>NW_027472020.1:301431-602863 GCF_965638725.1 Aptenodytes patagonicus
GGCAGCACTGGCATAGTTTGCTCAGAACTTGGGAGAAGATGAGGGAAATGATACTTAGAGGTCTGCTAATCCCACGTAAATGTATTCAACACCCACTGATGTTCTGTCAAGTGTATGTTGGATGGATGTACAGGGACTTTTCAAGTCATTTGTTTAACCTTCGAGTTGTCGGAAGCCCAGATGTCAGGTAACAAAGAGAAGAAGCGCCAGTGGGAGGACGGGAAGAGGCACAACAGTGGTATTTACAAAATTGCCTTGGGGCTTCAGTTGTCATCTCTGTATGTCACTGGTTATGTTCCTATTTTTGTAATTTTTTTAAATAGACTAGAGAGTTTTCTTCTGATAACAGACTTCAGTGTTGGTACGTGATTGATTTCCAAGCAGCGGCTGGAGTTACTAAGCAGATAGGCAGGAGACGTTACAGACCTTAGCAGCAGTAAGCAAAGGACTTGGGTCTCCATCTGGCTTTTGGGTCCTTTCATCAGTTATGCAGGACTGTGGTGTGTATATGAACATATTTGGTTGAATATCCAAGAAGAAACGCCTGATGGGTCTGCTCCAGCTACTGTTGTTGCGCTAGGCAAAGCCTGGTCCTCTCACTTTCTCCCAGTGGGTGTATTAGCAGAAGGCCTGAAGCTGGGTGAGGAGCGCTCCTTGCTTGCCCGCTCACCTCCCTGCACATCTCCCTTACTTGCCCGTCAGGCCCTTTGCTTGCACTGGCCTCTCTGTCTGTTACTGCCCAGCAAACCTGGGATTTGTTTTTTAGTCCAAAACCCGGCTCCTCTACCAGTTTCCCCCTCACAGCTGCTCTGCACATCAGGATGGCGTTAAAGCCTGGCATCAGCCCTTCGCCCTAGTTCGGCGTGATCCGTTTTAGAGCAGATTACGGTAACCTGCAAGGGAAAGGGAGGCTCTGGAGGTGGTATCCTTGTGTTTTCCTTCTCTTTGAGAACAAAGGTTATCTTGCATGCGATGCCAGGTCTGCGCAGGGTAGTACTGCCCAGGGTGTAAATCAGAAGTGAAAAATCTCTCGGTGCAACTGAGGGTAAGCCAGGAAGAGGAAAGAGGAGAAGAAATGAGATGCCGAGGACGTTTTATTATGGCAGGAAATGGGATGTATGCACTGGCACTGGCACTATCTGTGCATCCACTCGCTCCGGTAATTATTTTAATGCTTTGATCAGGTTCAGCCTGGCAGAAGTTAGAAGTCCTGCAGATAATAAATTTGCCACAAGTTGGGAGTGTGGGGGGAGCAGCTGAGTAGAAGAAACAAGCTCGAATTAGTGCTTCTGTCAAGCAAAGGCAACAGCATTAACCTCTTAAAGATAACGGAAATTGATCGGAAAGGCATGGTTGTTCTAAGCACAAAATCACCTCTGAGTTACTTACTGGGCACCAAAAATCTGTCCTTTACACACAAAGCGGTAAGAAACTGGGCTTCACACCTCCCACGGCTTGTGGTTCCTGTACCGCCAGGTGAACAGGCCCCAGCACGTGGCCTCAGAGGCAATGAGAAGGCTCGTCCTCCCTCTCTGCGCCCGCCCGGGGAGCGAGTGCCTTACAGCGCTGGTGTTGCAGAGGCTGAGCCGTAATAGACCCTCTCGGGAGGGCTCCTCCATTCCAGCACAGTGCTCCTGGGGTGGCGCGGGTCAATGGCTCCCAAATCAGAGCTGGTTTGTGCCGTGCCAGCTCGGGGGTGGGTCGACACATTCATGTGGATGTGCCCCTAGGTAGGACAAGGAAGCTGCGAAGCCACGGTCTCTGTTACAGCATGTGGGCAGAGTTCAGATGTGTGTGGCCCTGCAGTGCCTGCCTCGGGGAGCGGAGAGGTTTCACACGGCTTCCTCGTTCACATCACTCCTCCTAAGCAAAATAGTGCCCTTTCGTATGGCATATTGAGTAGGCGCCGCTTGCGAACAAACTGCTTCAATTGACACCACAAACTAAGGTCCGTAAGGCCACTGGTCGAACTGTGGAAAATTTAAGTTATACTGGGAACTAAATCCCAAGTTTGGCTATTCCTGGGAGAACCCCACCAGTGAAGTGGCCTGAAATAACCAAATGGGCACTCAAACATGCAAGCAGCATCCTTATATATTTCACACCAGTGCAGAGACTTGGCCCTTCAGACTCAACAGCAGCAAGATTGGTATGCATCTTTGGTACTATCCACACTGCTGCTGAGGCACAGACATCTTAACCGATACAGAAACATGAGAAAAGCAGTCATAAACATTATGTCAGTGAAAACAGTGACAGAAACCATTGAAAAAGCAAAAGACAGGCCTTAAAAATACGTTACTTGTAACCCCTTGGGTTGGTGTACTCCCATAGTACACTGACAAAACCTCCTGCTTGGTGTTTAATAAATGTAATGGAAGCATAGATCGTAGGAGGCTCTTTTACTGCTTGGTTTTATGGCAGGGAAGAAACAAGTTTGACTGTGTATGTAAGCAAAGAGTCGTGCGGTATAGTTCCTCTTGGCCTGTGGGTCGCTACACTTGGATCTCGTGTTTTCAGGTGACTATGGGTAGCAGATTCCCAAAACAAAATACCACTGGTGCTATTGCAGTGCTTGAGCATCTCGGACAAACAGCGGCAGGAGCAGCAGGACAAGCTGCGTGTGCTGGAGGCCTGCTTATTCTGTGGTGCTTTGTCCTTACGGGCAAGAGATGCAGTTGCTAGCAGAATCTCATGTGTGCATTCACTAAGTGCTATTGACATACTTGTTTTGGTAATAAATAAGGTAAAAACCACATTTGCATTGAAACGTTTTAAAGAAACTGAAATTTCATGAAAAATTAAAAATTGTTAGGGGAAAAAAAAAATTCCATCCTGTTACTTTTCCTAAAAGCCCACAAAGCCTCCTTCCTTTCTTCAGTTTCCTATGAGCAATGTTACATACCTTCTTTTAGACTAACAGTACCTCACGCTTCTAGGAGTTACACATGTAAATCTTTTGTACTCAAATGTGACATTTCATGAATGTATCACATTTGATGCAATTCCTTTTCAGGATGATGTTTGATTGACACATTTCTGGCTAATAAGAATAGTACAGCTAAGCTCTGTGTTAATTTGATTAAGGCCATTGTTCTTGAACAGTAATTTCTTTGTATTTTCATTTCAGAAATTATGATTCTATCTTGCCCTGCTTCTCATAAGCACCCCGAAACGGATGCTTAGGTACATTACTTGAGCAATTTTAGGCTACTGGTACCCTTAACTACTTACTGTCATGCTGTTAGGTGATTGGGGATTATTTTTCTAACAAGTATTTCGTCACTTAGCAACCCTCAGTGTCTTCAAAAACTTTTTTTTTTAGCTTCTAAGTAATTTTCTTGTTCAGAACGATAGTATAAATTACAGATGTAGCAGTGTTGATAGCATCACTAATACAAGGTACTTGTGTATGTAGCCCCAAATCATCAGTTTAGTATTTTGTTGCATAAAACTCCTTTGCAAAGTTTGGAATAAAAAAAAAAAATCCCAGTAATTTTTGTGCTCTCCTCTTAGGTGATTGTCAAATACATTAAAATAGGCACTAAACTATGTTTTCACCTTTTAACATGATTTAACCTGTCCAGGACTGTGAAGCATTAGATTGTCCATCTTCTCTTAAAGACTGCTTTGTCTTACTGCTGCCTGGTAGTTTGTTTTGCTCGCTCTTGTTCTTGTCTTGGAAGAAATACCCTTGAGGTCCTACTCTCCACACTCCTTGTTTCAGGTTTCCTCGAGTACTTGCCAATCTGGTGCAACCAGTTCTACGGAAGCTTGTCAGAAGTCGTCATTGTTTCAGTTTGCAGAGGTGAGTTTCTTTAAAAAGGGTTGTCTTCCCCAGTGTTTCCTTTTAAGAAGCATCTGATGTTCAGCTGAAGGAGAAATCAAAAATCTTCAACTAAAATTCATGCTTTTATTTGTTCCTTCTTTTTGTGTTTATGGTACTGGGTCATTTATCAGCTAGACAGGTCAAACTTGAAGTGCAGGAGAGTGTGTTTAGGAACATGGTGGAAACCCCAGTGCAATAATGGAGCTGTGGTTTCAGCAGTAATTTAGAGATGTGTCATTCCTGCACTTAGTTTTTAACTGCAGTCTTAGTAACTAAAGTTTTCACATGTATATTTGGATGTTACATTATGTCCTTTATCTATTGTGGCTGCTTCAGTTGTTGACTCCTCAAAAATAACTGTAGTTCGGGAATTTCCAAACTTTTCTTCTACTCTATAACCACCAAATAGCTCTATGCAACTATGCTTTAGTTTTGCAATGTACAACATTTTTGTCAACATATTTCCAGTAATTGCTAGAAGTGCAACTGTGGTGTTTGGGTTGGTTGTTAGGTTTTTTTTGAAGTAGACACTATTTCATCGAAGTCTTAATGGATTTCGTTGGCATAAGTCACAAGAGAAGAATGAGGTTGCAAAGAATCCTGGCCCTCTGCAAGCGTCACTTGCCTGTTTATATCTTTCCAAGTTTTGAAATGGTCATAACCAAGTGACATATAAATATTTAGCTGTGTAAATATTGATTGTACAGGACGCTGGATGGTGTTTCAGTAAGTGCATATGGAAAGAAATTTTGCCGTAGCAGGGGCTTCTTTTTATTACTCGTTTTCACACCAGCCGTGAATCTGACTCCCGTGTCTTTAATACTCATTGCTGTGTGCACCTTCATACTCCTCCCTAAACATCATCCCTTACGGGGCAGATACATTGCAATCCTAGCACACAGAAAATGTGATTTGTTTGTTTATTTGAACATCAACCCACAAGACCTTGAGTTCCAACTTAATGGCGGGTTGAGTACCCGCCATTTCAGTGGAGCCACCGAGGTGAAGGGCTCTGGAGCGGAGGATCGCGCCGGGGGACCCTTCCTAAAGCAGCAAAACCGCGGCAAAACCCGCCAAGGCAAAAGCGCAGGGAGTGAGAGGGTGCCCCAGCCCCCCCATTCCCCGAGCCGGAGGAGGGAGCTCCTGACGAGAGCGACCCGGAGCCTGGTGAACAGGGCGTGGCGCATCAGAAGGGCATGGTGCAGCAGTTTGCGTGGCAGTTCGCCAGGGAGGGCGTGCAGGGAAGGCAAGCGGGCAAGGCACAGGCAAGGTGCAGCCCCCCTCCTGGCCAACTCAACTAGTAGTCGTCGTGCTCCCAGAAGAGGACCAGCTATGGTTTCCACTCGGCCGAAAGCCGTCGCCAGAAGGAATGTGGCAACCCAGACAGAGCCCTCACGCAAGCATACAGCTGTCCAGGTCTCTGGCTGCAGGGAGTGCCTGAGCCTGTCAGCTCTACCGGAGGGCAGCAGAGACACCACCTGTGTGCGGTGTGACCAGGTGGATGATCTTCTCAGCCTGGTGGCAGAGCTGAAGGAGGAAGTGGAAAGGTTAAAGGAGTATCAGGGAGCGTGAGAGGGAGATAGATTGGTGGAGCCGCACCCTACCATCCCTGAGGCAAAGGCAGCAGACGGAGGCTCCGCAAGAAGCAGAGGATCCCCTGCCCTCTTCCCACCAGGTAGAAGGAGGGGACCTAAGCGTCAGGGGGGAATGGAAACAGGTCCCTGCTCAGGGTGCCAGGCGAACCCCCGCCTGGCCTCCCTCACCTTCCTGGTTGCCTTTACACAACAGATATGGGGTCCTGGAACTTGAGGGCCAGGCAAATGAGGATGTAGACGAAGGTCCACCCAGGAGGTTGCCTAGGGTGAGGCAGTCAGCCCCACACATTATGACTGTCTCCGCTAAGAAAAAAAGGAGGGTAATTGTCGTAGGTGATTCCCTTCTGAGGGGAACAGAGGGCCCTATATGCCGACCGGACCCGTCCCACAGGGAAGTCTGCTGCCTCCCTGGGGCCCAGGTCAGAGACATTACTAGGAAACTCCCTGGTCTGGTACGGCCTTCTGACTACTACCTGCTGTTGGTTATACAGGCTGGCAGTGATGAGGTTGCAGAGAGAAGTCCTGAAGCGATCAAAAGGGACTTCAGGGCACTGGGGCGACTGGTTGAAGGATCGGGAGCACAGGTAGTGTTTTCCTCAATCCCTACAGTGGCAGGGAAGGATACTGAAAGGAACAGGAAAACACACCTGATCAACAGGTGGCTCAGGGGCTGGTGCCATCGGTGGTGGAATTTTGGCTTTTTTGATCATGGTGAAGTTTACGCAGCACTGGGCCTGCTGGCGACAGATGGAATTCAGCTGTCTCACAGGGGGAAAAGGATCATTGCTCATGAATTGGCGGAGCTCATTGAGAAGGCTTTAAACTAGGTTCGAAGGGGGAAGGGGATAAAACCAGGCTCGCTAGAGATGAGCCTAGGGGTAGCATGCCAATGCCGGGGGTGAAATCGATAGCCCAGCTCAAGTGCCTCTACACCAATGCACGCAGCATGGGCGGCAAACAGGAGCTGGAAGCCATTATGCAGCAGGATAGCTATGACTCAGTCGCCATCACAGAAACATGGTGGGGTGACTCCCACGATTGGAGTGCTGCAATGGATGGCTATAAACTTTTCAGAAGGGACAGGTGAGGAAGGAGAGGTGGTGGGGTGGCCCTGTATGTTAGGGAGTGTTTCGATTGTCTAGAGCTCAACGATGATACAGTCGAGTGTTTATGGGTAAGGATGAGGGGGAAGGCCAACAAGGCAGATATCCTGCTGGGAGTCTGTTATAGACCACCCAACCAGGATGAAGAGGTGGATGAAGCATTCTACAAGCAGCTGGCAGAAGTCTCACAATCGCTAGCCCTTGTTCTCATGGGGGACTTCAACTTCCCGGACGTCTGCTGGAAATACAACACAGCAGAGAGGAAGCAGTCTAGGAGGTTCCTGGAGTGTGTGGAAGACAACTTCCTGACACAGCTGGTAAGTGAGCCTACCAGGGGAGGTGCCTCGCTCGACCTGCTGTTTACAAACAGAGAAGGACTGGTGGGAGATGTGGTGGTTGGAGGCCGTCTTGGGCTTAGCGACCACGAAATGAATGAATTCTCGATTCCTGGTGAAGTGAGGAGGGGGGCCAGCAAAACCACAACCATGGACTTCCGGAGGGCAGACTTTGGCCTGTTCAGGACGCTGGTTGAGAGAGTCCCTTGGGACAGAGTCCTGAAGGGCAAAGGGGTCCAGGAAGGCTGGACGATCTTCAAGAAGGAAGTCTTAAAGGCACAGGAGCAGGCTGTCCCCGTATGCCGTAAGAAGAATGGGTGGGGAAGACGACCGGCCTGGCTGAACAGGGAGCTCTTGCTGGGACTCAGGAAAAAAAGGAGAGTTTACCACTGGTGGCAGAAGGGGCAGGCAACTCAAGAAGAGTACAGGGATCTTGTTAGGTCATGCAGAGAGGAAATGAGAAAGCAAAAGCCCAGCTAGAACACAATCTGGCCGCTGTCGTTAGAGACAACAAAAAATGTTTTTACAAATATATTAATGACAAGAAGAGAGCCAAGGAGAATCTCCATCCCTTATTGGATGCGGGGGGGGGAACATTGCCACCGAGGATGAAGAAAAGGCTGAGGTACTCAATGCCTTCTTTGCCTCAGTCTTTAACAGGCAGACCTGTTATCCTCAGGGTATTCAGCCCCCTGAGCTGGAAGACAGGGACGGCGAGCAGGATAAACCTCCCCATAATCCAAGAGGAAGCAGTCAATGACCTGCTATGCCACCTGGACGCTCACAAGTCTATGGGGCCAGATGGGATCCACCCGAGAGTGCTGAGGGAGCTGGCAGAGGAGCTTGCCAAGCCACTCTCCATCATTTATCAGCAGTCCTGGTTAACGGGGGAGGTCCCGGGCGACTGGAGGCTTGCCAATGTGACACCCATCTACAAGAAGGGCCGGAAGGAGGATCCAGGGAACTACAGGCCTGTCAGCCTGACCTTGGTGCCGGGGAAGATTATGGAGCGGTTCATCTTGAGGGCGCTCACAAGGCATGTGCGGGACAACCAGGGGATCAGGCCCAGCCAGCACAGGTTCATGAGAGGCAGGTCCTGCTTGACCAACCTGATCTCCTTCTATGACCAGGTGACCCACCTAGTGGATGAGGGAAAGGCTGTGGATGTGGTCTGCCTGGACTTCAGTAAGGCCTTTGACACCGTCTCCCACAGCATTCTCCTAGAGAAGCTGGCGGCTCACGGCTTAGACAGGTGTACTCTGCGCTGGGTAAAAAAAACTGGCTGGACGGCCGGGCCCAGAGAGTTGTGGTGAATGGAGTTCAATCCAGTTGGTGGCCGGTCATGAGCGGTGTTCCCCAGGGCTCAGTTTTGGGGCATGTCTTGTTCAATATCTTTATCAATGATCTGGACGAGGGGATTGAGTGCACCCTCAGTCAGTTTGCAGACGACACCAAGTTGGGCGGGAGTGTTGATCTGCTCGAGGGTAGGAAGGCTCTGCAGAGGGACCTGGACAGGCTGGATCGATGAGCCGAGGCCAATTGTACGAGATTCAACAAGGCCAAGGGCCGGGTCCTGCACTTCGGCCACAACAACCCCATGCAGCGCTACAGGCTTGGGGAAGAGTGGCTGGAAAGCTGCCTGGCGGAAAAGGACCTGGGGGTGTTGGTCGACAGCCGGCTGAACAAGAGCCGGCAGTGTGCCCAGGCAGCCAAGAAGGCCAATGGCATCCTGGCCTGTATCAGAAATAGTGTGGCCAGCAGGAGTAGGGAAGTGATCGTGCCCCTGTACTCGGCACTGGTGAGGCCGCACCTCGAATACTGTGTTCAGTTTTGGGCCCCTCACTGCAAGAAGGACGTTGAGGTGCTGGAGCGTGTCCAGAGAAGGGCAACGGAGCTGGGGAAGGGTCTGGAGAACAAGTCTGATGAGGAGCGGCTGAGGGAACTGGGGTTGCTTAGCCTGGAGAAGAGGAGGCTCAGGGGAGACCTCATCGCTCTCTACAACTACCTGAAAGGAGGTTGTAGCGAGGTGGCGGTCAGTCTCTTCTCCCAAGTAACAAGCGATAGGACGAGAGGAAATGGCCTCAAGTTGCGCCAGGGGAGGTTTAGATTGGACATGAGGAAAAATTCCTTTACTGAAAGAGTGGTTAAACATTGGAACAGGCTGCCCAGGGAAGTGCTTGAGTCCCCATCCCTGGAGGTATTTAAAAGACGTGTAGATGAGGCGCTTAGGGACGTGGTTTAGTGGGCATGGTGGTGTTGGGTCGATGGTTGGACTCGATGATCTTAGAGGTCTTTTCCAACCTTAATGATTCTATGATTCTATGATTCTATTCTAGGAAGTGTCTTTTTTCCACCCTTTTCCTCACTAGATGGTTTTCTCCTGCTGCAGAAATGTGAAAGTATTGGGAATCTTGCACATTTGTACCGGAAAGCTGTTGCCCACTTAGCTTTGTAGCTGTGAGGGTAGATGCTGCAATGGTCACGGTCACCTGCAAACAGCAGTCGTCTTTGCCTTACGCTGTAACCTATCACAGGTGAGCCACGTCATGAGAAAAACATGCTCAGTTACAGCTTTCAGGCTGGAGGAGCAAGGACACCACTAGTGGGTCTGCAGGTCAGAAGCCCAATGCTGGTGCCGCACCTCAGGCTCTTGACACAGTGATAGGTCAACATAAGAAACTTAAAAGGGGGTTGGTTACTGTTGGAATGCCAAAAATAAAGGAGAGAGATGGCCTGTGTGGGACTTAAAAAAAGGAAGATCTTACTCTCTCTACGTTACATTTTTCCAAAATGGAATGTAATATGTAAGAAGCAATCAAGACAGCATTAACAACCACCTGCAAGTAAAACAGGTTTCCTGGAATTATTCGGGAATCATATCATCCCTGTCCTAAGGAAGCTATCTGCCTTGAAGACGCAGGACAGTCAGTGGCATTTCTACGGTTGCTCAGCCACATTTTAGTTCATCACTTAGCACGCAGCCTGGGTTTTAAAAGAGGTTGTACTGGATAGAAGTCTCAGAGTTGAATTGAACTATCACATGAAGTCGAGGGGAGGAGAATACAACAAAACATGTTTACCTCGAACTGGTATGTACTTGACGAAAGAGTAATCCATTTGGCATGGCAGACTTGCCATGATTTAGATGCTGCTAACATCTCTTGTCAGAAGCTGTTGTTATTTTATGGGCTATTGTTATACTCATGAAACAGCCAGCCTTCATGGGCATGAGGACTGGAGTGAGACCCCATAGATTTACTATGCTCACTGACTCAGTCTCTAGAAAATAAACAAACAAAATAATAAAAACTATCACATGTAGCACAAAAGAGGGCCTTCTTCAGAAATGAATGGCTCTATAGATAAAACAACGGATTAGATTAGTTTCTAGTTAATTCTTAAGTTCTCTGTCCTCTGCTTTGACAGGTGTTGATTCAAGATGTCTCGGCACTCAGAAGCTCTACAGCTGGATATCCCAGCAGGAGGGGTGGGGGACAGCAGCCAGGTAGACCAAGACCTACTACTTGTTCTTTCTGTTAAGTCAATCAACCTTCAGGAGCATAAAAGTTACTCCTCTGATAGCAAAAGCAGAACGGGATGAAGGGGCTTGAGATTTTTAGAATTGGTCTCCCACATAGCATAACTATGTAGCATGACAAACTTTATTTGCTCTCATTTCACAGTTCCTTCACAGCCAGAAGGAATTTCATTACAGGAGTTCTCATACCACTAAACTGGCAAAAAGGTACACAAGCCTTTTCATCCCTTTTTATCCTTTTACACTTGTTCATAAAACCATTTGCCACTCTCCAGCTCACGATCTCTCTAAGCAGAAAAGTCCTAGCTGACACACAATTGCCATAAACTAGGTAGGATATGACAGAGCTTCAAATACATCAGTGCTTATAAAATTAGAAACTTTAAAACACTAAAAAGAAAAAAAGAAAAGAAAAAAGAGTGGGAGGGGAAAAATTATTTTCTACCTTGACTGTTAGGTCCTTAAGCTGCCAGTATTTAACATTAATGTATTTAAAGGTCATGATTGCAACAGTTCTGCTACTTGTGGATATCAGTGAGAGATTATCTGCCTATCACCAGTTCAGGTGCTCCACCTAGACTTATTCACGGATCTGATTTTTTTTTTTTTTAAATGTTTAAAAGCTTAGAATCCGCCCCTCCAAGGTATAATGGGCAAAAGAGCACATTTTAAGTGCAATTAAATTATGCTTCTCCTGATTTAAATACAAAAAGTTAGCTCTACTGGTACATTCATCCACAAGAATGTTAACACCTCCAACTTCATAGACACCCATAAATTATTTTTGTAAACAGCAAATGACTAAGGATAGTACAACACTCGCTGAAAGAGAAAAAAGAACGCACACAATCAGCATTTTCCTTTTTGCTTAGAAAAAGAAAATCTCTAACAGCAGATAAGCCTGAACTGAAAATCAGTCAAATCTGGACCCCAAATGGGGTATGGGTTATGATATGGCACATGTCTGGACTTGACTCTTGAAAGCAATCATGCGCTAAGCAAAATTTTAGCTTGCTATGCAGAGCTTTAACTAGAGTCTTGGCAACTTAATTTGAGACATGAAAGGTATTTGCGCTACAGAACCATGTGCAGTAAAGAAATCTGGTGTTGCGGTTCATTTCCAATGCCGCATCCACAAACAAAACGAGGCTGCTACACTCCAGGAACATGGATGGAAATCTCATCTGCCACCGCGAACTTACACTGTGGCATTTCTTCACTTTTTGTCAATTTCCTTGGACTTGGTGTATCTTTTGCAGAATCTGAAGCAAAGGCCTATAGCTTTCTCCTGTTTGTAACAGTGGATGTCTGGGTTTTCACAGGAAGAAGGTGATCCAGAAGCCCCCAGAAAGCTACAGGGCATGGGCCATCCCCTGACATTGACAAACCTCCTTGAGTGGATTCCTTGGAGGAGTCTGGGGCTGCTACCTGCAAAATTCCGCCGTCGTCAGGGGAGGCCAAAACATTCTGGAGCTGCCTGGGAGGGGTCCCGGGCAGCTGCTGGGCTTGCTCCTGCCTCAAACATAGACAAAACTCTTCGGGTAGCTACCTTGGAAGGGTCTGGGACTGCTGCCTGGGATGTCAGCTTTCTCCAGAGGAGGCCAAAACAATCCTGAACCTGCCTGGGAGAATTCCCACAGAGCTACAGAGCATAGACCTTCCCCCAACGTACACAATGCTCTTTGGGCAGCTACCCTCAAAGAGTCCAGGGCTGCTGCCTGGGAATTCACCTGTTTCCAGCGGAGGCCAAAGCACCCCTGGAGATGCCTGAGAGCAGTCCCGGGGAGCGACAGGGCATGGACCTGCCTCCAACACCACCAAAACTCTTCAGGTAACTGCCTAGGAGTTGTATGCGTCTTTTACCCAAGACCGCAGCTGTTCCAAGGAAGGACAAAACACTCCAAAGCTGCCTGGGAGGAGTCCCAGCGAGGTACAGAGCACGGACATGCCTCCAATATCGACAAAACACTTTGGGTAGCAACCTTGGAAGCGTCCGGGGCTGCCAACCGGGGAATTCGTCCATCTCCTGAAAAGGCCAAAATGTTCTGGAGCTGCCTGGGAAATTTCCCAGGGAGCTACAGGGCACAGCCCTGCCTCCAACATGGACAGAACGCCCTGGCTAGCAACCTTAGAGGAGTCTGGGGCTGCTACCTGAGCCTTCATCCGTCTCCAGAGGAGGCCAAAACACTCATGGAGGTGTCTGAGAGAGGTGACAGGGAGCTGCTGGGCATGTACCTGAGTCCTACATGAAGAAAACTTCTCAGGTAACTCCCGAGGAGGAGTCTGCGGCTGCTGCGCAGGAAATTCAGCCCCCTCCAGGGAAGGTCAAAACACGCCCAAGCTGCCTTGGAGGAGTCCCAGCAAGGTGCAGAGCATGGACCTGCCTCCAACATTGATAAAACTCGTCGGGTGGATTCACTGGAGGAGTCTGGGGCTGCTACCTGCGAAATTCCGTGGTCTCTGGGGGGGGGCAAAACATTCCCGAGCTGCCTGGGAGGAGCCTGAAGGAGCTGCCGGGCATGGGCCTTCCCCCAACATACACAATGCTCTTCGGGTACCTACTTGCAGAAGACTCTGGGGCTGCTGCCTGGGAATTCAGCTTTCTCCAGCAGAGGCCGACCCACTCCTGCAGCTACCTGGGAGGAGTCACAGGGAGCTACCACACATGGACCTGCCTTCCACATGACCAAAAGCCCTTCAACAAAACTCCTAGGAGGATTATTGGGCTACTACCCAAGACTTGAGCCGTCTCCAGAGGTTGTGACTACACTCTTGGTGATGCCTAGGAGGAATCCTGGGGAGCTGCCAGGCATGTACCTGCCTCCAACATGGACAAAACAAGGACATTAACAACCTAGGAGGAGTTTAGGGCTACTACCCACGACTTCAGCTGTCTCCACATGAAGCCAAATCACTCCTGGAGATGCCTGAGAGGAGTCCCAGAGAGCTATCAGGCAGTGACCTGCCCTCAGTATGAAGAAAGCTCTTCAAGTAACTAACTAGGAGGACTCCGGGGCTGCTATCTGAGACTTCAGCTCTATCCATGGAAGGCCAAAACACTCCAAAGCTGCCTGGGAGGAGTCCCAGAAAGCTACAGGGCATAGACCATCCCCCAACATTGAGAAATTATCCCTGCTGGGTTTTGAAAAGTCCCTGGGGCACCTTGCTTTAAGCACTCAAATTTAGCCACTGATGGCTCATCCCACTCAGAGCATTCTGGTGTGAGTGAAGGGTCTGTGGACTGAGCCACTGGTGTTTGTGGCAACTGCGATTAAAATAAGTATTTTGCACAATGTGGGATAGCTGAGCATATCCCACCGGGCTGATCTACGCAGTTTCCCTATGTGTTGTCTGCTGGTTTCAGGAGAATGCACGGGATTATGGGGCTGAGACAGCACAGGTGTACGTTAGCTGGACGCTGGACATAGAAGAATGAGCCATGGGCTGGGCGCTACATGACCACCGGGCACTGACACAGGGGTGGTAGCAACCCCATCACAGAGGGCAGCAGATCAGTGGGTGCCATGTCATCATGATCAGCCAGTCAGTGGTGGCCGTATCACAGCAGGTAGCAGGTTGCTGGTGGCTGTGTCATAGTGGGCAGCACAATCAACAGTGGCCATGTCACTGAGGAGTCACCCACACGGCCATGGTGGTGGGTCCTGCACCCTGGAGGAGTGTCCATAGGATGAACGCAGGGATGAGCTCCCACAGGGCTGTCGCCACTAAGGAGCAACCCTCCAGCATGAGGCGGATCAAGATGGACTTCTGGGACGGGATGGAGCACGCCTTCATGATGCCCAGCATCACCACCAAAGGTACAGGCATCCACAGCCACCACGGGAGTGCTTACAGGACCAACAGTTGTAGCGTTGTGTGGGTGAGACTCGGCACTGCAGCCATCGCAGGGGTGTTTCCATCTGGGGCCGGGGACATCAATGTCACTTTACATCTGGCAATGTGCCACAGCTCAGGGGGTGTTGGAGGGTTGAGAGCTGGCAGACGCAGAGCGCAACCTGGTTTTCCTTTGCTTTCCAGAGCGAACCGCCGTCTGGGACGCAGTGGCTGGCTACGTTCAAGAACAGCTCCTGCTGCACAAGGTGGGGCGACACCCGCATCCTCTTAGTCCACCCAGGGGAGTGGGGAGTCCCCACGGGCCTGGGGCATGGCCTGCAGTTACTTTTCCCTCCTCAGAAAGCAGGAAACTCACCCCAAAAGTCCCCGCTGGGGGACCAGCAGGGCTCGTGCAAGGGTGGTATCACCTCCGGCAGGTGGTATTGTACCGCAGGGCTGATCCCGGTCGCTGGAGACCCCTGGATGCCCTCGGGCTGCTTCTGCCCTGACTCCAGCACTGCTTTTTCGGGGCAGGGGAAAGGGAAGGAGAGGGCTCGGCAGCTCCTCCTTAAAGCTCTCCCCACTGCCCTGGCTCGCGTCTCTGAACAGCAGGAGCGGGCAGGGTCTGGTCCAAAGCACCGTCCCTGGACAGGGTCACTCCCAGCTCTTCCCTCCAGCCAGTCCTCACTCTGCAGCCCTTGCCTTCTCTCCTGCTCCAGGGAGTCCGAATTCCAACCCTCGGCTCCTTCGATGTGGTCCCCACGCGGATCCAGGCTGGGAACGAGATTGTGATTATCCAGAGGCCCGTGCTTCGCCTGGCCAGGAACCTTGGAGGAGTCCACAATCTCATGGACAATAAGGATGACCTTCCTGGTAAGATGGCGGATTAAGCCCTGGCTGGCTGCAGGGTCGGGGTGAAGGGGGGTATCGCGTCCCTTTTCTAAAAGCAAACTGCCCCCTTTGCGGAGCAGGTCCAAAAACGGGGCCTTTCTGGGCAATGACTGCAGTAAGCAGCCCTTGGGAAACGCCTGCGGAAGGGCCACTGGGTCAGCGCCTCCACCCGCCTCGTGTGGTTTTCCAGGCGATAAGGAGCTGGAGCCTCTGAAATACGCCAAGGTGGCCATGGATGCCTCTGTGTCCCGGCGAAAAGTGGAGGGCTGCATCCTAGGCGTCACGTCCCTCCTCTCTCACTGCCTGGGGAAGGGGGAGAATGTCGCCCTTGTCCTGAGGGATGTGGGGGTGCTCCTCATCGAAGGCAGGAGAGTGCAAATGAAATTCTACTCTGACTTCCTGGAGAGGATTACTGGGAAGAGGATCCAGGAAGGGGCTACATTCAAGGTGAGCCTTTTGGTTGCCCCACCGCTTGGGCAGACCCACAGCGGTTCCCCAGCACTGCTTGCATGCGGCCTGCCAGGACATGGCCAGCTGCTCAGGCCAGGCGAGAGCACGGTTCCACCAGCTCTTGCTGCCCTCAACTCCTCCACTGTTGAGTGCCTTGGCCACGTTGAGGATGTCCTGCCATCTCCATGTTCCTCCCTTGCAGGTTCCCCAGCTGCTGGACATGGTGGTGTCCCGGACGGTACCCATTGCTTCCCTGACTTTGACGAGCCGCGTCATCGTCTTTCCCGAGTGAGTACGTTGGCAGCTTTAGCCTCTGGCCGACGCAGCTGCTCAGCTGCAGTTTGGTAACGTTTGCTCCTTGTGACCACGGGAGTCTTGCTGCGGAGACACCGAGCAGTGACTCGTTTGTGTCTGGCCTGTAGTCATTCCTGTGAGGCGACCTGATGGGACAGATGGAGGATTTTAGGCAACACTCTCTTCCCCGTCGTGGCCAGGACTCCTTTTCTGGGTGACCCCATTTCCCAGGACAGTCCCTGGGGACGGGGCATAGTCGACTTGGGAAAACAATGGCCTTTACAACAGTGCCAAACTCGGCCGCCTGTGAGCAGGTGATCGTGGCAAGTGGCAAGGGCTGGTGGTGCCGTGGGTCATGCTGGTGTCGTCTCTCTGTCTCCAGGTTTGAACTGGAGTTTGTGCCCAAATCACCGCCCAGGGACCCTCTGAAGACCTTGAGAAATGTCCCTGGTGAGGACAAGTGGAAGCAAAAAGAGGTTTTGCCACCCGTCAGGCAAGGCAAGTAAAGTAAAGCCGCTCCCGGCTCCTTTCCGTAGCACGGGCAACCATCTTCTGTATGGGAAAATCCCTGGCAATGATTGTCAAAATCATTTTGACTTGCGTCAAAGCTTCACGCCAGCTCGGCACAGCCTTTTCTCCTAACGACTCGTTGGCTTCACGAGAACCGAGCCCTGGGATGGGATGTGCCCAAGACACCCATCCCTGGGTACAGCAGGAGGGTGGGGATCCAAGGACCTGTCCTCACGCCGGGAAATTACGTCTCCGAAAGAGACTCTGTCACCATTACCCAGCATTACCCAGCTCCCCTTTCCAAAACCTGGCGCCATAAACGCGTTCACAGAAGAGCCCGGCAAGCACCGGTGTTGGAGAGGGTGCCGGGCCTCTGGAGATAGCGGATGCGAGGGGAGCAGACCGGCCCTCTCGGATGTTTTGGGAAGAGGCCTGAGCAGCACTGCGTGTCACCGGGGCCGGCAGCATCACAGCAACGCTCTTCTGACAAGGTCTCTCCTTCCTGTTTCCAGTGAGATTTTCTGAACCGCCCTTGCCTGCCCATTCCAGCTTGACTAATAAGGAACGCAAGCAGCTCTGGCATAAGGAGGCGACGGAGATGAGGAACAACTCTCAGGTCAGGTGAGTCTGTAGGTTCAGGACTGGTGTTTGCACAGGGTCATTTTCTGACCCAGCAAGAGCCCATTGCCCAGCCCCAAACACTCGCCGTTCATTGCCGCCCAACAGTGGTGAAGGCAGCACCTGGAGGGGCGGGATGGGGCTGCCGGGAGCTCCCCGTTTCACAGGACTGCTTGCTCTCCGGCCTTTCAGGAGAGCCCCAGCGTGGCCTCCTGAGCTGTGCATGGGGACAGCCGTGTGTCAGCCGAGGGTCCTGGCTCAGGGGGTTTCCTCTCCCGAGCTGAGCGCAGCCATCGGCTGAGCTGCCGGCGGCTGCGTAAACAGGCACATGGCTCATGGGGGCACAATGCGGCCCCAAGCCCATCACATCCTCAGGCAGACCCCTCCCTTTGTGCCCTTTCAGGCGGCTACCAGCGATCTCAGGGGCCTCCTCTGGGAAAAAGCAGCCTGTGACCGGCCAACCCAAGGGCAAACCCGCGCCCAAAGGCCAAGCATCAAAGCAGAGCCGAGCACAGGCAGCTAAACCTCGGAGGTGCAGAGGAGGAGGACAAGGAGAAAAGAAAGTCCCCGTCGGAAGCAAATTACCATCAACGATCTCTGAGGCCAGGGTGCCTGAGGAGCCTACCTACAAGGTCTTCATTCCACAGCCACCAAGACCTGAGACAGCACAATTACTAAAATCAAGGCCTGAGATGTTCTGGTCAGTGCTGAAAGAACCGCAGAAGACCATATTAGCGGGATACAGCTTTGAGCCCTCCCTTTTTGGTGCCACCAATGTACCGGGGTCCAGGCCTACGCAATGCCACCCACTGAAGACCAGATCAGTGGTCTCCAGGATGGAGTGGCCCTGGCTGGAGTGATCAGGGCTTGGGGTGCCCGAAGCAGAGGGAGCACCACCTGAGGTGGCAAAACAGGTACGTGATTTGAATCTGTGTCGTCCTTGGGTGCTATTTCCTTGTAGAAATGCAGAGTTAGAGGGACAGTGGGGACTCTTCAAAGAGCCCTTAGTTCTGATTGATGTCGTGGCTAAGTTGCCACCTTGGGCTCCTCCATCACCAGGGGCGAGGTACTCATTTTCCAATGGCGTCCTCTCTTCTGTAGCCTCCGGAAACACACAAGGCCATGTTATTTGGCCATGTTTGGAAGGCCTAAGTAACCGCAAGGCTGCTCGGGGCCAGAGAGGGGACTGTTTCTTCCCAGCTCGTTGCTCCTTTAGATCCCCGGCGGGAAGAGAAAGGCTTTTTGGGTGGGTCTGGCACAGCTTGGGAGCAAACCGCTGCTGCTGGAGAGGCTGCAGAGAAGGGGCAAATAGAGGGAGAGAAACAGCTGCCCTCCCCTCAGCGTCCTGCCCTGAAGCCATCCAGGGGGTCTGCGTGCGGGCAAAGAGCTCCCAAAACCTGCGGTATTGTTTTAGAAGAGTCTCTCTTCTTTTGCAGAAACCCATCTGACTTCAGGCCACAGGGGGCTCGGGAAAGAGAGGAATAAAAACACAAAGGAGAAGTTGCAAAAGAGTGTCGACTCTTCAATTGTTCGTAACGGTCCTTCACCAGAATGGGGGAGAAGGGTTTTAAAATTGGCCATGGCTCTGAGATCAGCCAAGCATGGTCCTGGAAGCGGGGCCATCTGAGGGACCTTCCCTCGGGACCTCTTCCATCCAAAGGACCTTCTCCATGGCCGCTATGGAAAGGAACGTGGTTTTGGAGGCAAGAGAGGGCAGCCAGGCACTTGGAGCAATGTTGTGAAGAACTGAAGATCCCTGGAGGGGAAAGGAGAGAATGCAAGTGCAGCTGGGGAGGCATGGAGGGCACATACGTGCAGGGGCAGTGGAGGCCACCTAAGCTTACGCCCAGGGCCATAAGGGACCGGGGAAGGAAAGAGAGCAAGGCTGAGCCCAGCTCCGCTGGCCTGGACTTTCTATTTCCACCTGGGGTAGAGCCAGGGCTCTCTACTATCCTATTTATCTCCCAGATGACCCAATTTATATCCACTTTCTACCTCTACTTATGAAATCCTCCAGGTAGGTGCCCTGTTTGGCCATCCCGTGGGCCACCCACGCTGACAGAAGGTCCACCTCCAGTCCCAGCACGGTGGCACTCGCGTCCCCTGCTGTTTCCTGGCATTTTCCTCCTTGCCCAAATCCATCCTATGCAACCCAGGAACCAAACCGTCCTTACGGGAAGCTTCTGCTTAGGACCCCCTCCAGCATCCCGGGGGGAAGGGGCCACCCTGATGCCGCCCTAAAGATGCAGTCCCTGACCTTGAGCAAAGGTTGTTCCTGAGGACACTGGCGCGAGCGAGTGATGAGGGTCTGCAAAGCTGAATTTCACTTTGCAGGGGCAGATCTTTCTGCACCGGTTTGCAAGCGATCCGAGGGTGCCAGGCTGGGAATTGGAAGACCTTGCTGAAGGGCCAAAATGGAGAGACCTACCCAGAACCAGGAGCTCAGTGTGGGGGTGAGATGTGTCTCACCGGGGAGTCTGTAGTGTCACCTACACTGGTGACACTGTGACTGGACAGCAGCTGAGCTTGTCAAATTGGGTCTTTCTACTGAGGGGAATGATAAAATCATGGGATAATTCTGGTCAGAGGGGACATCGAGAGGTCTCCAGCCCAACCCCGTGCTCAGAGCAGGTCCCATCAGGCTGCTCAAGGACATGCCCAACTGAGGTATGAACACCACCAAAGCCTTGCCCCCCTGGCTACAAGATCTGTCCGCTCTCTGGGCAAAAAAGCCCTCCTTTTTAAGGCCCAAATCATCCTGTTTAGAGTCCCAGCCCTCATGTTCAGGGCACAAAGCCTCATTTCTTATGAGTCCAAAGCTGCACCTTAAAGGTACAAAAACCCAGTTAAGGGCCCCAAACCCTCCATTTAGAGCCTAAATCATCATTTTCAGGGTCCAAAGCGTCATTTCAGGGCCCAAAGACTCATTTTTAAGATCCAGCCCCACGTTTTTAAAGCCCAAAGACTTATTTTCAAGGTGCAAGCCTCATTTTTAGGGCCCAAAGCCTCCTTGGGGGGGTCCAAATAGTCATTTTTAAGGTCCAAAACCTCATTTTCAGGATACAAACCCGCATTTATAAGTTCCAAACCCCGCTTCAAAGGCTCAAAGCCTCATTTTTAGGGTCCAAAGCCTCACTTTCACGCCCAAACCCGCAGTTTAGCTCCCAAAGCCTCATTTTCCTATAGCCTAATTTTTAGGATCCAGTCTGTAATTTTTAGGGCCCAAAGCCTCAGCTTTTTTTGAATAGAATAGAATAGAAATAGAAATAGAAATAGAAATAGAAATAGAAATAGAAATAGAAATAGAAATAGAAATAGAAAAGAATAGAAAAGAACAGAATAGAATAGGCTATTTCAGTTGGAAGGGACCTACAACGATCATCTAGTCAAGCTGCCTGACCAATTCAGGGCTGACCAAGTTAAAGCATGGTAATAAGGGCATTGTCCAAGTGCCTCTTAAACACTGACAGGCTTTGGGGCATCGACTTTTTAATGTCCAAAGCCTCATTTTTAAGGTCCAAAGCCTCATTTTTATTTTCCAAACCTGAATTTTGAGGGCCTGAACTCTCATTTATAGACTTCAAAGCCTCATTTTTAGGGTCCAAACCTTCATTATAGGTCAAAAGCCTGAAATGCCGGGTGGCACCTAATTTTCAGGGTCAAAGCCTCAGTTTTAGTTTGCAAAGGCTCATTTTCAGAGTCCAAACATCATTTTAAGACGCAAAAGCGCCTTTCAGAGTCCAAAGCCTCATTTTAGTTTCCAAACCATATGTTATAGGGCTCAAAGCTTTATTTTTAGGGTCCAAATTCTCATTCACAGGGTCCAAACCCCTCTTTTACAGCTCAAAGTCTTCATTTTAGGGCTCATAATCTTACTTTTAAGGCCCAATGCTTCATTTTAAGGGTCTAAACTCCCATTTTTAGGGCCCAAACCACTTTTTTTAAGGTCCAAAGCTACATTTATGGAGTCTGAATTATCGTTTTAGGGCCCAAAGCATCATTTTTAGTTTCCAGGGTCTTACTTTTAGAGTCCAAAGCATCAATTCTAGGCTACAAAGCCTCATTTTTATCATCCAAACCCGCACTTTAGGGAACACAACCTCATTTGGGGTCTCAAAGCCTCATTTTTATTGTTCAAAGCCTCATTTTTAGCATCCAAACATCTTTTTCAGGGCTGAAAGCCTCCTTTTTAAGGCTCAAAGAATCCGTTTTGGATCCAAATCTTCATTTTCAGAATCCAAAGCCTCATTTGTAGCATTCTAACCCTCATTGGTAGGGTCCAAAGCTTCATTTGTAGGGTCTTAACCCTCATTTTAGGGTACCACGCCTCATTTTTAGGGTCCAAAGCCTCAGTTTGAGTTTCCTGGTTTCGTTTTACTAAACTAAGGCAGGTCCGGCCCTTCCCTCAGGCCTTTCCGGGCCTCAGAGGCCATTTGGGCACGGCAGAGGGGACGGTCCCGCCAGTGCCTGACAGGGAGGAGAGACGAGGCCAGCGCGGATGCGCTGCCTTCCTTCGCCCCTGGGACGACATCTCCCAGCGTGCCGCTGCACCTTGTCTGCGCCCACTGGTGCTGTGGGCTCCCGCGTGGCCGCCATGATGGGGGTTTTAAGGTCCCAAAGGGTCAATTTAGGGTCCAAAGCCCCATTTTGGGGGTCCAAACCCTCCTTTTTAGGCTCCAAACCCTCCTTTTAGGGGCCCAAGACTCCTTTTAGAGCCCAAAACCACATTTTAAGGCCCAAACCCTAACTTCTAGGGCCCAAAGCTTCCCATAAGCGTCCAAAGCAGCATTTTAAAGCCTCATGTTGGGCCCAAAAGCCTCACCTTTGGGGCCTGCGGCCTCATACACAGACTCTGTGCTGCTCTGTGCTCGAGACGCCTTGGGAGGAGGAAAGCTACTGTCCTCTCTCAGCCTGACAAGAATTTGGCTTAGATCCAAGGAAAGGGAGCAGAGGGAAGTGATGTTGTGCGGGTACGTGGGTGTGGGCCACTAGTGGGGAATGGACTCTATGGGTAGGGTCACAAGTGCCCAGTTAGTGTACTGTTTATCTTTGAGATGGCATGCTGTTTCCAAACGACCATTCTTTTAAGGTAGAATGAAAGTCTACCCTGCAATGTTAGATTTGTTGTGACTTGGTGGCAAAACCCCCCCACAATACAAACCAGGAATATGACGCAGAAGAGCTTACATTTCAAGGTTTGGGGACTTGCAGCCAAGCTCTGTCCTCCCCAGAGCCTTCTCTGCCAATGTTTTCTCCACTTCTGCCATCAGCCATGGAAGGAAGTCGGTCTCAATAGCTTCACAAGAAGAAAGCAAGAAAATGTTCGTGTCTCAAGGAGGAAGGGCAGCACCTTGGGAGTCATTTGCATTTGGCTCCAGACATGAAAGCATGACCTTCCTCCTTAAAAGACACTCCCTTTGGAAGAGCCAGATGAAATCTCTCAGGAGACGTTAGCCGTCTTAATTCCTGCCTGTTTCCTGAGGTTCCCCACCTTTATGGAGCTGGGCCAGAGCCCCCTCAACCTAAAAAACGGTTCTTCAGTTAAACACCAGTAACCGAGTTTCTAATGTCAACTCATTTCTCCCTTGCTCTGTTAATCCTTCATAAAGATGCAGAAAGACTCACAAAACCCTCCTATCTCTTTGTCTGATCTGCCAAAATACAGGTGTTAGGCTAGAGATCTCCTGTTCCGTGGCCTGCTCATGCTAGCCAGCTGCTTAATTCACGGGAACGCAGAAGCAGCTCTTCTCAGGAAAAGAAAAACAAACCAAAAGACTACCCATGAGCGGAAACATTAGTTTTCTAACTGGCATTGCTCCACAAAGCAACAACCTGCCTAGCTACAATTGGAAAGGAACAAATAAAATTTCCTTTTAGCACATAATACTAAGGAACAGGACTGTCAAGTGTGTTTCATGGCTAGTCTGCCTGTTACATTGCTACATTCACAAATAAAAAGAAAAAAAATATACAAACCTCTCTCAATTGGGTCATAAGGACAGTCGCTCTCAGGAAGGTTGCTCAAGACCGAGTCACCAAGCTCAGCCAAGACCTGCTGAGCAACTGTCCAAGCTGCCATCTTCTTGGAGGTCTCCTCCAGTGCCTGCATTGGTTGCGTCTGCTGGCATTCACAAGGTTCCTGCCAAGACAATGCTGCCTGTAAAACACTCAGGCTTTAGCTGTTACTTCTCTGATTTGGAAGAACACCTCAGCAAACAACATAACGATCAAGAACATCAGTATATGCCTCATACCACTTCTTCTACAGCTTGATGGGCCATAGCTCCTCCTCTTTCTCCCAGGCTGGACAGCAAAGAAGATGGTCATTCAAGAGGCACGTCTGCCTGACATACCAGCTCCACCTTTACTCCGTGGTACCAAGGCTCATCTGAACACAGCTCTGGAAAGCAAAGGCATAAGGACTGCCATGTGTTGGGAATCTTCTGAGCTTTGAAAGAAATCATGACTGCTTTGAACCTTCAAAATCAGACTTTGGGGCTTAAGAATGACGCTCTGGGCCCTTAAAATGAGTCTTTGAACCTTAAAAGCGTAAACCTTGGAACTTATAAATGAGGGTTTGCACCCTAACAATGAGGCTTTGGACCCTAAAAATGAAACTGGGTCCTAAAAAAAGGCTATGGGTACTAAGAGACAGGCTTGGAGCCTAAATGTGAGGATTTGGGCCCTAAAAATGGGGCTTTACACCCTAAAAATGGGTCTTTGGACACTCAGAATGAGGCTTTGGGCATTGAGAAAATGCGGCTTTGAGCCCTAAATGAGGAGTTTGGACCCTGAAAATGAGGCTTTGGGTCCTCAAAATTGCAGACTGGATCCTAATATTTGGCTATGGTTTCTGGAAATGAGGTTTTGGTCCCTGAAAATGGCGCCTTTGAAACTAAAAATGAGGTTTTGGGCCCGAGAATGAGCATTTGGACCCTATAAATAAGGGGTTGGACTCTACAAATGAGGCTTCGGACCTTTAAAATCAGATTTTGGGGCTTAAAAATGACGCTCTGGGCTCTTAAAATGCGTCTCTGAACTTTAAAAGTGTGAACCTTGGAACTTATAAATGAGGTTTTGTACTCTAAAAATGTGGGTTTGGACCTTAAAAATGACTATTTGGACCCCCCAAAGGAGGCTTTGCTCATTTAAAAATTACATTTTTTGCCCTAATATTGAGGCTTGCTTTATAAAAATAACCCGGCGTTTAATCTTAAAAATGAGGCTTTGGACCTTTAAAATGTTGGTTTGGGCTCTAAACTTTTGCTTTTAGGCCTTCGCATAGGTTTTTTTGCCATTAAGTTTTAGGTTTCAGCTCTAAGAATGAGGCTTTTCTCCTAGACATGAGGGTTGGGACTCAAAAACGTGGAGCTGGATGTTAAAAAGGAGGGCTTTTTTACCCAAAGCATGCGCAGATCTTGTAGCTAGAGAGGCAAGGCTTTGGTGGTGGTGTTTATACTTCAGTTGGGCATGTCCTTGAGCAGCCTGATGGGACCTGCTCTGGGCACGGGGTTGGGCTGGAGACCTCACGATGTCCCCTCCAACCAGAATTATTCCATGATTTTAAGATTTTCCTCCGTAGAAAGACCCAATGTGACAAGCTCAGCTGGACAGGGTGACACTACAGACTCCCCGGTGAGACACATCTCACCCCCACACTGAGCTCCTGGTTCTGGGTAGGTCTCTCCATTTTGGCACTTCAACAAGGTCTTCCAATTCCCAGCCTGGCACCCTCGGATGCCCAGCTAATCCCTGAGCAATGGCAGCCCCTGCCAACCTCCACCTCCCTGTCCAGTTTTATTGCTGAGCATGACGTCGTATGGTATGGAATATCCCTTTGGTCACTTAGGGTCAGCTGTCCCAGCTGTGTCCCCTCCCAGCTTCTTGTGGACCCCCAACCTACTCACTGGCAGGGCAGCGCGGGGAGCAGAAAAGGCCTTAACGCTGTGCAAGCACTGCTCAGCAACGACTAAAACACCCCTGTGTTATCAACGCTGTTTTCAGCACAAATCCAAAACGTAGCCCCATACAGGCTACTATGAAGAAATTTAACTCTATCCCAGACAAAAAACAGTACAGGTGGTTAACCCTGGTTTCCCATCATGCCTTAGGCCCATCAACTTTGGGGTAGTTAAACCTGGGGGCCCATCAACCATGGGTTGGTAAACCCCAGCATCCAATCTCCACAGGGGCCCATCACCCTCAGGGTGGTTAACCCTGGGACCCATAACCCCTTGGAGCCGCTCAGTTTTGGGGTGTCTAACCATGGGGGTCCATCACACCTTAGGCCCAGTCACCCTTTGGGTGTTTAACCCCAGGGGCTCATCAGCTTCGGAGCCCCTCCAGCTTTGGGGTGTTTAAGCCCAGGTGCCCATCACTCCTTGGGCCCGTCAACCTTGAGGTACTTAACCCTGGGTTCCCATCACACTTGGGGTGGATAACCCTGGGAGCCCACCACCCCAGGGGCCCATCACCCTTGAAGTGGTTAAAGCCCATCAACCATTAGGCCCAACACCGTTGGGGCGGTTAACCCTGGGGGCCCATCGCCCTTGGGCAGTTAAAGCCAGGGCCCAACACCCTTTGGGCGCATCGTCCTTGGGGTGGTTAACCCCAGGGGCCCATCACCTTTGGGGTTTTTTACTCTTGGGGCCCATTAGCCCTTGGTCCCATCATCCTTGGGGTGATTAACCCTGGGCCCATCAGACCTGTGGTGGTTACCCTTTGGGCCCATCATATGTAGGGCCCATCACCCTTGGGGTTGTGAACCCTGGGGCCCCATCAGCCTGGGTGCCCGTCCCTTTTTGCTTTGAAGGACCTTGGGGCTGTGGTGCCCACTAAGGTGACCATAAGTAGCAACATGCGAAGAAGGTCATCACCATCCTGGGTGGCACTCGGAGGGGTGTGGCAGTAGGGTGTGTGCTCCTTCCTCTCCACTCAGCACTGATGAGCCAACCCTTTGAACACTGGGTCCAAGTCCTGGGCTACCAGTACAAGAGAGATGGAGTGACTGGGAGAGTCCAGTAAAGGGCCCCTGAGATGCTCCATGGCCGGGAGCCTCTTGGACGGGCTGTGTGAGCCAGACCTGTTCAGCCTGGAGAAGAGTTGGCTGTAGGAGGTCCCACCCAGGTGGGATCTCAGCAGTGGCAGTGACAGGACAAGAGGCGCAGGGCAAAAACCGAGACACAGAGTGACTTGGGAGGACACTTCTTTACTGTGGGGGTGACTGAGGCTCCTCGGGGAGGTTCTGGGGTCTCTAACCGTGGAGCGATAAAAGGCCACCTGGATGTGGCTACAGTGGGCTCCCTGGGGCTTGCCTGAGCCCCCCAGCACCCCTTGAAGGGCCCTGCTTCCCCCCAGGGTCTTCCAGGGGCCCTCCCGAGCAACCCAGGACGCTGTGAAGTTCCTTGCAGCCCCCCCAGGGACTCTCCCAAGCCACCCCCAGGACCCCGTGAAGGTCCCAGCTGACCCCCAGGGACCCTCCTGAGCCCCCCAGCACCCCATGAAGGATCCTGCTGACCCCCAGAGACCCTCCCAAGCCCCTCCAGGACCCCATGAGGGTCTCTGCTGCACCCTGGGGACCCACAGGGTCTTTCCCGGGAGGGGGACAGCAGGTGACACTGGGGACACAGGAGGGGCTCAGCGCCTCCCCCAGGCCAGCGCGTGGAGGCGGTGAGCGGCATCGCGCAGCCGCCCACGGTGCTCAAGGCAGCAGTGCAGCCCAGGGGGGATGGGCGCCAGCCCCCCCCGCAGCCCCCAGCACCCAGCGGCGATGGTCCCCGTCGAATCGCTGTCCCCACCATGCAGCACCCCCCTGGCACACAGGTCCCCCCAGCATCCACCGGCTGCCAGCAAGGCCTCCAGGGCCACCATGGGTGCGTCATGGCCGCTGCGCCCTGGCCACCCCTCCAGTGCCCAGCCCAGGTACACTGCATCCCGCTCGGCCGGTGACGGAAGGGATGGCACCTGTGGTGGGCCACGACCCTCCAGAAGCCCCCGAGACTCCAGGTACCTGCAGGGACATGGAGACATTGAAGTCACTGGGAACACTGGCGTCACTGAGGACAGGGGGACACTGGGGTCACTGGGGATATTGGGGTCACCAGGGACACTGGGTCAGCAGGGACACTGGAGACATAGGGACACTGGAGTCACAAGGGACATTGGTGTCACTGGGGACATTGGGGACATTGGTGTCACCAGTGACAATGGGGTAACCAGTGACACTGGGGGGGTCACCGGGCTGTGGCTCTCCAGCAGTCCCTGTGACACCAGGTACCTGTGGGGACACTGGGGACAACTGGGACACCTGGGGGTACCGTGGCAGTGGATGCAGCGGGGACACCAGTAACACTAGGGAAACCAAGAGCACCAGGGACACCAGGGACACTGAGGTCAGTGGGGGTGTGGGGTGGCCCTGGGCCACGTTCCCACAGCTGAGGATGGCAGCACTGGTGGGGACACTGGGGACAGGGGCACACTGGGGGCAGGATGGGCACTGGTGACCCTGCAGACAGGCTGGGCGCCAGCGTCAGCAGTGACGCCAGTGGGAGTGGGGCAGGGGACACTGGGACCATCCAGGCACTGGGGCAGAGCAGTGACACCAGTGGCACCAGTACAGTGCACCGACAGGACTGGGAGAGAGCCTTGCGGGCACCAGTGTCACCAGTGACCCCCTGAACCCCTCCCAGTAATCTCACCAACCCCTCCCAGTGCTCCCAGTGACCCCACAGAACCCTCCCAGTACCCCCTCACCGGTGCCAGGCATCCCTGAAGAAGGGCCAGGCGGCAGCGTTGTCCCCCACGGCCACCCCGGCACCCTCCACGTAGTCCCATGCGAGGGGCAGGACTCGCAGCAGCTCGGCCCCCCAGCGCTCTGGGGGCTCCCCCCGAGCCCCCAGCGCCCCAAAGAGGGCCACCGCCAGCGCCCCGAGGTACCCTGCGGGGACAGGGCTTTCAGAGGGGCTCCAGTGTCTCCTGCTCCCCTCTCCCCCCTTGCCTGGCACCCACCGGTGGGGTGGTGGTGGGTCATGCGCCCACTCTCGATGCTCACCCGGATCAGCGTCGGCAGCTCCCAGGCGTGCGGGTACCTGCATTGGCATCAGCCCTGTCCCCGTCCTCCCCTGTCCCCTCCCTGTCCCTGTACCCCCAGCCTTGTCCCTAGCCCCACGCCGCCACCCTGGTCCCCACTGTCCTTGTCCCTGCTATCCCCATCCCCCCTGGCCCCGCCACCTCCATCTCCCCCTCTCATCTGCTCTGTGACCCCTATGTCCCCTCTTCCCTATCGCTGTCCTCATGGTCTCTGTCCCCTAGGGCTCCCTGTCCCCTAGGGCTCCCTGTCCCCACTCCCCCAGCTCAGACATCCCCAGCCCCCCCAGCCCCACTGTCCCTCGCCTCCCAGCTCCAGCACCACCATATCCCCAATCCCCGGTCCTTGCCCTCTCCAGCTCCAACACCCCCGTGTCCCCATCCCCCTCTGTGTCCCCGTTCCCCCACCTCTTACACCCCCATGTCCCTGTTACCCCATCCCCATCACCTCATGTTGCCTTCCCTCAAGCTCTGACACCCTCATGTCCCTATCCCTCAAGCTCTGACACCCCCGTGTCCCCATCCCCATGTCCCCCCATCCCCCCTTCTCCCCGTCTCCCCATGTCCCCATCCCCCTATGTCCCCATCCCTCCAGCTCTGACACCCCCATGTCCCTGTCCCTGACTCCCCTATGGCCCTGACACCCCATTACCCAACAGCCCCATCTCCCCATCCCCACTATGTCCCCATCCCTCCATCTCTGATATTCTGGTGTCCCCACCCCGCTGTGTGCCCCTGCCCCTCGTGTCCCCATCCCCCCCAGCTCTAACATCCCCATGTCCCCATTGCCCCAGCTCTGACACCCCTGTGTCCCTGTTCCCATCCCCTCTGTCTCCCTGTCCCCTCCATGCCCCTGTCCCCGACACCCCTGTGTCCCCATTCCCCCTGCTCTGACACTCCCATTCCCCCATCCCCTCCATGTCCCTCTCCCCTCCAGCACTGACACCCCCATATCCCCATCCCTGACACCCGCTATGTCCCCATCCCTCCAGCTCTGACACCTCCGTTCCCCCCGTCCCCATGTGTCCCCCCATGTCCCCATCCCCCCCACCGCTGTCCTTTCCTGTGTCCTTGTCCCTACCTGAGGCCAATGGCCAGGCTACGCATGGCGGCCCCACAGCCAGTGCCGGTGGGGTTGAAGGGGATGCGGTAGCCCTCAGGCTCCCCAGGCCGCAGCTGCGAGGTGCCTGGGGGGGTTGGGGGCATGAGACCCCCTGACACCCCCTGACTCCCCCCAGACCCTCGGACCCCACTCACCCAGGATGCTGGTGGGCCCTGGCTTGCGGCCCTCCATGTCACCCATGGCAGCCACGTAGCGGCGAGCCAGCTCCTGCAGGAGGGCTTCCCCCTCCAGGCCTGGGGCGGGGGGGGTTAGTGAGGACCCCCCTGGACCACCCAAATGGGATTGGAGGGAGAGGCCCCGTGCAACCCCCAAAACTGAAGGGGAAACGGAAGACACCCATTGCACCACCCCCAAATGGTTGGGAAAGGGAACACTGCCCCATAGACAACCCAAAACTGAAGAGGAAGGAGGACACACCCCAAGGACCCCCACAAGTGGAGGGAAAAGGGGACACCCCCCCCTTAGATCCACCCAAAACTAGAGGGGAAGGGTGACACCCACCCATGGATGCCTCAAAACTGAAGGGAATAAGGGGACACCACCCATGGGCTCCAAAACTGGAGGGGAAGGGCGACATCCTCCATGCACCCCCCCAACAGGAGGGGAAGCAGAACAATGTCCATGAACACCCCAAAACTCAGGAGAAATGGGGAATCCTCCTGAGCACCCCAAATTGGGTGGGAAAGGGGTAACCACCACCACCACCCCCCCAAGGTCCACAAAATTGGGAGGGGCAAATGGGGCCCCCCAGCACCCAGCATGGGAGGAAAGGGAACATAAATTCCCACAAACTCTGGGGAAAAATAGGACCCCCCCCAAAGGGAAATGGGGACCCCCCCCAATTTTTTTGGGGGGGGAAATAGGGAGCCTCACTTGAGCCCCTAAAAGAGGGGTGGAATTAGGATGCTCCCAAGCCCCCTCCAGGGCTGGCCGGGGACCCCCAAAAGCCCCTCCCAGGGACCCTCCAGTTTCGGTCAGGGGTATAACAGAGACCCCCAAACCTCCCCAGGGACACCCCCATACAGCCCAGGGGTATAACAGGGACCCCTAACACCACCCCCGGACCCCCACCATGCAGCCCAAGGCATATAACAGGGACCTCCAAACCCCCCCAGGGAACCCGCATGCAGCCCAGGGGTATAACAGGGACCCCCCACCCCCCCCACACCCACCCCGGAACACTCCACTGTGGACCTGGGGTACAATGGGGACACCATCCCCTGGGGACCCTCCCCTGTGTCTGTGGGGTGCAATGGAGACCCCTGCTGCCCCACCCCCTCCAACCTGTGGCCAGGCCCTCGGCGGTCGCGAGGTGGAGGACGGTGTCATCACTGACGGGCCACTCGGGGGGCTCAAGGGTGATGGCCTCCAGCCCCCCCAGCTCGGCTAGCTCAGCATGGATCTGGGGTCCCGAGGTGCAGTACTCCCAGCGGCCCCCCCGGTACCCAAGCGCATCCCCCACCCCGCTCAGCACCATGGCCGCTTCATAGGCTTCCACTGAGGGCACCCTGGGGGAAACAGTGAGGCTTCAGGGGGGGCGCCAGCGGTGGGGGGTATGCCGGGAACCCCCGGGGGCACTCACGTCTCCTCCATTGCGGTAGCAGCTGGGGACGCCCATCAGGTTCGGGGCACAGGGCCAGCGCTGGCCAGAGGCCCTTAAGGAGGATGAGGACACCCTGTGGATTCGGGGGCGGACAGGGGCGCTGTCCCCATGGGGATGAGTGGTGAGGGACCCCAGGGCCTCTGTCCCTGGGGGTTGGCAGGGAGGGGAAAGGCTCCAGGGGGCCCCGAAAGACACTGAGAGGGGACTGGGGGGCTCTGGCGGGCACCCAGAGGGGCATGGAGGGACATAGCGGGGGGGGGTGTACCCAAAGAGGGCTGAGGATACCCAAAGGGTCATGGAGGACCCTGGGGAGGCACCCTAAGGGTACTGGGGGACACCCAAGAGGGAGACAGGGGACACCCAAAGCGACCCGAGGGGTACCCCAAAGGGGCATGGAGGCACATGGGACGCACCCAAAGGGGCCTGGGGGCACATCCAAAGGGGCACACAGGCACATGGGGGGCACCCAAAAGGGCCGCGGGGGGCACCCAAAGGGGACACCCAGAGGGGACAGAGGTGTCAAAAAGATTTGGGGCACAGAGGGATGGGTTTTAGCAAGCCCCAGGGGAAGGCAGTGACAAGGAGAAAAGGAGCATCTCCAAGGAAAAATGTTTCTGCCAAATATTTTCCCATATTTATTTCACTGGGACGCGGCAAAAACATGGCCCTGAGCCATATTTTGGGGTGAGAACCCCCAAACCTGCTATTGCCTGGGTCCCGCCAGGATGGGGCAGCGATATGCAGCCCTGCTCTGACAACCGTGGCCGGCTCCGGGTTTTGCTGCTCAAAATATAGTAAAAAAATGGTATAAAATAGTATAAAAGTAAAAAAGTATAAAAAAATATAGTAAATTTTGCTGCTCAAAAATAGTAAAATTAGTCTTTGGTGGTGGGCAGCGAGTGGTTAAAAGATCGTCCTTAAATTTCAGAGCCTTAATGATGGAGTCAAGCAGCAAAGCCTCAGGCCCCATGCCAGTCCCAGGAAAGTGTAACTCCTGGCTGCCCAGCACCAGGTTTTCATCTTCTTTTTTTGGCCCAAATTATGCCAAATGAGACACAAATCCTTGATCTGTTGGTAAAAATCCTGTTTGGGGGGGTGGGGGGTGGGGGGGTGTGACAGGTGGTTGGTAGTAAAATAGGTGAATAATGAGGTTTAACATTCATTGTCAATTTGGAAAAACTAAAAAAAAAAATGGGTGTACAATTTTTTTGACATATTTTTGTTTGGACGTACAGGAATTGTGGCAGGGTACCCCCAAACCCTGCGGGTCAGGTTCAGGACAGGGGCAGGACATCCACAAACCCTGCAGGTCATGGGCCAGACAGGGACAGGGCACCCCGAACCCCATGGATAAGGGCCAGGACTGGTGCAGGGTAAGCCCCAAACCCTGTGGGTCACAGCCATGACAGGGGTAGAGAACCCCAAACCCCATGAGTCAGTGCCAGGACAGGGGCAAGAAACATCCAGAGTCTGCAGGTAAGGGCCAAGACTGGAGCAGGACACCCCCAAACTGCACAGGTCAGGGCCAGGACAGGGGCAGGGCACCTCCAAACTCCATGAGTCTCGGCTACGACAGGGGCAGGGCACCAGGAACCTACGGGTGATGGCCGTGACAGGGCAAGGCACCAACAAGCCCCAGTGGAGAGTGTCAGAACAAGGGCCGAGAGCCCCCAAACCCCACGGGTAGTGGCCCAGACAGGCACAGGGCACACCAAACCCAGCGGATCAGGTCCAGAACAGGAGCAGGGCACCCCCAAACCAAGTTGGTCATGGAAAGAGAGGGGGCCAGGAACCCCCAAACCTCAAGGTTCAGGGCCAGGACAGGGGCAGGGTACTCCCAAGCTGCACTTGTAGCAGGCAAGACAGGGGTAAAGAACCCCAAACCTCACAGGTCAGGGCCATGACAGGGACAAGGCAGGTTGAAATCCCTGTGGGTCACGGCCAGGTCAAGGGCAGGGAACACCAAACCCCATGGATCACAGCCAAGACAGGGGCCGGGCACCCCCAGACTCTGCGTGTCAGGACCAGGACGGGGCAGGGCACACCCAGACCCTGCAGTTCTATGCCAAGACAGGGGAACGGCCACCACAAACCCTGCAGGTCACGGCCTAGAAAGGGGCAGCGTACTCTAAAATCCAGTGAGTCTCGGTGGCAGCGGGGAAAGGGCACCCCCAAACCCCACAGGAAAGGGCCAGTACTGGGCCAGGGCACCCCAAAACCCCATGTGTCACGGCCAGGACAGGGGCAGGGCACCCGCAAACCCCAAGGTTCTTGCCCAGCACAGGGGCAGGGCACCCCCAGACCCCAGAAATCATAGCCAGGACAGGTGAAGGGAACCCCCAAACCCCACGGGTCACGGCCAGGGCAGGGAAAGGGCACCCGCAAACCCCGCATGTCAGGGCCAGGATGGGGGCAGGACACCCCCAAACTGTGCGGGTCATTCCCTGGACAGGGGAAGGGACAGGCACCCCCAAATCCCATGGGTGTCGGCCAGAGCCAGGAAGGGTACCACCAACCCTTTTGGTGCTTTTGATGTCACCTGTGGTTTAGTGTCTGATGTGGCAGGATCAGGCCTTTGACATCAGCACGTGCTTGTGGTGTCACATGTGGCCGAGTAAGCTGATATGGCAGAACCAAGCACCTGGCTTGTGCAGGTTATTGTGATTTTACATGTGGCTGAGAAGCAAATGATGCAGGATCAGGCCCCTGGCATATGCAGGTGCTTCTGTTTTCACTTGTAGCTCAGTGTCTGACACGGCAGGATCAAGCCCTTGACATTTGCAGGTTCTTGTTATGCCACATGTGGCCGAGTAGCAAATGATGCACGATCAGGCCTCTGGCTTGTGCAGGTGCTTGTGATGTCAGTGCTGGCCGAGTAGCAGCTCTGACAGGATCAGGCCCTCGACTTTTGCAGGTGCTTGTCATGTCACTTGAGGCTGGGTAGCTGATAAGGCAGGATGAGGCCCCTGGATTGCGCAGATGCTTGTGATCTCACGTGTGCCTTAGTGGCCGATAGAGCAGAACCAAGCACCTCGCATCTGGAAGTACTTTTGACGTCACTTGAGTTAAGAGTGATTGATAGGGCAGGATCAGGCCCCTGGCTTGTGCAGGTGCTTATGATGTCACTTGAGGCTGGGTAGCTGATAGGGCAGGATCAGGCCCCTGGCTTGTTAAAGTTCTAGTCATGTCACGTGTAGCTGAGTGACTGATAGGCCAGAACCAAGAACCGGGCCTCTGCAGGTGCTTGTGATGCCACGTGTGGCTGAGTAGCTGTTTACGGCAGGGTCACGCCCCCGACCTGTGCAGGTGCTTTTGATGTCTGTGACTGTTCATGCAGCTCCTGCTCCAATTTTGTCTAACGCGGCTCATGCTAAGGCCTCATGTATGCTGGCAGCAGCACCATTGGGCCAAAGCAAGAGCACCATGTAGGCAGGACAGGTTGCCAGAAAGAGCTAAAAGGGTGTATTGGGTTTGCGTGGCAAGGTTCGGGGGGGTGGGGGGGGGGCTACAGGGGTGGCTTCTATGAGAAGATGCCAGAAGCTGCCCCCATGTCCAACAGAGCCAGTGCCAGTCAGCTCCAGGACAGACCCGCCGCTGGCCAAGGCTAAGCCCATCAGCGACGGTGGTAGTGCCTCTGTGATAACGTATTTAAGAAGGGGAGAAAAAACTGCTGCACAACAGCAGCCGGGAGAGAGCAGTGAGACTATGTGAGAGAAACAGCTCTGCAGACACCAAGGTCAGTGAAGAAGCAGGGGGAGGAGGAGCAGAGATTCCCCTGCAAGCCCGTGGTGAAGACCATGGCTGTCCCCCAGCAGCCCATGGAGGCCCACGGTGGAGCAGATATCCACCTGCAGCCCGTGGAGGACCCCACGCCGGAGCAGATGGATGCCCGAAGGAGGCTCTGACCCCATGGGGAAGCCCGCGCTGGAGCAGGCTCCCGGCAGGACCTGTGGACCCGCGGAGAGAGGAGCCCACGCTGGAGCAGGTTTGCTGGCAGGACTTGTGACCCCGCGGGGGACCCACGCTGGAGCAGGGGAAGAGTGTGAGGAGGAAGGAGTGGCAGAGACAACGTGTGATGAACTGACCGCAACCCCCATTCCCCGTCCCCCTGCACCGCTGCAGGGGAGGAGGTGGAGAAAATCGGGAGTGAAGTTGAGCCCGGGAAGAAGGGAGGGGGTGGGGGGAAGGTGTTTTAAGATTTGGTTTTATTTCTCAGTGCCCTACTCTGATTTGATTGGTAGTAAATTAAATTAATTTCCCCGAGTCAAGTCTGGTTTGCCTGTGATGGCAATTGCTGAGTGAGCGCCCTGTCCTTATCTCAAGCCACGAGCCTTCCGTTATATTTTCTCTCCCTTGCCCAGTGGAGGAGGGGTGATAGGGTGGCGTGGTGGGCACCTGGCGTCCAGCCAGGGTCAACCCGCCGCACCACACTTCCCGAAACAACAATGTAGGCACTTGCTAATTAACTGTAGTATCACCAATATTGTGTCATTACGGAGTATTTTAGTCCTATAAGCAGTTGGTAAGCTAACTTGAGGCACGTGTAAAGAACTGTGTGATTTTTTGCTTTCCCAGGAGACCAGATGGATCACCAGCAAATGCTGCACAGTCAGGTCCTTTTACTGGCAAGAAAAGCAGCCCTCTCCCAGCCATGGCAAAGCAGAGCTTTAGAAGGAAAAAGGGGGCAGGGAGGGGTGGGGAAAAGGGAAATGGGTTTGTACTTGATTTTACCATGGGGGTCCTCAACGTGCTGCACACGACTCTGATCCTCGTTTTACCTGTTGTCCCTGGGACTGAGTATTTGGGTTCAGGGCTGGTGAACTGGGCCATATTGGGGCCCCATGGGCAATGAGGTCTCCAAGTCCCCCTGCCCCCCTTCCCCTCCAGCTCTTTCCCGCTCTGTCCCTCTGCCCGCTCCTCATCAGTATTTCTCCTTTCTCCACTCCCTGCCCAGCTCCTCCCTATTCTCCCCGTCCCTCTATGCCACTCCCCTACGTCTCCCACCCCACTGTCCTGCCCTGCCCTGCCCCTCTCTGCCGCTCTGCCGCTCTGTCTGTCTGTCTGTCTGTCCCTCCCTCCCTCCTCCTCCTCCTCCTCCTCCTCCTCGCTGCTCCACCCCGCGGACGCGGCCATGGGGCCTGTGGGGGGGCGGGGCTGGGCCGGGGCGGGGGGGACGACGGACGGACGGACGGACGGAGTCCCCGCAGGGTCAGGCAGCAGGAAGGAGCACTCCGAGGCATGCCGGGATCTGTAGTTCTGGGGCACGGGGCTGCTGTGTGGCCATGTTGGTTCCCAGGGCATGCCGGGAGCTATTGTCCTGTGGCACAGGGTTTCCTGGTAGCCATGTTGGTCTCGGGAGGCGCAGTCGCTGCTCCAGCTGTGGCCCGGCTGAGGTGAGGACCAGGGCCCTCTGTGAGCAGCAAGGCCCTCGGGAGAGCGCGGGGGTGTCTCCTGCCCACTGGCCACCCGGGGGTGGCGGGGGGGGGAGCTCCAAACCATCCGGTGCGACGGGCTCCTGGTCAGCTGGAGTCGGGCCCGGGCGGGGCAGCCCCGGGAGTGACCCGAGAGCTGGGGAGGGGAAGGAGATGGAGACAGACCCCCCCTGGGCATAGGCACCAGGTACCTCAACTCCCAGAGACCCCCTGAGCCGCCCCAGCCCCGCTTACTCCCTGCAGCTGCCCCGGCCCCAGCACCTCCCCTGAGGCCTGTCCCGCAACCCCAGGCCACCCCACGGCCTGTCCTGGCAGCAGCAGCAAGCAGAGCCTCAGACGCGCTCGATCCTCCATTAACACAGGTGCCATCAGTGCAGGGAAGGAGCAGTGCCTGCAGGAGCTCCTGCAGCAGAAGGGTCTCCAGCCTGGAGCCAGCTGCGGTAATCATGGTTGCTTGTTTTTTCCTCTCTCAGAGGCCGCACTGCGGGCTTGTTGTCCATTCCTCCCCTGGGGATGTCCCTGACTGCATCTGGCTCTGGTTTGCATGGGCTGTCTCTCACCTTGTTGTCCTGGCGGCATGGGTGAAAAGGGCCAGGTGGACACTTACTGGCTTTGGAGAGGTGCTGCCGTGGCTGATGCTGAAGAGACCAGAAAAAGGTAAAGCAGCTGGAGGATGAAATGAAGGGGATCCTGCCAGCTGCTGTCTTCAGCTGCAGACAAGAGATGGCCGGCCTCTCTGGGAGAGGAAGGGTCCCTCTGAGTAGTCCTCAGCAGACCAGATCACCAACGTGCGCTGTGGGGTCTGTATATGTAAGGAAGAGTACGGTACAGCCAGGTAGTGTGTGTGTGCATGTGCATGGCTGTGTGTCTAGGAAGCCTCATGTTCTAAGAGCTGTAAGACACCAATGTATTCTTTTAGGTGGAGGACAGTCAAGCAACTGGAGCTACAGAAGAGGAAGGAAGGAAGGAAAGGACAGACAGACAGACAGACAAAGAAGTGCCTGAACTGTAAAATTTGCCTGGCAGTGCAGAGAGTCAGAGCTCCAGTGAGTCCCGGGCCCTTGGGATCATGTCACCCCTCTTCTGCATCTCAGTACCTCCCTGCCCACCCACCCCCATTTCCCTCTGTGTATTTTTTTTTTGCTTCCCTGTACCTCTCTTCCTCTCTCTGTTATTGTGCTTTGCTCCCTGTGCCCCCTTTCTCTTTTCTCCAAGTCTGTCTTTCTCTGTCATCCTACCTCTCCCTTTCCTTTCCTCCTCGCCCCTCTTTCCTGTTCCCTGTGCCTCTTTTTTTCTGTCTCTCTCTGTCCTGCAGCCCACTGCAGTTTTTTCCTTCTCCATCTCTTTGTCCTGATCTGCATCCCTCTCTGTTTTTCACAGTCTCTCTGGCCTGTTCTCTGTCCTTTGTCTCTCTCTGCCTGTATGTTCCCTTCCCTATCCTTGTCATCCCCTCTCCCTCCTTCCTTCTGCTTCTCTTTCTTGCTCTCTATTGTTCTGTCCCGTTCACTGTCACTGTGTTTTTTCATTCTGTATCCCACTGTTCCTGTTCTTCCTGTTCATCTCTTATCTCTCTGTCCCTTTCTGCTGCTCCCTGACCGTTCCTCACCTCTTCCTCCATCTCTCTGCAGGGCTCCTGATACCCCTCTCTCTTTCTCCATCCCTCTGTGCTGCTCACCATCCCTGCTTTTCTCTTTCTCTGTTGTTATTCTTGTCTGTCACTCTGTCCTGCTCCCTGTCCCATCGTTTCTTGCTATATCCTTCTGTCCTGCTCCCCACCCCAGTTGCTGCCCCTATTTTTTACTCCCTCTCCATCCTGCTGCCCACTCCAGGCTTTTTTTGCAATCTCTATCCTGCCCCCAGCCCTTATTTTTCTTTCTCTCTCCTGCTCCCTCTCCCTCTTTCTCCCTCTCTTCTTCTTTCCCTGCTGCTTCTTTCTCCGTCTCTGTCCAAGTCCCTGAATCTTTTTTCCTCTTGCTGTCCTTCTGTCCTTTTTCTCTTTTCTGTCTTTCTCTGTGCCGTTCCCTGTTCCATCCTTTCTCACTATATCCCCCTGTCCTGCTGGCTGTCCCTTCTTTCCTCTCACTCTTGCTCAGTATTTTTCCTTTCTCCATCTCTCTGTCCCGCTGCCCATCGCAGTTGTTTTTTTCCTCCAATGCTGTCCTGCTCCCTGTTCCTTTTTTCTCTGTCACTGACCTGTTCCCTGTGTCTTTTTTTTTTTTAATTCATCCATCTCAGTCCTGCAACCTGTCACTATTTTATTCCTCTTCCATCCCTTTGTCCTGCTGCCTGCCCCTGTTCTTGTCTCTCCTTCCCTTTGTTCTGCTGCCCATCTCTTTTTCCCTCCTTGCTCCATCTCTCTGTCCTGCTCCCTGCCCCTCTCACTCTCTTTCTGTTTCTCTGTATTTCTCCCCATCTCCCTCGCTCTATTTTTCTGTCCTGCTCCTCTTCAGGTTTCCCCCTCTGTCTGTCACTCTGTCCTGCTCCCTGTCATTTCTCACTCCATCTCTGTCTGCAGCCCAATGCTGTTTTTTCCTTCTCCAACTCTCTGTCCTGCTGCCCAACCCAGGCTTTTTTTCCTCCATCTGTGTCCTGCTCTGTCTCTTATTTTTGCCTGTCTTTCCCTTTGTCCTCCCTCCCTGTCCCTTTTTTCTCTCTCTCTGTAATGCCCTGTCCTGCTCCCTTTCCTTCTCTTTCTCTCTCTATCCCATGTCTTTCTTCCTATCTTTCTTTCTCTTCTCTCTATCCGTCTGTCTCTGCTGCTTCTTTCTCCCCCTCTGTCCTGCTCCCTGCCCCTTTTTTCCTCTCACTGTCCCTCTGTCCTGCTTCCTGTCCCCATCTTTTCTGTCTTTATTTCTCTGTCCTGCTGCCTGTCCCATCGTTTCTTGCTATACACCCCTGTCCAGCTGGCTCTCCCTTTTGTTTGTCCTCTCCTCCTTTTTCCTGCTTCTCAGCCCTCTTTTCCTCTTCCTCCAGCTCATTGCTGGTTTTTTCCCTTCTCAGTCTCTTCATCCAGATCTGACCCTCTCTTTATTTCTTAGTCCTCTCTGTCCTTTTCACTGTCCTCCTTCTTCTCTCTCTATCTGTACTGTTATGGATTTACACACGCTGGCCACCGTAACAGGATCTGACCCTAGGATCCGGCTGAGAATACAAAGTCCGAGTGAAGGTTTCCAATTAGTCTTTTATTAGTTCTTAGGTTACAGCTTGAGCTGGGTGCCTCTGGAGAGGGACCCCTACCCCAGTTCATGCCTCTCAGTTATACTCGTACCACCCATCACCTGATCCCCAAGTCCAACCCCAAGTCCAATCACTTAATTCTGGTCAGTGGTCTCTTGATTTCTTACTGGTTTTCACTGGCGCTGGGCTGGCCACCTTCTGAAGTTACCTCATTCTCTTGGAATTGTCTCCATCCTTTTCTTCTTCATTCCGCTTGTATCTGCTGAATTCAGTGAGTTCTTTGTTAGCAGCATTAGTTTTATCAAAAAGTTTACGCTTGGTCAGCTCTTGCGGCCTAAGGCTTCAGCTACTTTAGGTGCTAATGCTAAGCCACTAATGCTACACGAGATTATTCAGAGAGAAAAATACAGTTAATCAAATTTCTTCTATAACAGTACAACCTGTTCCCTGTCCCTGTCTTCCTCTATCCCCCCTTCCTTCTTCTTCTCCTCCCCTTCCCTGTCTCTGTCCCTCTGTCCTGCTCCTTGATCCTACTTTTTCTTCCTCCATGTCTCTGCAGGGCTCCTTGTCCCTATTTGTCTGGATTTCTCCATATCTCTAGCCTTTTCCCTGTACCTTTCTCTGTTGGCTCCTCTGTCTTCTCTCTTGTCTGATTTTTCTCTTTCTAGTCCCCTGTCCTTCTCCCCATCAGCTTAAACTGAATGACCAGGTGTCCCTGCGCTCTAATATTTCCTCTAGCATTGCCCTAGGGAAGATGTGTGTTTTTAGGGCTGGGGGTCATTTAGGAGCTGGTCTCCTTACAGAGATGGTGGTGCTAGGGGTAGTTAAAGCAGAGGTTATTCTTAGCTGGTGCTGTATGCCTCTTGCTGAAACAGCAGGCTGTGGGCCTTATTTTGAAGGAAGGTTTCTTGTTCTGTGCTTACTGCTCCTCGGGAGGCTCCTCAGGAGTGGTGCTGGGGTCTGGAGGGACAGGTGGGACCTGCTGCGATTCCTCGTAAATGTGAACTGGACTTACCTTAATGGATTTGAATGAAACCGGGCTGACTGCATATGCTTTTCCTCCCAGCTCCAATTCCAACCTATGTGCTCAGCGCTGATGAACAAGAGACCTTGTGCTATTTTCCAGATGTCAGTGGCTGCAGGTTAGCTGACAACATCACTTACTTAGGTAACGGAGCAGGTGGTCTGTGATAAGGCATGTGTACTTGCATGATGGTGCTTTCATGAACGTTCTCTGGTCTTGCCACCTCAAAGCCCTTCCTTTTTCCAGAAATTTTGAGATGGTATTTCTTATTCTGGGGTTCAGACTGGAGTTGGACTTAATGCTGAACAGCTGATATAAGGGGCTCCATAAAATGTGAATAAGAACACCGCTTTGTTGTTGTTGTTGTTGTTTTTCTAACACTCTCTGAACTTCGGTAAGCAAGAGGAAGAGTGGTTGAGACTCTGTTCTTTGAGAATAACGTATTCCTGTAGCGTGCCCATCTTTGTATGGTGAAGGTTTCCTACCTGCAGTATGATTTTGCTGGGCTGTGAGGCTGTACTGGAGTAGCAGAGGTAAGAAGTGTCATCTGTAAAAGTAATGAAGCTGTAGCAAAACTAGCGGGAAAAGCTGGTTTCTTCCTAGAATGCTGCCTGACAAAAATAGTAGCAAGTAAGGGCACTTGCAGTTGGCTTTTTTATACAGTCTTCCTACAGAGCTTTTGGTATTGATGGATTTCTGGGAAGCAAGGCAGCAGTGAGGAAAGAAAACTGGGGCTTGTCCAAACGGCTTCTTCACCGTAGGCAGAGTTCAAGCCTTTACACTGCAACAGGCCTTTATTACAGTTTCTGAACACAGAAAATGAGCTGTCTGTAAGAAAGGTTTCAGCAGAAGTAAGGCTCAACTTGCTAAATTTGGTCCTCTGTATCTGTGGCAAATAAGAGATGACTTGGCAGTGTTTCTATCTCAAGTGCGTGCCGGTGTGTTAATGCAGGCCGTTGAGGTCTTTTCAGGGGTACTTCCGGACTGCAGGTCGCGTGCCTGAGTGGTACCGAGTCCCAGGATGAGCCAGCTCCTGCCGGCAGCTTTAGCTCAGAGGATGTGACAGAATGGAAACCATCGTTGTGGTGGACCCCAAACATCAGAGGTGCGGATATGTCGCTGACGTCCCGCCAGCCCGAAGATGTGGGGAGTTTTGCCAACAGTCTGGTAAGGATTCTGTTTTCTGCTGGAATGGGTTTCCAGATGAATTTAATAGATGATTGCCTTTCTGCTTGCTGTGGCTATCTGCAGAAGGGCCCTCATGTTCGTTTGGATTTACCAGTGTAAGGGCTTTGGAGGAGAACTGGCTAAACCAGCTTTCTCTCTATGGAGATCACTAGCATTTGTGTAGAAAAGTAGAGGTTCAGTCACTAAAGCTTATAGCGTAGTGCTGTGCTCAGACCTTGGAGATGCTGTTCATTTGGACTCGTTATTTTCTCAACTAAGTCTTTCCGAGTCTTACAGACTTGAGCCCCTTGGGATCGTGACGTTGTAGTTTGCGTGCTCAAGTGGGAAAGTTTGGTTTGCCATCGCAAATCATAGAGTCATAGAATCATTAAGGTTGGAAAAGACCTCTAAGATCATCGAGTCGAACCGTCAACCCAACACCACCATGCCCACTAAACCACGTCCCTAAGCGCCTCATCTACACGTCTTTTAAATACTTCCAGGGATGGGGACTCAACCACTTCCCCGGGCAGCCTGTTCCAATGTTTAACCACTCTTTCAGTAAAGGAATTTTTCCTCATGTCCAATCTAAACCTCTCCTGGTGCAACTTGAGGCCAACCTCTTGTCCTGTCACTAGTTACTTGGGAGAAGAGACCGACACCCCCCCCGCTACAACCTCCTTTCAGGTAGTTGTAGAGAGCCATAAGGTCTCCCCTGAGCCTCCTCTTCTCCAGGCTAAACAACCCCAGTTCCCTCAGCCGCTCCTCATCAGACTTGTTCTCCAGACCCTTCACCAGCTTCGTTGCCCTTCTCTGGACACGCTCCAGCACCTCAACGTCCTTCTTGTAGTGAGGGGCCCAAAACTGAACACAGTATTCGAGGTGCGGCCTCACCAGTGCCGAGTACAGGGGCACAATCACTTCCCTACTCCTGCTGGTCACGCTATTTCTGATACAGGCCAGGATGCTGTTGGCCTTCTTGGCTGCCTGGGCACACTGCCGGATCATCTTCAGCCGGCTGTCAACCAACACCCCCAGGTCCTTTTCCGCCAGGCAGCTTTCCAGCCACTCTTCCCCAAGCCTGTAGCGCTGCATGGGGTTGTGGCCGAAGTGCAGGACCCGGCCCTTGGCCTTGTTGAACCTCATACAGTTGGCCTCAGCCCATCGATCCAGCCTGTCCAGGTCCCTCTGCAGAGCCTTCCTACCCTCGAGCAGATCAACACTCCCACCCAACTTGGTGTCGTCTGCAAACTGACTGAGGGTGCACTCGATCCCCTCATCCAGATCATTGATAAAGATATTGAACAAGACATGCCCCAAAACTGAGCCCTGGGGAACACCGCTCATGACCGGCCACCAACTGGATTGAACTCCATTCACCACAACTCTCTGGGCCCGGCCGTCCAGCCAGTTTTTGACCCAGCGCAGAGTACACCTGTCTAAGCCGTGAGCCGCCAGCTTCTCTAGGAGAATGCTGTGGGAGACGGTGTCAAAGGCCTTACTGAAGTCCAGGCAGACCACATCCCCAGCCTTTCCCTCATCCACTAGGCGGGTCACCTGGTCATAGAAGGAGATCAGGTTGGTCAAGCAGGACCTGCCTCTCATGAACCCGTGCTGGCTGGGCCTGATCCCCTGGTTGTCCCGCACATGCCTTGTGAGCGCCCTCAAGATGAATGGCTCCATAATCTTCCCTGGCACCGAGGTCAGGCTGACAGGCCTGTAGTTCCCCAGATCCTCCTTCTGGCCCTTCTTGTAGATGGGCGTCACATTGGCAAGCCTCCAGTCGTCCGGGACCTCCCCCATTAGTAATCCAAGTCCACGCTCCCTCCAGGCCCTTCCCTTTGCAGCCCAGGTCAGACCAGAGTTGGGAACTGCCCCATCTTCCCAGAGGAGCAGAAACAAGAACCAGAGAAAGTCCTTGCTGCCTCCTTTCCTACTCACCTGCACTGCACGGTCCTCCCCAACCTTGGAAAAAAGGCTCCTCCTCCAGTTAGGGTAGGACTTTGCTGGCGGTTTGGTACAGCTGGGGCAAAGGACAGCACGGGCCATTTGCAGATCCAGACCCAGGTCGGTCCAGGACAAAGGAGTTCCTAACAGATACGCAGGCAAGACCAAAGGAAACATTCCTCCTGTGATGAACCAAGGCTTGGTGGAGAGGAGGAAGACTGTAAAAGGAGAGGAGGGATGCTTTAGTCCTGGAGAGGTGGTTGTTGCAGGAGGGTAAGAGAACCAAATAAGCAAAGCCTTTCAGCAGGCAAAACCAGAGCATAAGTGAAAGGTTTGTGTGGCAGGCAGTGGAGATTTGGTCTGAAAAGAAGACGACCTTCTTGGTTTAGGTTTGGTGGGTTTCTTTCCTCCTTTTCCCCAAAAGGCACATTATTTTTACAGCATGGGATGGCATGCATGTGAAACTCTGCCGGAGTGGCAAACAATTTTCAGCTTAATGCTGTTCAGGCATTTTCATTTTGACTCCTGGCCTGTTGTCCTTATTCACAAACTACTTGTAGCTGCTGCTTATGTTTCTCCTGAAATATTTCACAACCTTCTTTGCAAGAGAAGCACCACTTCCTGCTGATTCACAGCTTCTCCTTTAAGCTCTTTTGCCACTACCTCTTCTACGCTGATTCTCCCTTGTAATTTCTGGGCTCAGCAAATCTCCATTTCAGATACTTGAACACTGTCAGTGTACGCTGCTATGGAGCTTGCAGCTGAGCTCACCGCGCAGCTGGACTCAGCTGCTTTCAACACTGCAGCGATCTCCTCTCTGGTTTCCACACACCAGCTCTCCACAATCCAGCACCTGCAGAAAAGTCTTTCCCAGCACCAGCATTACTGTGCTCATCTCCTTCAAAAACCTGTGTAGGATTCCCTTCCTCCCTCACTTCAGTTTGTGGGTTACCTTTCTCCTCAGAAGACTCAGCAGGCAAACCCTCTGCTACCCAGCTGTCCTCTGCAACTGCTACGTCACTTGTCACCTCTATCACTGAGTGCAAGGACTGTAAAAACCAGGTGCTTTTGAAAGCTCCCCCAGTCTCTGCTGATGTTCAAAATCTGTCTCGTGCACTCTGAAAATACACATTGAGACAGGACAAGCAGATCTCATGAAGGTCTGGCCCTGCAGGCTGGACATTCCCAGCCCCGGATCAGCCAGGTGATGCAATAGCACAGATTACATCACCCAGGCTCCAGATGTCATAGTGCATTTCTATGACGATTGCATGCTCTCCCCAGGGTCACCTGGCAGCTGACACAACTTCTCTTGCCAGATTTCTGCCTGCCCTCACCACTCCCCACGCTCTGTAACAGAGAGCAGAAGCAGCAGACAGGGTCATCCTCATCCCATTTGACTGCTGTGGCTGAGACAGGTGAAGTACTGAGACTCATCCTTCCTTGCCATAGTTTAGCATCAATGATGAGCTCCATTGTGCCTGATGGGATTTTCATCACTAGGCTTGAATTTTATTCTATAGGATGAGAAATAATTTCAGACTCTGCTTTATTAAGAGGCAGAACTTATATGGTGGCAATCACCCTCCTTTCTCTCCCGTTACAGGGAAAAGCTGCATGCAGGGTGCACGGAGCAAGTGACCCATCCAGGTCTGAGGCAAGCACAAGCCAATTAGCCTTTAGATGCTCTTCCCTGCCTAGTGAAAGGGACATCTTTCATTAGATCAGGTGGCTCAAAGGCCTGTCCAACCTGACCTTGAACAAATCCAATGATGGGGAATCCACAACTCCTCTGGGCAACCTGTTCCAGAGTCTTGCCACCATCACCGTAAAAAATGTTATTTTGCCAAGAGCATTGGTATTCTCTGGTAAGACAGGACTCGGATGGTACAGGAGCAGGACCAAGTGGAGAGATTTGAACTGAAATAGAAAAAAACAAAATTAAACAAATCAAAACCTGGCCTTTTTCAGGGAAGCCTGTTAGTAACTCTTCTGCTCTTTCCTCAGGCTTTGTAAGCATCTCCCAGCATGAATGGAGCCTGGGTGGGAACTTGGAGACCTCATTGCCCATGGGGCCCCAATATGGCTCAGTTCACCAGCCCTGAACCCAAATACTCAGTCCCAGGGACAACAGGTAAAACGAGGATCAGTCGTGTGCAGCACGTTGAGGACCCCCATGGTAAAATCAAGTACAAACCCATTTCCCTTTTCCCCACCCCTCCCTGCCCCCTTTTTCCTTCTAAAGCTCTGCTTTGCCATGGCTGGGAGAGGGCTGCTTTTCTTGCCAGTAAAAGGACCTGACTGTGCAGCATTTGCTGGTGATCCATCTGGTCTCCTGGGAAAGCAAAAAATCACACAGTTCTTTACACGTGCTTCAAGTTAGCTTACCAACTGCTTATAGGACTAAAATACTCCGTAATGACACAATATTGGTGATACTACAATTAATTAGCAAGTGCCTACATTGTTGTTTCGGGAAGTGTGGTGCGGCGGGTTGACCCTGGCTGGACGCCAGGTGCCCACCACGCCACCCTATCACCCCTCCTCCACTGGGCAAGGGAGAGAAAATATAACGGAAGGCTCGTGGCTTGAGATAAGGACAGGGCGCTCACTCAGCAATTGCCATCACAGGCAAACCAGACTTGACTCGGGGAAATTAATTTAATTTACTACCAATCAAATCAGAGTAGGGCACTGAGAAATAAAACCAAATCTTAAAACACCTTCCCCCCACCCCCTCCCTTCTTCCCGAGCTCAACTTCACTCCCGATTTTCTCCACCTCCTCCCCTGCAGCGGTGCAGGGGGACGGGGAATGGGGGTTGCGGTCAGTTCATCACACGTTGTCTCTGCCACTCCTTCCTCCTCACACTCTTCCCCTGCTCCAGTGTGGGTCCCCCGCAGGGTCACAAGTCCTGCCAGCAAACCTGCTCCAGCGTGGGCTCCTCTCTCCGCGGGTCCACAGGTCCTGCCGGGAGCCTGCTCCAGCGCGGGCTTCCCCATGGGGTCAGAGCCTCCTTCGGGCATCCATCTGCTCCGGCGTGGGGTCCTCCACGGGCTGCGGGTGGATATCTGCTCCACCGTGGGCCTCCATGGGCTGCTGGGGGACAGCCATGGTCTTCACCACGGGCTTGCAGGGGAATCTCTGCTCCTCCTCCCCCTGCTTCTTCACTGACCTTGGTGTCTGCAGAGCTGTTTCTCTCACATAGTCTCACTGCTCTCTCCCGGCTGCTGTTGTGCAGCAGTTTTTTCTCCCCTTCTTAAATACGTTATCACAGAGGCACTACCACCGTCGCTGATGGGCTTAGCCTTGGCCAGCGGCGGGTCTGTCCTGGAGCTGACTGGCGCTGGCTCTGTTGGACATGGGGGCAGCTTCTGGCATCTTCTCATAGAAGCCACCCCTGTAGCCCCACCCCCCCGAACCTTGCCACGCAAACCCAATACACCCTTTTAGCTCTTTCTGGCAACCTGTCCTGCCTACATGGTGCTCTTGCTTTGGCCCAATGGTGCTGCTGCCAGCATACATGAGGCCTTAGCATGAGCCGCGTTAGACAAAATTGGAGCAGGAGCTGCATGAACAGTCACAGACATCAAAAGCACCTGCACAGGTCGGGGGCGTGACCCTGCCGTAAACAGCTACTCAGCCACACGTGGCATCACAAGCACCTGCAGAGGCCCGGTTCTTGGTTCTGGCCTATCAGTCACTCAGCTACATGTGACATGACTAGAACTTTAACAAGCCAGGGGCCTGATCCTGCCCTATCAGCTACCCAGCCTCAAGTGACATCATAAGCACCTGCACAAGCCAGGGGCCTGGTCCTGCCCTATCAATCACTCTTAACTCAAGTGACGTCAAAAGTACTTCCAGATGCGAGGTGCTTGGTTCTGCTCTATCGGCCACTAAGGCACACGTGAGATCACAAGCATCTGCGCAATCCAGGGGCCTCATCCTGCCTTATCAGCTACCCAGCCTCAAGTGACATGACAAGCACCTGCAAAAGTCGAGGGCCTGATCCTGTCAGAGCTGCTACTCGGCCAGCACTGACATCACAAGCACCTGCACAAGCCAGAGGCCTGATGGTGCATCATTTGCTACTCGGCCACATGTGGCATAACAAGAACCTGCAAATGTCAAGGGCTTGATCCTGCCGTGTCAGACACTGAGCTACAAGTGAAAACAGAAGCACCTGCATATGCCAGGGGCCTGATCCTGCATCATTTGCTTCTCAGCCACATGTAAAATCACAATAACCTGCACAAGCCAGGTGCTTGGTTCTGCCATATCAGCTTACTCGGCCACATGTGACACCACAAGCACGTGCTGATGTCAAAGGCCTGATCCTGCCACATCAGACACTAAACCACAGGTGACATCAAAAGCACCAAAAGGGTTGGTGGTACCCTTCCTGGCTCTGGCCGACACCCATGGGATTTGGGGGTGCCTGTCCCTTCCCCTGTCCAGGGAATGACCTGCACAGTTTGGGGGTGTCCTGCCCCCATCCTGGCCCTGACATGCGGGGTTTGCGGGTGCCCTTTCCCTGCCCTGGCCGTGACCCGTGGGGTTTGGGGGTTCCCTTCACCTGTCCTGGCTATGATTTCTGGGGTCTGGGGGTGCCCTGCCCCTGTGCTGGGCAAGAACCTTGGGGTTTGCGGGTGCCCTGCCCCTGTCCTGGCCGTGACCTGTGGGGTTTGGGGGTTCCCTTCACCTGTCCTGGCTATGATTTCTGGGGTCTGGGGGTGCCCTGCCCCTGTGCTGGGCAAGAACCTTGGGGTTTGCGGGTGCCCTGCCCCTGTCCTAGCCATGACACATGGGGTTTTGGGGTGCCCTGGCCCAGTACTGGCCCTTTCCTGTGGGGTTTGGGGGTGCCCTTTCCCCGCTGCCACCGAGACTCACTGGATTTTAGAGTACGCTGCCCCTTTCTAGGCCGTGACCTGCAGGGTTTGTGGTGGCCGTTCCCCTGTCTCAGCATAGAACTGCAGGGTCTGGGTGTGCCCTGCCCCGTCCTGGTCCTGACACGCAGAGTCTGGGGGTGCCCGGCCCCTGTCTTGGCTGTGATCCATGGGGTTTGGTGTTCCCTGCCCTTGACCTGGCCGTGACCCACAGGGATTTCAACCTGCCTTGTCCCTGTCATGGCCCTGACCTGTGAGGTTTGGGGTTCTTTACCCCTGTCTTGCCTGCTACAAGTGCAGCTTGGGAGTACCCTGCCCCTGTCCTGGCCCTGAACCTTGAGGTTTGGGGGTTCCTGGCCCCCTCTCTTTCCATGACCAACTTGGTTTGGGGGTGCCCTGCTCCTGTTCTGGACCTGATCCGCTGGGTTTGGTGTGCCCTGTGCCTGTCTGGGCCACTACCCGTGGGGTTTGGGGGCTCTCGGCCCTTGTTCTGACACTCTCCACTGGGGCTTGTTGGTGCCTTGCCCTGTCACGGCCATCACCCGTAGGTTCCTGGTGCCCTGCCCCTGTCGTAGCCGAGACTCATGGAGTTTGGAGGTGCCCTGCCCCTGTCCTGGCCCTGACCTGTGCAGTTTGGGGGTGTCCTGCTCCAGTCTTGGCCCTTACCTGCAGACTCTGGATGTTTCTTGCCCCTGTCCTGGCACTGACTCATGGGGTTTGGGGTTCTCTACCCCTGTCATGGCTGTGACCCACAGGGTTTGGGGCTTACCCTGCACCAGTCCTGGCCCTTATCCATGGGGTTCGGGGTGCCCTGTCCCTGTCTGGCCCATGACCTGCAGGGTTTGTGGATGTCCTGCCCCTGTCCTGAACCTGACCCGCAGGGTTTGGGGGTACCCTGCCACAATTCCTGTACGTCCAAACAAAAATATGTCAAAAAAATTGTACACCCATTTTTTTTTTTAGTTTTTCCAAATTGACAATGAATGTTAAACCTCATTATTCACCTATTTTACTACCAACCACCTGTCACACCCCCCCACCCCCCACCCCCCCAAACAGGATTTTTACCAACAGATCAAGGATTTGTGTCTCATTTGGCATAATTTGGGCCAAAAAAAGAAGATGAAAACCTGGTGCTGGGCAGCCAGGAGTTACACTTTCCTGGGACTGGCATGGGGCCTGAGGCTTTGCTGCTTGACTCCATCATTAAGGCTCTGAAATTTAAGGACGATCTTTTAACCACTCGCTGCCCACCACCAAAGACTAATTTTACTATTTTTGAGCAGCAAAATTTACTATATTTTTTTATACTTTTTTACTTTTATACTATTTTATACCATTTTTTTACTATATTTTGAGCAGCAAAACCCGGAGCCGGCCACGGTTGTCAGAGCAGGGCTGCATATCGCTGCCCCATCCTGGCGGGACCCAGGCAATAGCAGGTTTGGGGGTTCTCACCCCAAAATATGGCTCAGGGCCATGTTTTTGCCGCGTCCCAGTGAAATAAATATGGGAAAATATTTGGCAGAAACATTTTTCCTTGGAGATGCTCCTTTTCTCCTTGTCACTGCCTTCCCCTGGGGCTTGCTAAAACCCATCCCTCTGTGCCCCAAATCTTTTTGACACCTCTGTCCCCTCTGGGTGTCCCCTTTGGGTGCCCCCCGCGGCCCTTTTGGGTGCCCCCCATGTGCCTGTGTGCCCCTTTGGATGTGCCCCCAGGCCCCTTTGGGTGCGTCCCATGTGCCTCCATGCCCCTTTGGGGTACCCCTCGGGTCGCTTTGGGTGTCCCCTGTCTCCCTCTTGGGTGTCCCCCAGTACCCTTAGGGTGCCTCCCCAGGGTCCTCCATGACCCTTTGGGTATCCTCAGCCCTCTTTGGGTACACCCCCCCCCGCCATGTCCCTCCATGCCCCTCTGGGTGCCCGCCAGAGCCCCCCAGTCCCCTCTCAGTGTCTTTCGGGGCCCCCTGGAGCCTTTCCCCTCCCTGCCAACCCCCAGGGACAGAGGCCCTGGGGTCCCTCACCACTCATCCCCATGGGGACAGCGCCCCTGTCCGCCCCCGAATCCACAGGGTGTCCTCATCCTCCTTAAGGGCCTCTGGCCAGCGCTGGCCCTGTGCCCCGAACCTGATGGGCGTCCCCAGCTGCTACCGCAATGGAGGAGACGTGAGTGCCCCCGGGGGTTCCCGGCATACCCCCCACCGCTGGCGCCCCCCCTGAAGCCTCACTGTTTCCCCCAGGGTGCCCTCAGTGGAAGCCTATGAAGCGGCCATGGTGCTGAGCGGGGTGGGGGATGCGCTTGGGTACCGGGGGGGCCGCTGGGAGTACTGCACCTCGGGACCCCAGATCCATGCTGAGCTAGCCGAGCTGGGGGGGCTGGAGGCCATCACCCTTGAGCCCCCCGAGTGGCCCGTCAGTGATGACACCGTCCTCCACCTCGCGACCGCCGAGGGCCTGGCCACAGGTTGGAGGGGGTGGGGCAGCAGGGGTCTCCATTGCACCCCACAGACACAGGGGAGGGTCCCCAGGGGATGGTGTCCCCATTGTACCCCAGGTCCACAGTGGAGTGTTCCGGGGTGGGTGTGGGGGGGGTGGGGGGTCCCTGTTATACCCCTGGGCTGCATGCGGGTTCCCTGGGGGGGTTTGGAGGTCCCTGTTATATGCCTTGGGCTGCATGGTGGGGGTCCGGGGGTGGTGTTAGGGGTCCCTGTTATACCCCTGGGCTGTATGGGGGTGTCCCTGGGGAGGTTTGGGGGTCTCTGTTATACCCCTGACCGAAACTGGAGGGTCCCTGGGAGGGGCTTTTGGGGGTCCCCGGCCAGCCCTGGAGGGGGCTTGGGAGCATCCTAATTCCACCCCTCTTTTAGGGGCTCAAGTGAGGCTCCCTATTTCCCCCCCCAAAAAAATTGGGGGGGGTCCCCATTTCCCTTTGGGGGGGGTCCTATTTTTCCCCAGAGTTTGTGGGAATTTATGTTCCCTTTCCTCCCATGCTGGGTGCTGGGGGGCCCCATTTGCCCCTCCCAATTTTGTGGACCTTGGGGGGGTGGTGGTGGTGGTTACCCCTTTCCCACCCAATTTGGGGTGCTCAGGAGGATTCCCCATTTCTCCTGAGTTTTGGGGTGTTCATGGACATTGTTCTGCTTCCCCTCCTGTTGGGGGGGTGCATGGAGGATGTCGCCCTTCCCCTCCAGTTTTGGAGCCCATGGGTGGTGTCCCCTTATTCCCTTCAGTTTTGAGGCATCCATGGGTGGGTGTCACCCTTCCCCTCTAGTTTTGGGTGGATCTAAGGGGGGGGTGTCCCCTTTTCCCTCCACTTGTGGGGGTCCTTGGGGTGTGTCCTCCTTCCTCTTCAGTTTTGGGTTGTCTATGGGGCAGTGTTCCCTTTCCCAACCATTTGGGGGTGGTGCAATGGGTGTCTTCCGTTTCCCCTTCAGTTTTGGGGGTTGCACGGGGCCTCTCCCTCCAATCCCATTTGGGTGGTCCAGGGGGGTCCTCACTAACCCCCCCCGCCCCAGGCCTGGAGGGGGAAGCCCTCCTGCAGGAGCTGGCTCGCCGCTACGTGGCTGCCATGGGTGACATGGAGGGCCGCAAGCCAGGGCCCACCAGCATCCTGGGTGAGTGGGGTCCGAGGGTCTGGGGGGAGTCAGGGGGTGTCAGGGGGTCTCATGCCCCCAACCCCCCCAGGCACCTCGCAGCTGCGGCCTGGGGAGCCTGAGGGCTACCGCATCCCCTTCAACCCCACCGGCACTGGCTGTGGGGCCGCCATGCGTAGCCTGGCCATTGGCCTCAGGTAGGGACAAGGACACAGGAAAGGACAGCGGTGGGGGGGATGGGGACATGGGGGGACACATGGGGACGGGGGGAACGGAGGTGTCAGAGCTGGAGGGATGGGGACATAGCGGGTGTCAGGGATGGGGATATGGGGGTGTCAGTGCTGGAGGGGAGAGGGACATGGAGGGGATGGGGGAATGGGAGTGTCAGAGCAGGGGGAATGGGGACACAGGGGTGTCGGGGACAGGGGCATGGAGGGGACAGGGAGACAGAGGGGATGGGAACAGGGACACAGGGGTGTCAGAGCTGGGGCAATGGGGACATGGGGATGTTAGAGCTGGGGGGGATGGGGACACGAGGGGCAGGGGCACACAGCGGGGTGGGGACACCAGAATATCAGAGATGGAGGGATGGGGACATAGTGGGGATGGGGAGATGGGGCTGTTGGGTAATGGGGTGTCAGGGCCATAGGGGAGTCAGGGACAGGGACATGGGGGTGTCAGAGCTGGAGGGATGGGGACATAGGGGGATGGGGACATGGGGAGACGGGGAGAAGGGGGGATGGGGGGACATGGGGATGGGGACACGGGGGTGTCAGAGCTTGAGGGATAGGGACATGAGGGTGTCAGAGCTTGAGGGAAGGCAACATGAGGTGATGGGGATGGGGTAACAGGGACATGGGGGTGTAAGAGGTGGGGGAACGGGGACACAGAGGGGGATGGGGACACGGGGGTGTTGGAGCTGGAGAGGGCAAGGACCGGGGATTGGGGATATGGTGGTGCTGGAGCTGGGAGGCGAGGGACAGTGGGGCTGGGGGGGCTGGGGATGTCTGAGCTGGGGGAGTGGGGACAGGGAGCCCTAGGGGACAGGGAGCCCTAGGGGACAGAGACCATGAGGACAGCGATAGGGAAGAGGGGACATAGGGGTCACAGAGCAGATGAGAGGGGGAGATGGAGGTGGCGGGGCCAGGGGGGATGGGGATAGCAGGGACAAGGACAGTGGGGACCAGGGTGGCGGCGTGGGGCTAGGGACAAGGCTGGGGGTACAGGGACAGGGAGGGGACAGGGGAGGACGGGGACAGGGCTGATGCCAATGCAGGTACCCGCACGCCTGGGAGCTGCCGACGCTGATCCGGGTGAGCATCGAGAGTGGGCGCATGACCCACCACCACCCCACCGGTGGGTGCCAGGCAGGGGGGGAGAGGGGAGCAGGAGACACTGGAGCCCCTCTGAAAGCCCTGTCCCCGCAGGGTACCTCGGGGCGCTGGCGGTGGCCCTCTTTGGGGCGCTGGGGGCTCGGGGGGAGCCCCCAGAGCGCTGGGGGGCCGAGCTGCTGCGAGTCCTGCCCCTCGCATGGGACTACGTGGAGGGTGCCGGGGTGGCCGTGGGGGACAACGCTGCCGCCTGGCCCTTCTTCAGGGATGCCTGGCACCGGTGAGGGGGTACTGGGAGGGTTCTGTGGGGTCACTGGGAGCACTGGGAGGGGTTGGTGAGATTACTGGGAGGGGTTCAGGGGGTCACTGGTGACACTGGTGCCCGCAAGGCTCTCTCCCAGTCCTGTCGGTGCACTGTACTGGTGCCACTGGTGTCACTGCTCTGCCCCAGTGCCTGGATGGTCCCAGTGTCCCCTGCCCCACTCCCACTGGCGTCACTGCTGACGCTGGCGCCCAGCCTGTCTGCAGGGTCACCAGTGCCCATCCTGCCCCCAGTGTGCCCCTGTCCCCAGTGTCCCCACCAGTGCTGCCATCCTCAGCTGTGGGAACGTGGCCCAGGGCCACCCCACACCCCCACTGACCTCAGTGTCCCTGGTGTCCCTGGTGCTCTTGGTTTCCCTAGTGTTACTGGTGTCCCCGCTGCATCCACTGCCACGGTACCCCCAGGTGTCCCAGTTGTCCCCAGTGTCCCCACAGGTACCTGGTGTCACAGGGACTGCTGGAGAGCCACAGCCCGGTGACCCCCCAGTGTCACTGGTTACCCCATTGTCACTGGTGACACCAATGTCCCCAATGTCCCCAGTGACACCAATGTCCCTTGTGACTCCAGTGTCCCTATGTCTCCAGTGTCCCTGCTGACCCAGTGTCCCTGGTGACCCCAATATCCCCAGTGACCCCAGTGTCCCCCTGTCCTCAGTGACGCCAGTGTTCCCAGTGACTTCAATGTCTCCATGTCCCTGCAGGTACCTGGAGTCTCGGGGGCTTCTGGAGGGTCGTGGCCCACCGCAGGTGCCATCCCTTCCGTCACCGGCCGAGCGGGATGCAGTGTACCTGGGCTGGGCACTGGAGGGGTGGCCAGGGCGCAGCGGCCATGACGCACCCATGGTGGCCCTGGAGGCCTTGCTGGCAGCCGGTGGATGCTGGGGGGACCTGTGTGCCAGGGGGGTGCTGCATGGTGGGGACAGCGATTCGACGGGGACCATCGCCGCTGGGTGCTGGGGGCTGCGGGGGGGGCTGGCGCCCATCCCCCCTGGGCTGCACTGCTGCCTTGAGCACCGTGGGCGGCTGCGCGATGCCGCTCACCGCCTCCACGCGCTGGCCTGGGGGAGGCGCTGAGCCCCTCCTGTGTCCCCAGTGTCACCTGCTGTCCGCCTCCCAGGAAAGACCCTGTGGGTCCCCAGGGTGCAGCAGAGACCCTCATGGGGTCCTGGAGGGGCTTGGGAGGGTCTCTGGGGGTCAGCAGGATCCTTCATGGGGTGCTGGGGGGCTCAGGAGGGTCCCTGGGGGTCAGCTGGGACCTTCATGGGGTCCTGGGGGTGGCTTGGGAGAGTCCCTGGGGGGGCTGCAAGGAACTTCACAGCGTCCTGGGTTGCTCGGGAGGGCCCCTGGAAGACCCTGGGGGGAAGCAGGGCCCTTCAAGGGGTGCTGGGGGGCTCAGGCAAGCCCCAGGGAGCCCACTGTAGCCACATCCAGGTGGCCTTTTATCGCTCCACGGTTAGAGACCCCAGAACCTCCCCGAGGAGCCTCAGTCACCCCCACAGTAAAGAAGTGTCCTCCCAAGTCACTCTGTGTCTCGGTTTTTGCCCTGCGCCTCTTGTCCTGTCACTGCCACTGCTGAGATCCCACCTGGGTGGGACCTCCTACAGCCAACTCTTCTCCAGGCTGAACAGGTCTGGCTCACACAGCCCGTCCAAGAGGCTCCCGGCCATGGAGCATCTCAGGGGCCCTTTACTGGACTCTCCCAGTCACTCCATCTCTCTTGTACTGGTAGCCCAGGACTTGGACCCAGTGTTCAAAGGGTTGGCTCATCAGTGCTGAGTGGAGAGGAAGGAGCACACACCCTACTGCCACACCCCTCCGAGTGCCACCCAGGATGGTGATGACCTTCTTCGCATGTTGCTACTTATGGTCACCTTAGTGGGCACCACAGCCCCAAGGTCCTTCAAAGCAAAAAGGGACGGGCACCCAGGCTGATGGGGCCCCAGGGTTAACAACCCCAAGGGTGATGGGCCCTACATATGATGGGCCCAAAGGGTAACCACCACAGGTCTGATGGGCCCAGGGTTAATCACCCCAAGGATGATGGGACAAAAGGCTAATGGGCCCCAAGAGTAAAAAACCCCAAAGGTGATGGGCCCCTGGGGTTAACCACCCCAAGGACGATGCGCCCAAAGGGTGTTGGGCCCTGGCTTTAACTGCCCAAGGGCGATGGGCCCCCAGGGTTAACCGCCCCAACGGTGTTGGGCCTAATGGTTGATGGGCTTTAACCACTTCAAGGGTGATGGGCCCCTGGGGTGGTGGGCTCCCAGGGTTATCCACCCCAAGTGTGATGGGAACCCAGGGTTAAGTACCTCAAGGTTGATGGGCCCAAGGAGTGATGGGCACCTGGGCTTAAACACCCCAAAGCTGGAGGGGCTCCGAAGCTGATGAGCCCCTGGGGTTAAACACCCAAAGGGTGACTGGGCCTAAGGTGTGATGGACCCCCGTGGTTAGACACCCCAAAGCTGAGCGGCTCCAAGGGGTTATGGGTCCCAGGGTTAACCACCCTGAGGGTGATGGGCCCCTGTGGAGATTGGATGCTGGGGTTTACCAACCCATGGTTGATGGGCCCCCAGGTTTAACTACCCCAAAGTTGATGAGCCTAAGGCGTGATGGGAAACCAGGGTTAACCACCTGTACTGTTTTTTGTCTGGGATAGAGTTAAATTTCTTCATAGTAGCCTGTATGGGGCTACGTTTTGGATTTGTGCTGAAAACAGTGTTGATAACACAGGGATGTTTTAGTCGTTGCTGAGCAGTGCTTGCACAGCGTTAAGGCCTTTTCTGCTCCCCGCGCTGCCCTGCCAGTGAGTAGGTTGGGGGTCCACAAGAAGCTGGGAGGGGACACAGCTGGGACAGCTGACCCTAAGTGACCAAAGGGATATTCCATACCATACGACGTCATGCTCAGCAATAAAACTGGACAGGGAGGTGGAGGTTGGCAGGGGCTGCCATTGCTCAGGGATTAGCTGGGCATCTGAGGGTGCCAGGCTGGGAATTGGAAGACCTTGTTGAAGTGCCAAAATGGAGAGACCTACCCAGAACCAGGAGCTCAGTGTGGGGGTGAGATGTGTCTCACCGGGGAGTCTGTAGTGTCACCCTGTCCAGCTGAGCTTGTCACATTGGGTCTTTCTACGGAGGAAAATCTTAAAATCATGGAATAATTCTGGTTGGAGGGGACATCGTGAGGTCTCCAGCCCAACCCCATGCCCAGAGCAGGTCCCATCAGGCTGCTCAAGGACATGCCCAACTGAGGTATAAACACCACCACCAAAGTCTTGCCTCTCTAGCTACAAGATCTGCGCATGCTTTGGGTAAAAAAAGCCCTCCTTTTTAACATCCAGCTCCACGTTTTTGAGTCCCAACCCTCATGTCTAGGAGAAAAGCCTCATTCTTAGAGCTGAAACCTAAAACTTAATGGCAAAAAAACCTATGCGAAGGCCTAAAAGCAAAAGTTTAGAGCCCAAACCAACATTTTAAAGGTCCAAAGCCTCATTTTTAAGATTAAACACCGGGTTATTTTTATAAAGCAAGCCTCAATATTAGGGCAAAAAATGTAATTTTTAAATGAACACAGCCTCCTTTGGGGGGTCCAAATAGTCATTTTTAAGGTCCAAACCCACATTTTTAGAGTACAAAACCTCATTTATAAGTTCCAAGGTTCCCACTTTTAAAGTTCAGAGACGCATTTTAAGAGCCCAGAGCGTCATTTTTAAGCCCCAAAATCTGATTTTAAAGGTCCGAAGCCTCATTTGTAGAGTCCAACCCCTTATTTATAGGGTCCAAATGCTCATTCTCGGGCCCAAAACCTCATTTTTAGTTTCAAAGGCGCCATTTTCAGGGACCAAAACCTCATTTCCAGGAACCATAGCCAAATATTAGGATCCAGTCTGCAATTTTGAGGACCCAAAGCCTCATTTTCAGGGTCCAAACTCCTCATTTAGGGCTCAAAGCCTCATTTTCTCAATGCCCAAAGCCTCATTCTGAGTGTCCAAAGACCCATTTTTAGGGTGTAAAGCCCCATTTTTAGGGCCCAAATCCTCACATTTAGGCTCCAAGCCTGTCTCTTAGTACCCATAGCCTTTTTTTAGGACCCACAGTTTCATTTTTAGGGTCCAAAGCCTCATTGTTAGGGTGCAAACCCTCATTTATAAGTTCCAAGGTTTACGCTTTTAAGGTTCAAAGACTCATTTTAAGGGCCCAGAGCGTCATTCTTAAGCCCCAAAGTCTGATTTTGAAGGTTCAAAGCAGTCATGATTTCTTTCAAAGCTCAGAAGATTCCCAACACATGGCAGTCCTTATGCCTTTGCTTTCCAGAGCTGTGTTCAGATGAGCCTTGGTACCACGGAGTAAAGGTGGAGCTGGTATGTCAGGCAGACGTGCCTCTTGAATGACCATCTTCTTTGCTGTCCAGCCTGGGAGAAAGAGGAGGAGCTATGGCCCTTCAAGCTGTAGAAGAAGTGGTATGAGGCATATACTGATGTTCTTGATCGTTATGTTGTTTGCTGAGGTGTTCTTCCAAATCAGAGAAGTAACAGCTAAAGCCTGAGTGTTTTACAGGCAGCATTGTCTTGGCAGGAACCTTGTGAATGCCAGCAGACGCAACCACTGCAGGCACTGGAGGAGACCTCCAAGAAGATGGCAGCTTGGACAGTTGCTCAGCAGGTCTTGGCTGAGCTTGGTGACTCGGTCTTGAGCAACCTTCCTGAGAGCGACTGTCCTTATGACCCAATTGAGAGAGGTTTGTATATTTTTTTTCTTTTTATTTGTGAATGTAGCAATGTAACAGGCAGACTAGCCATGAAACACACTTGACAGTCCTGTTCCTTAGTATTATGTGCTAAAAGGAAATTTTTATTTGTTCCTTTCCAATTGTAGCTAGGCAGGTTGTTGCTTTGTTGACCAATGCCAGTTAGAAAACTAATGTTTCTGCTCATGGGTAGTCTTTTGGTTTGTTTTTCTTTTCCTGAGAAGAGCTGCTTCTGCGTTCCTGTGAATTAAGCAGCTGGCTAGCATGAGCAGGCCACGGAACAGGAGATCTCTAGCCTAACACCTGTATTTTGGCAGATCAGACAAAGAGATAGGAGGGTTTTGTGAGTCTTTCTGCATCTTTATGAAGGATTAACAGAGCAAGGGAGAAATGAGTTGACATTAGAAACTCGGTTACTGGTGTTTAACTGAAGAACTGTTTTTTAGGTTGAGGGGGCTCTGGCCCAGCTCCATAAAGGTGGGGAACCTCAGGAAACAGGCAGGAATTAAGACGGCTAACGTCTCCTGAGAGATTTCATCTGGCTCTTCCAAAGGGAGTGTCTTTTAAGGAGGAAGGTCATGCTTTCATGTCTGGAGCCAAATACAAATGACTCCCAAGGTGCTGCCCTTCCTCCTTGAGACATGAACATTTTCTTGCTTTCTTCTTGTGAAGCTATTGAGACCGACTTCCTTCCATGGCTGATGGCAGAAGTGGAGAAAACATTGGCAGAGAAGGCTCTGGGGAGGACAGAGCTTGGCTGCAAGTCCCCAAACCTTGAAATGTAAGCTCTTCTGCGTCATATTCCTGGTTTGTATTGTGGGGGGGTTTTGCCACCGAGTCACAACAAATCTAACATTGCAGGGTAGACTTTCATTCTGCCTTAAAAGAATGGTCGTTTGGAAACAGCATGCCATCTCAAAGATAAACAGTACACTAACTGGGCACTTGTGACCCTACCCATAGAGTCCATTCCCCACTAGTGGCCCACACCCACGTAGCCGCACAACATCGCTTCCCTCTGCTCCCTTTCCTTGGATCTAAGCCAAATTCTTGTCAGGCTGAGAGAGGACAGTAGCTTTCCTCCTCCCAAGGCGTCTCGAGCACAGAGCAGCACAGAGTCTGTGTATGAGGCCGCAGGCCCCAAAGGTGAGGCTTTTGGGCCCAACATGAGGCTTTAAAATGCTGCTTTGGACGCTTATGGGAAGCTTTGGGCCCTAGAAGTTAGGGTTTGGGCCTTAAAATGTGGTTTTGGGCTCTAAAAGGAGTCTTGGGCCTCTAAAAGGAGGGTTTGGAGCCTAAAAAGGAGGGTTTGGACCCCCAAAATGGGGCTTTGGACCCTAAATTGACCCTTTGGGACCTTAAAACCCCCATCATGGCGGCCACGCGGGAGCCCACAGCACCAGTGGGCGCAGAGAAGGTGCAGCGGCACGCTGGGAGATGTCGTCCCAGGGGCGAAGGAAGGCAGCGCATCCGCGCTGGCCTCGTCTCTCCTCCCTGTCAGGCACTGGCGGGACCGTCCCCTCTGCCGTGCCCAAATGGCCTCTGAGGCCCGGAAAGGCCTGAGGGAAGGGCCGGACCTGCCTTAGTTTAGTAAAACGAAACCAGGAAACTCAAACTGAGGCTTTGGACCCTAAAAATGAGGCGTGGTACCCTAAAATGAGGGTTAAGACCCTACAAATGAAGCTTTGGACCCTACCAATGAGGGTTAGAATGCTACAAATGAGGCTTTGGATTCTAAAAATGAAGATTTGGATCCAAAACGGATTCTTTGAGCCTTAAAAAGGAGGCTTTCAGCCCTGAAAAAGATGTTTGGATGCTAAAAATGAGGCTTTGAACAATAAAAATGAGGCTTTGAGACCCCAAATGAGGTTGTGTTCCCTAAAGTGCGGGTTTGGATGATAAAAATGAGGCTTTGTAGCCTAGAATTGATGCTTTGGACTCTAAAAGTAAGACCCTGGAAACTAAAAATGATGCTTTGGGCCCTAAAACGATAATTCAGACTCCATAAATGTAGCTTTGGACCTTAAAAAAAGTGGTTTGGGCCCTAAAAATGGGAGTTTAGACCCTTAAAATGAAGCATTGGGCCTTAAAAGTAAGATTATGAGCCCTAAAATGAAGACTTTGAGCTGTAAAAGAGGGGTTTGGACCCTGTGAATGAGAATTTGGACCCTAAAAATAAAGCTTTGAGCCCTATAACATATGGTTTGGAAACTACAATGAGGCTTTGGACTCTGAAAGGCGCTTTTGCGTCTTAAAATGATGTTTGGACTCTGAAAATGAGCCTTTGCAAACTAAAACTGAGGCTTTGACCCTGAAAATTAGGTGCCACCCGGCATTTCAGGCTTTTGACCTATAATGAAGGTTTGGACCCTAAAAATGAGGCTTTGAAGTCTCTAAATGAGAGTTCAGGCCCTCAAAATTCAGGTTTGGAAAATAAAAATGAGGCTTTGGACCTTAAAAATGAGGCTTTGGACATTAAAAAGTCGATGCCCCAAAGCCTGTCAGTGTTTAAGAGGCACTTGGACAATGCCCTTATTACCATGCTTTAACTTGGTCAGCCCTGAATTGGTCCGGCAGCTTGACTAGATGATCGTTGTAGGTCCCTTCCAACTGAAATAGCCTATTCTATTCTGTTCTTTTCTATTCTTTTCTATTTCTATTTCTATTTCTATTTCTATTTCTATTTCTATTTCTATTTCTATTTCTATTTCTATTTCTATTTCTATTCTATTCCAAAAAAGCTGAGGCTTTGGGCCCTAAAAATTACAGACTGGATCCTAAAAATTAGGCTATAGGAAAATGAGGCTTTGGGAGCTAAACTGCGGGTTTGGGCGTGAAAGTGAGGCTTTGGACCCTAAAAATGAGGCTTTGAGCCTTTGAAGCGGGGTTTGGAACTTATAAATGCGGGTTTGTATCCTGAAAATGAGGTTTTGGACCTTAAAAATGACTATTTGGACCCCCCCAAGGAGGCTTTGGGCCCTAAAAATGAGGCTTGCACCTTGAAAATAAGTCTTTGGGCTTTAAAAACGTGGGGCTGGATCTTAAAAATGAGTCTTTGGGCCCTGAAATGACGCTTTGGACCCTGAAAATGATGATTTAGGCTCTAAATTGAGGGTTTGGGGCCCTTAACTGGGTTTTTGTACCTTTAAGGTGCAGCTTTGGACTCATAAGAAATGAGGCTTTGTGCCCTGAACATGAGGGCTGGGACTCTAAACAGGATGATTTGGGCCTTAAAAAGGAGGGCTTTTTTGCCCAGAGAGCGGACAGATCTTGTAGCCAGGGGGGCAAGGCTTTGGTGGTGTTCATACCTCAGTTGGGCATGTCCTTGAGCAGCCTGATGGGACCTGCTCTGAGCACGGGGTTGGGCTGGAAACCTCTCGATGTCCCCTCTGACCAGAATTATCCCATGATTTTATCATTCCCCTCAGTAGAAAGACCCAATTTGACAAGCTCAGCTGCTGTCCAGTCACAGTGTCACCAGTGTAGGTGACACTACAGACTCCCCGGTGAGACACATCTCACCCCCACACTGAGCTCCTGGTTCTGGGTAGGTCTCTCCATTTTGGCCCTTCAGGAAGGTCTTCCAATTCCCAGCCCGGCACCCTCGGATCGCTTGCAAACCGGTGCAGAAAGATCTGCCCCTGCAAAGTGAAATTCAGCTTTGCAGACCCTCATCACTCGCTCGCGCCAGTGTCCTCAGGAACAACCTTTGCTCAAGGTCAGGGACTGCATCTTTAGGGCGGCATCAGGGTGGCCCCTTCCCCCCCGGGATGCTGGAGGGGGTCCTAAGCAGAAGCTTCCCGTAAGGACGGTTTGGTTCCTGGGTTGCATAGGATGGATTTGGGCAAGGAGGAAAATGCCAGGAAACAGCAGGGGACGCGAGTGCCACCGTGCTGAGACTGGAGGTGGACCTTCTGTCAGCGTGGGTGGCCCACGGGATGGCCAAACAGGGCACCTACCTGGAGGTGGAGGTAGAGGTAGAAAGTGGATATAAATTGGGTCATCTGGGAGATAAATAGGATAGTAGAGAGCCCTGGCTCTACCCCAGGTGGAAATAGAAAGTCCAGGCCAGTGGAGCTGGGCTCAGCCTTGCTCTCTTTCCTTCCCCGGTCCCTTATGGCCCTGGGCGTAAGCTTAGGTGGCCTCCACTGCCCCTGCACGTACGTGCCCTCCATGCCTCCCCAGCTGCACTTGCATTCTCTCCTTTCCCCTCCAGGGATCTTCAGTTCTTCACAACATTGCTCCAAGTGCCTGGCTGCCCTCTCTTGCCTCCAAAACCACGTTCCTTTCCATAGCGGCCATGGAGAAGGTCCTTTGGATGGAAGAGGTCCCGAGGGAAGGTCCCTCAGATGGCCCCGCTTCCAGGACCATGCTTGGCTGATCTCAGAGCCATGGCCAATTTTAAAACCCTTCTCCCCCATTCTGGTGAAGGACCGTTACGAACAATTGAAGAGTCGACACTCTTTTGCAACTTCTCCTTTGTGTTTTTATTCCTCTCTTTCCCGAGCCCCCTGTGGCCTGAAGTCAGATGGGTTTCTGCAAAAGAAGAGAGACTCTTCTAAAACAATACCGCAGGTTTTGGGAGCTCTTTGCCCGCACGCAGACCCCCTGGATGGCTTCAGGGCAGGACGCTGAGGGGAGGGCAGCTGTTTCTCTCCCTCTATTTGCCCCTTCTCTGCAGCCTCTCCAGCAGCAGCGGTTTGCTCCCAAGCTGTGCCAGACCCACCCAAAAAGCCTTTCTCTTCCCGCCGGGGATCTAAAGGAGCAACGAGCTGGGAAGAAACAGTCCCCTCTCTGGCCCCGAGCAGCCTTGCGGTTACTTAGGCCTTCCAAACATGGCCAAATAACATGGCCTTGTGTGTTTCCGGAGGCTACAGAAGAGAGGACGCCATTGGAAAATGAGTACCTCGCCCCTGGTGATGGAGGAGCCCAAGGTGGCAACTTAGCCACGACATCAATCAGAACTAAGGGCTCTTTGAAGAGTCCCCACTGTCCCTCTAACTCTGCATTTCTACAAGGAAATAGCACCCAAGGACGACACAGATTCAAATCACGTACCTGTTTTGCCACCTCAGGTGGTGCTCCCTCTGCTTCGGGCACCCCAAGCCCTGATCACTCCAGCCAGGGCCACTCCATCCTGGAGACCACTGATCTGGTCTTCAGTGGGTGGCATTGCGTAGGCCTGGACCCCGGTACATTGGTGGCACCAAAAAGGGAGGGCTCAAAGCTGTATCCCGCTAATATGGTCTTCTGCGGTTCTTTCAGCACTGACCAGAACATCTCAGGCCTTGATTTTAGTAATTGTGCTGTCTCAGGTCTTGGTGGCTGTGGAATGAAGACCTTGTAGGTAGGCTCCTCAGGCACCCTGGCCTCAGAGATCGTTGATGGTAATTTGCTTCCGACGGGGACTTTCTTTTCTCCTTGTCCTCCTCCTCTGCACCTCCGAGGTTTAGCTGCCTGTGCTCGGCTCTGCTTTGATGCTTGGCCTTTGGGCGCGGGTTTGCCCTTGGGTTGGCCGGTCACAGGCTGCTTTTTCCCAGAGGAGGCCCCTGAGATCGCTGGTAGCCGCCTGAAAGGGCACAAAGGGAGGGGTCTGCCTGAGGATGTGATGAGCTTGGGGCCGCATTGTGCCCCCATGAGCCATGTGCCTGTTTACGCAGCCGCCGGCAGCTCAGCCGATGGCTGCGCTCAGCTCGGGAGAGGAAACCCCCTGAGCCAGGACCCTCGGCTGACACACGGCTGTCCCCATGCACAGCTCAGGAGGCCACGCTGGGGCTCTCCTGAAAGGCCGGAGAGCAAGCAGCCCTGTGAAACGGGGAGCTCCCGGCAGCCCCATCCCGCCCCTCCAGGTGCTGCCTTCACCACTGTTGGGCGGCAATGAACGGCGAGTGTTTGGGGCTGGGCAATGGGCTCTTGCTGGGTCAGAAAATGACCCTGTGCAAACACCAGTCCTGAACCTACAGACTCACCTGACCTGAGAGTTGTTCCTCATCTCCGTCGCCTCCTTATGCCAGAGCTGCTTGCGTTCCTTATTAGTCAAGCTGGAATGGGCAGGCAAGGGCGGTTCAGAAAATCTCACTGGAAACAGGAAGGAGAGACCTTGTCAGAAGAGCGTTGCTGTGATGCTGCCGGCCCCGGTGACACGCAGTGCTGCTCAGGCCTCTTCCCAAAACATCCGAGAGGGCCGGTCTGCTCCCCTCGCATCCGCTATCTCCAGAGGCCCGGCACCCTCCCCAACACCGGTGCTTGCCGGGCTCTTCTGTGAACGCGTTTATGGCGCCAGGTTTTGGAAAGGGGAGCTGGGTAATGCTGGGTAATGGTGACAGAGTCTCTTTCGGAGACGTAATTTCCCGGCGTGAGGACAGGTCCTTGGATCCCCACCCTCCTGCTGTACCCAGGGATGGGTGTCTTGGGCACATCCCATCCCAGGGCTCGGTTCTCGTGAAGCCAACGAGTCGTTAGGAGAAAAGGCTGTGCCGAGCTGGCGTGAAGCTTTGACGCAAGTCAAAATGATTTTGACAATCATTGCCAGGGATTTTCCCATACAGAAGATGGTTGCCCGTGCTACGGAAAGGAGCCGGGAGCGGCTTTACTTTACTTGCCTTGCCTGACGGGTGGCAAAACCTCTTTTTGCTTCCACTTGTCCTCACCAGGGACATTTCTCAAGGTCTTCAGAGGGTCCCTGGGCGGTGATTTGGGCACAAACTCCAGTTCAAACCTGGAGACAGAGAGACGACACCAGCATGACCCACGGCACCACCAGCCCTTGCCACTTGCCACGATCACCTGCTCACAGGCGGCCGAGTTTGGCACTGTTGTAAAGGCCATTGTTTTCCCAAGTCGACTATGCCCCGTCCCCAGGGACTGTCCTGGGAAATGGGGTCACCCAGAAAAGGAGTCCTGGCCACGACGGGGAAGAGAGTGTTGCCTAAAATCCTCCATCTGTCCCATCAGGTCGCCTCACAGGAATGACTACAGGCCAGACACAAATGAGTCACTGCTCGGTGTCTCCGCAGCAAGACTCCCGTGGTCACAAGGAGCAAACGTTACCAAACTGCAGCTGAGCAGCTGCGTCGGCCAGAGGCTAAAGCTGCCAACGTACTCACTCGGGAAAGACGATGACGCGGCTCGTCAAAGTCAGGGAAGCAATGGGTACCGTCCGGGACACCACCATGTCCAGCAGCTGGGGAACCTGCAAGGGAGGAACATGGAGATGGCAGGACATCCTCAACGTGGCCAAGGCACTCAACAGTGGAGGAGTTGAGGGCAGCAAGAGCTGGTGGAACCGTGCTCTCGCCTGGCCTGAGCAGCTGGCCATGTCCTGGCAGGCCGCATGCAAGCAGTGCTGGGGAACCGCTGTGGGTCTGCCCAAGCGGTGGGGCAACCAAAAGGCTCACCTTGAATGTAGCCCCTTCCTGGATCCTCTTCCCAGTAATCCTCTCCAGGAAGTCAGAGTAGAATTTCATTTGCACTCTCCTGCCTTCGATGAGGAGCACCCCCACATCCCTCAGGACAAGGGCGACGTTCTCCCCCTTCCCCAGGCAGTGAGAGAGGAGGGACGTGACGCCTAGGATGCAGCCCTCCACTTTTCGCCGGGACACAGAGGCATCCATGGCCACCTTGGCATATTTCAGAGGCTCCAGCTCCTTATCGCCTGGAAAACCACACGAGGCGGGTGGAGGCGCTGACCCAGTGGCCCTTCCGCAGGCGTTTCCCAAGGGCTGCTTACTGCAGTCATTGCCCAGAAAGGCCCCGTTTTTGGACCTGCTCCGCAAAGGGGGCAGTTTGCTTTTAGAAAAGGGACGCGATACCGCCCTTCACCCCGACCCTGCAGCCAGCCAGGGCTTAATCCGCCATCTTACCAGGAAGGTCATCCTTATTGTCCATGAGATTGTGGACTCCTCCAAGGTTCCTGGCCAGGCGAAGCACGGGCCTCTGGATAATCACAATCTCGTTCCCAGCCTGGATCCGCGTGGGGACCACATCGAAGGAGCCGAGGGTTGGAATTCGGACTCCCTGGAGCAGGAGAGAAGGCAAGGGCTGCAGAGTGAGGGACTGGCTGGAGGGAAGAGCTGGGAGTGGCCCTGTCCAGGGACGGTGCTTTGGACCAGACCCTGCCCGCTCCTGCTGTTCAGAGACGCGAGCCAGGGCAGTGGGGAGAGCTTTAAGGAGGAGCTGCTGAGCCCTCTCCTTCCCTTTCCCCTGCCCCGAAAAAGCAGTGCTGGAGTCAGGGCAGAAGCAGCCCGAGGGCATCCAGGGATCTCCAGCGACCGGGATCAGCCCTGCGGTACAATACCACCTGCCGGAGGTGATACCACCCTTGCACGAGCCCTGTTTGTCCCCCAGCGGGGACTTTTGGGGTGAGTTTCCTGCTTTCTGAGGAGGGAAAAGTAACTGCAGGCCATGCCCCAGGCCCGTGGGGACTCCCCACTCCCCTGGGTGGACTAAGAGGATGCGGGTGTCGCCCCACCTTGTGCAGCAGGAGCTGTTCTTGAACGTAGCCAGCCACTGCGTCCCAGATGGCGGTTCGCTCTGGAAAGCAAAGGAAAACCAGGTTGCGCTCTGCGTCTGCCAGCTCTCAACCCTCCAACACCCCCTGAGCTGTGGCACATTGCCAGATGTAAAGAGACATTGATGTCCCCGGCCCCAGATGGAAACACCCCTGAGATGGCTGCAGTGCCGAGTCTCACCCACACAGCGCTACAACTGTTGGTCCTGTAAGCACTCCCGCGGTGGCTGTGGATGCCTGTACCTTTGGTGGTGATGCTGGGCATCATGAAGGCGTGCTCCATCCCGTCCCAGAAGTCCATCTTGGTCCGCCTCATGCTGGAGGGTTGCTCCTTAGTGGCGACAGCCCTGTGGGAGCTCATCCCTGCGTTCATCCTGTGGACGCTCCTCCAGGGTGCAGGACCCACCGTCCTGTGGCCCCTTTTGTACCCCTGCGCGGCCGTGTCACAGACCCAGTGTGACACCACGGTGACGTGGCCACTGCTGACTCTGCTGCCCACTGTGACACACCAGTGACCTGCTGCCCGCTCTGACACCCATCACCTTCTGCCTGCCGTGACATTGCCACCACTGTAACTGTTCACTCAACTCCTGCTCAGGTTTTGGCAGGATACGCAGCTCACGCCGAGGCCCGACGTGTGCTGAGAGCAAGGCCGTTAGGTCAAAGCGTGGGTAAGACATTCGCAGGACACGATTGACAAGACAGGGTGATGGCTGTTCTGCAGCCCTTAAAACCTGCAGCTCGCTGTCTCCTGCGGCCTTCATCTCCTGTATTTTTGCATAGTAACTGTCTGGCAGTTTCTTCAATATCCACTAACTTATGGAAATGGTACAGACCAAACAAGACACCTTCGCTCCTTTGTATGTGAGCCAGGGCCTTTCCAGCTCGCTGGTTCACAGCAAGGACATGAGGCCTGTTGCTCCTTAGTCATCCTGAACCAAAGTACGGCTAGGAGTCAAGTGTATCCGTCACTCCCGTTCCGGTGAAGGACCGTAGTGAACCATTAAAAAAGTCGACAATCTTTTGCAGCTTCTCCTTTGTGACGCTGGAGCCCACAGCACCAGTGGGCGCAGACAAGGTGCTGCGTCGTCCCAGGGGCGAAGGAAGGCAGCGCATCCGCGCTGGCCTCGTCTCTCCTCCCTGTCAGGCACTGGCGGGACCGTCCCCTCTGCCGTGCCCAAATGGCCTCTGAGGCCCGGAAAGGCCTGAGGGAAGGGCCGGACCTGCCTTAGTTTAGTAAAACGAAACCAGGAAACTCAAACTGAGGCTTTGGACCCTAAAAATGAGGCGTGGTACCCTAAAATGAGGGTTAAGACCCTACAAATGAAGCTTTGGACCCTACCAATGAGGGTTAGAATGCTACAAATGAGGCTTTGGATTCTGAAAATGAAGATTTGGATCCAAAACGGATTCTTTGAGCCTTAAAAAGGAGGCTTTCAGCCCTGAAAAAGATGTTTGGATGCTAAAAATGAGGCTTTGAACAATAAAAATGAGGCTTTGAGACCCCAAATGAGGTTGTGTTCCCTAAAGTGCGGGTTTGGATGATAAAAATGAGGCTTTGTAGCCTAGAATTGATGCTTTGGACTCTAAAAGTAAGACCCTGGAAACTAAAAATGATGCTTTGGGCCCTAAAACGATAATTCAGACTCCATAAATGTAGCTTTGGACCTTAAAAAAAGTGGTTTGGGCCCTAAAAATGGGAGTTTAGACCCTTAAAATGAAGCATTGGGCCTTAAAAGTAAGATTATGAGCCCTAAAATGAAGACTTTGAGCTGTAAAAGAGGGGTTTGGACCCTGTGAATGAGAATTTGGACCCTAAAAATAAAGCTTTGAGCCCTATAACATATGGTTTGGAAACTACAATGAGGCTTTGGACTCTGAAAGGCGCTTTTGCGTCTTAAAATGATGTTTGGACTCTGAAAATGAGCCTTTGCAAACTAAAACTGAGGCTTTGACCCTGAAAATTAGGTGCCACCCGGCATTTCAGGCTTTTGACCTATAATGAAGGTTTGGACCCTAAAAATGAGGCTTTGAAGTCTCTAAATGAGAGTTCAGGCCCTCAAAATTCAGGTTTGGAAAATAAAAATGAGGCTTTGGACCTTAAAAATGAGGCTTTGGACATTAAAAAGTCGATGCCCCAAAGCCTGTCAGTGTTTAAGAGGCACTTGGACAATGCCCTTATTACCATGCTTTAACTTGGTCAGCCCTGAATTGGTCCGGCAGCTTGACTAGATGATCGTTGTAGGTCCCTTCCAACTGAAATAGCCTATTCTATTCTGTTCTTTTCTATTCTTTTCTATTTCTATTTCTATTTCTATTTCTATTTCTATTTCTATTTCTATTTCTATTTCTATTTCTATTTCTATTTCTATTTCTATTCTATTCCAAAAAACCTGAGGCTTTGGGCCCTAAAAATTACAGACTGGATCCTAAAAATTAGGCTATAGGAAAATGAGGCTTTGGGAGCTAAACTGCGGGTTTGGGCGTGAAAGTGAGGCTTTGGACCCTAAAAATGAGGCTTTGAGCCTTTGAAGCGGGGTTTGGAACTTATAAATGCGGGTTTGTATCCTGAAAATGAGGTTTTGGACCTTAAAAATGACTATTTGGACCCCCCCAAGGAGGCTTTGGGCCCTAAAAATGAGGCTTGCACCTTGAAAATAAGTCTTTGGGCTTTAAAAACGTGGGGCTGGATCTTAAAAATGAGTCTTTGGGCCCTGAAATGACGCTTTGGACCCTGAAAATGATGATTTAGGCTCTAAATTGAGGGTTTGGGGCCCTTAACTGGGTTTTTGTACCTTTAAGGTGCAGCTTTGGACTCATAAGAAATGAGGCTTTGTGCCCTGAACATGAGGGCTGGGACTCTAAACAGGATGATTTGGGCCTTAAAAAGGAGGGCTTTTTTGCCCAGAGAGCGGACAGATCTTGTAGCCAGGGGGGCAAGGCTTTGGTGGTGTTCATACCTCAGTTGGGCATGTCCTTGAGCAGCCTGATGGGACCTGCTCTGAGCACGGGGTTGGGCTGGAAACCTCTCGATGTCCCCTCTGACCAGAATTATCCCATGATTTTATCATTCCCCTCAGTAGAAAGACCCAATTTGACAAGCTCAGCTGCTGTCCAGTCACAGTGTCACCAGTGTAGGTGACACTACAGACTCCCCGGTGAGACACATCTCACCCCCACACTGAGCTCCTGGTTCTGGGTAGGTCTCTCCATTTTGGCCCTTCAGGAAGGTCTTCCAATTCCCAGCCCGGCACCCTCGGATCGCTTGCAAACCGGTGCAGAAAGATCTGCCCCTGCAAAGTGAAATTCAGCTTTGCAGACCCTCATCACTCGCTCGCGCCAGTGTCCTCAGGAACAACCTTTGCTCAAGGTCAGGGACTGCATCTTTAGGGCGGCATCAGGGTGGCCCCTTCCCCCCCGATGCTGGAGGGGGTCCTAAGCAGAAGCTTCCCGTAAGGACGGTTTGGTTCCTGGGTTGCATAGGATGGATTTGGGCAAGGAGGAAAATGCCAGGAAACAGCAGGGGACGCGAGTGCCACCGTGCTGGGACTGGAGGTGGACCTTCTGTCAGCGTGGGTGGCCCACGGGATGGCCAAACAGGGCACCTACCTGGAGGTGGAGGTAGAGGTAGAAAGTGGATATAAATTGGGTCATCTGGGAGATAAATAGGATAGTAGAGAGCCCTGGCTCTACCCCAGGTGGAAATAGAAAGTCCAGGCCAGCGGAGCTGGGCTCAGCCTTGCTCTCTTTCCTTCCCCGGTCCCTTATGGCCCTGGGCGTAAGCTTAGGTGGCCTCCACTGCCCCTGCACGTATGTGCCCTCCATGCCTCCCCAGCTGCACTTGCATTCTCTCCTTTCCCCTCCAGGGATCTTCAGTTCTTCACAACATTGCTCCAAGTGCCTGGCTGCCCTCTCTTGCCTCCAAAACCACGTTCCTTTCCATAGCGGCCATGGAGAAGGTCCTTTGGATGGAAGAGGTCCCGAGGGAAGGTCCCTCAGATGGCCCCGCTTCCAGGACCATGCTTGGCTGATCTCAGAGCCATGGCCAATTTTAAAACCCTTCTCCCCCATTCTGGTGAAGGACCGTTACGAACAATTGAAGAGTCGACACTCTTTTGCAACTTCTCCTTTGTGTTTTTATTCCTCTCTTTCCCGAGCCCCCTGTGGCCTGAAGTCAGATGGGTTTCTGCAAAAGAAGAGAGACTCTTCTAAAACAATACCGCAGGTTTTGGGAGCTCTTTGCCCGCACGCAGACCCCCTGGATGGCTTCAGGGCAGGACGCTGAGGGGAGGGCAGCTGTTTCTCTCCCTCTATTTGCCCCTTCTCTGCAGCCTCTCCAGCAGCAGCGGTTTGCTCCCAAGCTGTGCCAGACCCACCCAAAAAGCCTTTCTCTTCCCGCCGGGGATCTAAAGGAGCAACGAGCTGGGAAGAAACAGTCCCCTCTCTGGCCCCGAGCAGCCTTGCGGTTACTTAGGCCTTCCAAACATGGCCAAATAACATGGCCTTGTGTGTTTCCGGAGGCTACAGAAGAGAGGACGCCATTGGAAAATGAGTACCTCGCCCCTGGTGATGGAGGAGCCCAAGGTGGCAACTTAGCCACGACATCAATCAGAACTAAGGGCTCTTTGAAGAGTCCCCACTGTCCCTCTAACTCTGCATTTCTACAAGGAAATAGCACCCAAGGACGACACAGATTCAAATCACGTACCTGTTTTGCCACCTCAGGTGGTGCTCCCTCTGCTTCGGGCACCCCAAGCCCTGATCACTCCAGCCAGGGCCACTCCATCCTGGAGACCACTGATCTGGTCTTCAGTGGGTGGCATTGCGTAGGCCTGGACCCCGGTACATTGGTGGCACCAAAAAGGGAGGGCTCAAAGCTGTATCCCGCTAATATGGTCTTCTGCGGTTCTTTCAGCACTGACCAGAACATCTCAGGCCTTGATTTTAGTAATTGTGCTGTCTCAGGTCTTGGTGGCTGTGGAATGAAGACCTTGTAGGTAGGCTCCTCAGGCACCCTGGCCTCAGAGATCGTTGATGGTAATTTGCTTCCGACGGGGACTTTCTTTTCTCCTTGTCCTCCTCCTCTGCACCTCCGAGGTTTAGCTGCCTGTGCTCGGCTCTGCTTTGATGCTTGGCCTTTGGGCGCGGGTTTGCCCTTGGGTTGGCTGGTCACAGGCTGCTTTTTCCCAGAGGAGGCCCCTGAGATCGCTGGTAGCCGCCTGAAAGGGCACAAAGGGAGGGGTCTGCCTGAGGATGTGATGGGCTTGGGGCCGCATTGTGCCCCCATGAGCCATGTGCCTGTTTACGCAGCCGCCGGCAGCTCAGCCGATGGCTGCGCTCAGCTCGGGAGAGGAAACCCCCTGAGCCAGGACCCTCGGCTGACACACGGCTGTCCCCATGCACAGCTCAGGAGGCCACGCTGGGGCTCTCCTGAAAGGCCGGAGAGCAAGCAGCCCTGTGAAACGGGGAGCTCCCGGCAGCCCCATCCCGCCCCTCCAGGTGCTGCCTTCACCACTGTTGGGCGGCAATGAACGGCGAGTGTTTGGGGCTGGGCAATGGGCTCTTGCTGGGTCAGAAAATGACCCTGTGCAAACACCAGTCCTGAACCTACAGACTCACCTGACCTGAGAGTTGTTCCTCATCTCCGTCGCCTCCTTATGCCAGAGCTGCTTGCGTTCCTTATTAGTCAAGCTGGAATGGGCAGGCAAGGGCGGTTCAGAAAATCTCACTGGAAACAGGAAGGAGAGACCTTGTCAGAAGAGCGTTGCTGTGATGCTGCCGGCCCCGGTGACACGCAGTGCTGCTCAGGCCTCTTCCCAAAACATCCGAGAGGGCCGGTCTGCTCCCCTCGCATCCGCTATCTCCAGAGGCCTGGCACCCTCCCCAACACCGGTGCTTGCCGGGCTCTTCTGTGAACGCGTTTATGGCGCCAGGTTTTGGAAAGGGGAGCTGGGTAATGCTGGGTAATGGTGACAGAGTCTCTTTCGGAGACGTAATTTCCCGGCGTGAGGACAGGTCCTTGGATCCCCACCCTCCTGCTGTACCCAGGGATGGGTGTCTTGGGCACATCCCATCCCAGGGCTCGGTTCTCGTGAAGCCAACGAGTCGTTAGGAGAAAAGGCTGTGCCGAGCTGGCGTGAAGCTTTGACGCAAGTCAAAATGATTTTGACAATCATTGCCAGGGATTTTCCCATACAGAAGATGGTTGCCCGTGCTACGGAAAGGAGCCGGGAGCGGCTTTACTTTACTTGCCTTGCCTGACGGGTGGCAAAACCTCTTTTTGCTTCCACTTGTCCTCACCAGGGACATTTCTCAAGGTCTTCAGAGGGTCCCTGGGCGGTGATTTGGGCACAAACTCCAGTTCAAACCTGGAGACAGAGAGACGACACCAGCATGACCCACGGCACCACCAGCCCTTGCCACTTGCCACGATCACCTGCTCACAGGCGGCCGAGTTTGGCACTGTTGTAAAGGCCATTGTTTTCCCAAGTCGACTATGCCCCGTCCCCAGGGACTGTCCTGGGAAATGGGGTCACCCAGAAAAGGAGTCCTGGCCACGACGGGGAAGAGAGTGTTGCCTAAAATCCTCCATCTGTCCCATCAGGTCGCCTCACAGGAATGACTACAGGCCAGACACAAATGAGTCACTGCTCGGTGTCTCCGCAGCAAGACTCCCGTGGTCACAAGGAGCAAACGTTACCAAACTGCAGCTGAGCAGCTGCGTCGGCCAGAGGCTAAAGCTGCCAACGTACTCACTCGGGAAAGACGATGACGCGGCTCGTCAAAGTCAGGGAAGCAATGGGTACCATCCGGGACACCACCATGTCCAGCAGCTGGGGAACCTGCAAGGGAGGAACATGGAGATGGCAGGACATCCTCAACGTGGCCAAGGCACTCAACAGTGGAGGAGTTGAGGGCAGCAAGAGCTGGTGGAACCGTGCTCTCGCCTGGCCTGAGCAGCTGGCCATGTCCTGGCAGGCCGCATGCAAGCAGTGCTGGGGAACCGCTGTGGGTCTGCCCAAGCGGTGGGGCAACCAAAAGGCTCACCTTGAATGTAGCCCCTTCCTGGATCCTCTTCCCAGTAATCCTCTCCAGGAAGTCAGAGTAGAATTTCATTTGCACTCTCCTGCCTTCGATGAGGAGCACCCCCACATCCCTCAGGACAAGGGCGACGTTCTCCCCCTTCCCCAGGCAGTGAGAGAGGAGGGACGTGACGCCTAGGATGCAGCCCTCCACTTTTCGCCGGGACACAGAGGCATCCATGGCCACCTTGGCATATTTCAGAGGCTCCAGCTCCTTATCGCCTGGAAAACCACACGAGGCGGGTGGAGGCGCTGACCCAGTGGCCCTTCCGCAGGCGTTTCCCAAGGGCTGCTTACTGCAGTCATTGCCCAGAAAGGCCCCGTTTTTGGACCTGCTCCGCAAAGGGGGCAGTTTGCTTTTAGAAAAGGGACGCGATACCGCCCTTCACCCCGACCCTGCAGCCAGCCAGGGCTTAATCCGCCATCTTACCAGGAAGGTCATCCTTATTGTCCATGAGATTGTGGACTCCTCCAAGGTTCCTGGCCAGGCGAAGCACGGGCCTCTGGATAATCACAATCTCGTTCCCAGCCTGGATCCGCGTGGGGACCACATCGAAGGAGCCGAGGGTTGGAATTCGGACTCCCTGGAGCAGGAGAGAAGGCAAGGGCTGCAGAGTGAGGGACTGGCTGGAGGGAAGAGCTGGGAGTGGCCCTGTCCAGGGACGGTGCTTTGGACCAGACCCTGCCCGCTCCTGCTGTTCAGAGACGCGAGCCAGGGCAGTGGGGAGAGCTTTAAGGAGGAGCTGCTGAGCCCTCTCCTTCCCTTTCCCCTGCCCCGAAAAAGCAGTGCTGGAGTCAGGGCAGAAGCAGCCCGAGGGCATCCAGGGATCTCCAGCGACCGGGATCAGCCCTGCGGTACAATACCACCTGCCGGAGGTGATACCACCCTTGCACGAGCCCTGTTTGTCCCCCAGCGGGGACTTTTGGGGTGAGTTTCCTGCTTTCTGAGGAGGGAAAAGTAACTGCAGGCCATGCCCCAGGCCCGTGGGGACTCCCCACTCCCCTGGGTGGACTAAGAGGATGCGGGTGTCGCCCCACCTTGTGCAGCAGGAGCTGTTCTTGAACGTAGCCAGCCACTGCGTCCCAGATGGCGGTTCGCTCTGGAAAGCAAAGGAAAACCAGGTTGCGCTCTGCGTCTGCCAGCTCTCAACCCTCCAACACCCCCTGAGCTGTGGCACATTGCCAGATGTAAAGAGACATTGATGTCCCCGGCCCCAGATGGAAACACCCCTGAGATGGCTGCAGTGCCGAGTCTCACCCACACAGCGCTACAACTGTTGGTCCTGTAAGCACTCCCGCGGTGGCTGTGGATGCCTGTACCTTTGGTGGTGATGCTGGGCATCATGAAGGCGTGCTCCATCCCGTCCCAGAAGTCCATCTTGGTCCGCCTCATGCTGGAGGGTTGCTCCTTAGTGGCGACAGCCCTGTGGGAGCTCATCCCTGCGTTCATCCTGTGGACGCTCCTCCAGGGTGCAGGACCCACCGTCCTGTGGCCCCTTTTGTACCCCTGCGCGGCCGTGTCACAGACCCAGTGTGACACCACGGTGACGTGGCCACTGCTGACTCTGCTGCCCACTGTGACACACCAGTGACCTGCTGCCCGCTCTGACACCCATCACCTTCTGCCTGCCGTGACATTGCCACCACTGTAACTGTTCACTCAACTCCTGCTCAGGTTTTGGCAGGATACGCAGCTCACGCCGAGGCCCGACGTGTGCTGAGAGCAAGGCCGTTAGGTCAAAGCGTGGGTAAGACATTCGCAGGACACGATTGACAAGACAGGGTGATGGCTGTTCTGCAGCCCTTAAAACCTGCAGCTCGCTGTCTCCTGCGGCCTTCATCTCCTGTATTTTTGCATAGTAACTGTCTGGCAGTTTCTTCAATATCCACTAACTTATGGAAATGGTACAGACCAAACAAGACACCTTCGCTCCTTTGTATGTGAGCCAGGGCCTTTCCAGCTCGCTGGTTCACAGCAAGGACATGAGGCCTGTTGCTCCTTAGTCATCCTGAACCAAAGTACGGCTAGGAGTCAAGTGTATCCGTCACTCCCGTTCCGGTGAAGGACCGTAGTGAACCATTAAAAAAGTCGACAATCTTTTGCAGCTTCTCCTTTGTGACGCTGGAGCCCACAGCACCAGTGGGCGCAGACAAGGTGCTGCGTCGTCCCAGGGGCGAAGGAAGGCAGCGCATCCGCGCTGGCCTCGTCTCTCCTCCCTGTCAGGCACTGGCGGGACCGTCCCCTCTGCCGTGCCCAAATGGCCTCTGAGGCCCGGAAAGGCCTGAGGGAAGGGCCGGACCTGCCTTAGTTTAGTAAAACGAAACCAGGAAACTCAAACTGAGGCTTTGGACCCTAAAAATGAGGCGTGGTACCCTAAAATGAGGGTTAAGACCCTACAAATGAAGCTTTGGACCCTACCAATGAGGGTTAGAATGCTACAAATGAGGCTTTGGATTCTAAAAATGAAGATTTGGATCCAAAACGGATTCTTTGAGCCTTAAAAAGGAGGCTTTCAGCCCTGAAAAAGATGTTTGGATGCTAAAAATGAGGCTTTGAACAATAAAAATGAGGCTTTGAGACCCCAAATGAGGTTGTGTTCCCTAAAGTGCGGGTTTGGATGATAAAAATGAGGCTTTGTAGCCTAGAATTGATGCTTTGGACTCTAAAAGTAAGACCCTGGAAACTAAAAATGATGCTTTGGGCCCTAAAACGATAATTCAGACTCCATAAATGTAGCTTTGGACCTTAAAAAAAGTGGTTTGGGCCCTAAAAATGGGAGTTTAGACCCTTAAAATGAAGCATTGGGCCTTAAAAGTAAGATTATGAGCCCTAAAATGAAGACTTTGAGCTGTAAAAGAGGGGTTTGGACCCTGTGAATGAGAATTTGGACCCTAAAAATAAAGCTTTGAGCCCTATAACATATGGTTTGGAAACTACAATGAGGCTTTGGACTCTGAAAGGCGCTTTTGCGTCTTAAAATGATGTTTGGACTCTGAAAATGAGCCTTTGCAAACTAAAACTGAGGCTTTGACCCTGAAAATTAGGTGCCACCCGGCATTTCAGGCTTTTGACCTATAATGAAGGTTTGGACCCTAAAAATGAGGCTTTGAAGTCTCTAAATGAGAGTTCAGGCCCTCAAAATTCAGGTTTGGAAAATAAAAATGAGGCTTTGGACCTTAAAAATGAGGCTTTGGACATTAAAAAGTCGATGCCCCAAAGCCTGTCAGTGTTTAAGAGGCACTTGGACAATGCCCTTATTACCATGCTTTAACTTGGTCAGCCCTGAATTGGTCAGGCAGCTTGACTAGATGATCGTTGTAGGTCCCTTCCAACTGAAATAGCCTATTCTATTCTGTTCTTTTCTATTCTTTTCTATTTCTATTTCTATTTCTATTTCTATTTCTATTTCTATTTCTATTTCTATTTCTATTTCTATTCTATTCCAAAAAAGCTGAGGCTTTGGGCCCTAAAAATTACAGACTGGATCCTAAAAATTAGGCTATAGGAAAATGAGGCTTTGGGAGCTAAACTGCGGGTTTGGGCGTGAAAGTGAGGCTTTGGACCCTAAAAATGAGGCTTTGAGCCTTTGAAGCGGGGTTTGGAACTTATAAATGCGGGTTTGTATCCTGAAAATGAGGTTTTGGACCTTAAAAATGACTATTTGGACCCCCCCAAGGAGGCTTTGGGCCCTAAAAATGAGGCTTGCACCTTGAAAATAAGTCTTTGGGCTTTAAAAACGTGGGGCTGGATCTTAAAAATGAGTCTTTGGGCCCTGAAATGACGCTTTGGACCCTGAAAATGATGATTTAGGCTCTAAATTGAGGGTTTGGGGCCCTTAACTGGGTTTTTGTACCTTTAAGGTGCAGCTTTGGACTCATAAGAAATGAGGCTTTGTGCCCTGAACATGAGGGCTGGGACTCTAAACAGGATGATTTGGGCCTTAAAAAGGAGGGCTTTTTTGCCCAGAGAGCGGACAGATCTTGTAGCCAGGGGGGCAAGGCTTTGGTGGTGTTCATACCTCAGTTGGGCATGTCCTTGAGCAGCCTGATGGGACCTGCTCTGAGCACGGGGTTGGGCTGGAAACCTCTCGATGTCCCCTCTGACCAGAATTATCCCATGATTTTATCATTCCCCTCAGTAGAAAGACCCAATTTGACAAGCTCAGCTGCTGTCCAGTCACAGTGTCACCAGTGTAGGTGACACTACAGACTCCCCGGTGAGACACATCTCACCCCCACACTGAGCTCCTGGTTCTGGGTAGGTCTCTCCATTTTGGCCCTTCAGGAAGGTCTTCCAATTCCCAGCCCGGCACCCTCGGATCGCTTGCAAACCGGTGCAGAAAGATCTGCCCCTGCAAAGTGAAATTCAGCTTTGCAGACCCTCATCACTCGCTCGCGCCAGTGTCCTCAGGAACAACCTTTGCTCAAGGTCAGGGACTGCATCTTTAGGGCGGCATCAGGGTGGCCCCTTCCCCCCCGATGCTGGAGGGGGTCCTAAGCAGAAGCTTCCCGTAAGGACGGTTTGGTTCCTGGGTTGCATAGGATGGATTTGGGCAAGGAGGAAAATGCCAGGAAACAGCAGGGGACGCGAGTGCCACCGTGCTGGGACTGGAGGTGGACCTTCTGTCAGCGTGGGTGGCCCACGGGATGGCCAAACAGGGCACCTACCTGGAGGTGGAGGTAGAGGTAGAAAGTGGATATAAATTGGGTCATCTGGGAGATAAATAGGATAGTAGAGAGCCCTGGCTCTACCCCAGGTGGAAATAGAAAGTCCAGGCCAGCGGAGCTGGGCTCAGCCTTGCTCTCTTTCCTTCCCCGGTCCCTTATGGCCCTGGGCGTAAGCTTAGGTGGCCTCCACTGCCCCTGCACGTATGTGCCCTCCATGCCTCCCCAGCTGCACTTGCATTCTCTCCTTTCCCCTCCAGGGATCTTCAGTTCTTCACAACATTGCTCCAAGTGCCTGGCTGCCCTCTCTTGCCTCCAAAACCACGTTCCTTTCCATAGCGGCCATGGAGAAGGTCCTTTGGATGGAAGAGGTCCCGAGGGAAGGTCCCTCAGATGGCCCCGCTTCCAGGACCATGCTTGGCTGATCTCAGAGCCATGGCCAATTTTAAAACCCTTCTCCCCCATTCTGGTGAAGGACCGTTACGAACAATTGAAGAGTCAACACTCTTTTGCAACTTCTCCTTTGTGTTTTTATTCCTCTCTTTCCCGAGCCCCCTGTGGCCTGAAGTCAGATGGGTTTCTGCAAAAGAAGAGAGACTCTTCTAAAACAATACCGCAGGTTTTGGGAGCTCTTTGCCCGCACGCAGACCCCCTGGATGGCTTCAGGGCAGGACGCTGAGGGGAGGGCAGCTGTTTCTCTCCCTCTATTTGCCCCTTCTCTGCAGCCTCTCCAGCAGCAGCGGTTTGCTCCCAAGCTGTGCCAGACCCACCCAAAAAGCCTTTCTCTTCCCGCCGGGGATCTAAAGGAGCAACGAGCTGGGAAGAAACAGTCCCCTCTCTGGCCCCGAGCAGCCTTGCGGTTACTTAGGCCTTCCAAACATGGCCAAATAACATGGCCTTGTGTGTTTCCGGAGGCTACAGAAGAGAGGACGCCATTGGAAAATGAGTACCTCGCCCCTGGTGATGGAGGAGCCCAAGGTGGCAACTTAGCCACGACATCAATCAGAACTAAGGGCTCTTTGAAGAGTCCCCACTGTCCCTCTAACTCTGCATTTCTACAAGGAAATAGCACCCAAGGACGACACAGATTCAAATCACGTACCTGTTTTGCCACCTCAGGTGGTGCTCCCTCTGCTTCGGGCACCCCAAGCCCTGATCACTCCAGCCAGGGCCACTCCATCCTGGAGACCACTGATCTGGTCTTCAGTGGGTGGCATTGCGTAGGCCTGGACCCCGGTACATTGGTGGCACCAAAAAGGGAGGGCTCAAAGCTGTATCCCGCTAATATGGTCTTCTGCGGTTCTTTCAGCACTGACCAGAACATCTCAGGCCTTGATTTTAGTAATTGTGCTGTCTCAGGTCTTGGTGGCTGTGGAATGAAGACCTTGTAGGTAGGCTCCTCAGGCACCCTGGCCTCAGAGATCGTTGATGGTAATTTGCTTCCGACGGGGACTTTCTTTTCTCCTTGTCCTCCTCCTCTGCACCTCCGAGGTTTAGCTGCCTGTGCTCGGCTCTGCTTTGATGCTTGGCCTTTGGGCGCGGGTTTGCCCTTGGGTTGGCTGGTCACAGGCTGCTTTTTCCCAGAGGAGGCCCCTGAGATCGCTGGTAGCCGCCTGAAAGGGCACAAAGGGAGGGGTCTGCCTGAGGATGTGATGGGCTTGGGGCCGCATTGTGCCCCCATGAGCCATGTGCCTGTTTACGCAGCCGCCGGCAGCTCAGCCGATGGCTGCGCTCAGCTCGGGAGAGGAAACCCCCTGAGCCAGGACCCTCGGCTGACACACGGCTGTCCCCATGCACAGCTCAGGAGGCCACGCTGGGGCTCTCCTGAAAGGCCGGAGAGCAAGCAGCCCTGTGAAACGGGGAGCTCCCGGCAGCCCCATCCCGCCCCTCCAGGTGCTGCCTTCACCACTGTTGGGCGGCAATGAACGGCGAGTGTTTGGGGCTGGGCAATGGGCTCTTGCTGGGTCAGAAAATGACCCTGTGCAAACACCAGTCCTGAACCTACAGACTCACCTGACCTGAGAGTTGTTCCTCATCTCCGTCGCCTCCTTATGCCAGAGCTGCTTGCGTTCCTTATTAGTCAAGCTGGAATGGGCAGGCAAGGGCGGTTCAGAAAATCTCACTGGAAACAGGAAGGAGAGACCTTGTCAGAAGAGCGTTGCTGTGATGCTGCCGGCCCCGGTGACACGCAGTGCTGCTCAGGCCTCTTCCCAAAACATCCGAGAGGGCCGGTCTGCTCCCCTCGCATCCGCTATCTCCAGAGGCCCGGCACCCTCCCCAACACCGGTGCTTGCCGGGCTCTTCTGTGAACGCGTTTATGGCGCCAGGTTTTGGAAAGGGGAGCTGGGTAATGCTGGGTAATGGTGACAGAGTCTCTTTCGGAGACGTAATTTCCCGGCGTGAGGACAGGTCCTTGGATCCCCACCCTCCTGCTGTACCCAGGGATGGGTGTCTTGGGCACATCCCATCCCAGGGCTCGGTTCTCGTGAAGCCAACGAGTCGTTAGGAGAAAAGGCTGTGCCGAGCTGGCGTGAAGCTTTGACGCAAGTCAAAATGATTTTGACAATCATTGCCAGGGATTTTCCCATACAGAAGATGGTTGCCCGTGCTACGGAAAGGAGCCGGGAGCGGCTTTACTTTACTTGCCTTGCCTGACGGGTGGCAAAACCTCTTTTTGCTTCCACTTGTCCTCACCAGGGACATTTCTCAAGGTCTTCAGAGGGTCCCTGGGCGGTGATTTGGGCACAAACTCCAGTTCAAACCTGGAGACAGAGAGACGACACCAGCATGACCCACGGCACCACCAGCCCTTGCCACTTGCCACGATCACCTGCTCACAGGCGGCCGAGTTTGGCACTGTTGTAAAGGCCATTGTTTTCCCAAGTCGACTATGCCCCGTCCCCAGGGACTGTCCTGGGAAATGGGGTCACCCAGAAAAGGAGTCCTGGCCACGACGGGGAAGAGAGTGTTGCCTAAAATCCTCCATCTGTCCCATCAGGTCGCCTCACAGGAATGACTACAGGCCAGACACAAATGAGTCACTGCTCGGTGTCTCCGCAGCAAGACTCCCGTGGTCACAAGGAGCAAACGTTACCAAACTGCAGCTGAGCAGCTGCGTCGGCCAGAGGCTAAAGCTGCCAACGTACTCACTCGGGAAAGACGATGACGCGGCTCGTCAAAGTCAGGGAAGCAATGGGTACCGTCCGGGACACCACCATGTCCAGCAGCTGGGGAACCTGCAAGGGAGGAACATGGAGATGGCAGGACATCCTCAACGTGGCCAAGGCACTCAACAGTGGAGGAGTTGAGGGCAGCAAGAGCTGGTGGAACCGTGCTCTCGCCTGGCCTGAGCAGCTGGCCATGTCCTGGCAGGCCGCATGCAAGCAGTGCTGGGGAACCGCTGTGGGTCTGCCCAAGCGGTGGGGCAACCAAAAGGCTCACCTTGAATGTAGCCCCTTCCTGGATCCTCTTCCCAGTAATCCTCTCCAGGAAGTCAGAGTAGAATTTCATTTGCACTCTCCTGCCTTCGATGAGGAGCACCCCCACATCCCTCAGGACAAGGGCGATGTTCTCCCCCTTCCCCAGGCAGTGAGAGAGGAGGGACGTGACGCCTAGGATGCAGCCCTCCACTTTTCGCCGGGACACAGAGGCATCCATGGCCACCTTGGCATATTTCAGAGGCTCCAGCTCCTTATCGCCTGGAAAACCACACGAGGCGGGTGGAGGCGCTGACCCAGTGGCCCTTCCGCAGGCGTTTCCCAAGGGCTGCTTACTGCAGTCATTGCCCAGAAAGGCCCCGTTTTTGGACCTGCTCCGCAAAGGGGGCAGTTTGCTTTTAGAAAAGGGACGCGATACCGCCCTTCACCCCGACCCTGCAGCCAGCCAGGGCTTAATCCGCCATCTTACCAGGAAGGTCATCCTTATTGTCCATGAGATTGTGGACTCCTCCAAGGTTCCTGGCCAGGCGAAGCACGGGCCTCTGGATAATCACAATCTCGTTCCCAGCCTGGATCCGCGTGGGGACCACATCGAAGGAGCCGAGGGTTGGAATTCGGACTCCCTGGAGCAGGAGAGAAGGCAAGGGCTGCAGAGTGAGGGACTGGCTGGAGGGAAGAGCTGGGAGTGGCCCTGTCCAGGGACGGTGCTTTGGACCAGACCCTGCCCGCTCCTGCTGTTCAGAGACGCGAGCCAGGGCAGTGGGGAGAGCTTTAAGGAGGAGCTGCTGAGCCCTCTCCTTCCCTTTCCCCTGCCCCGAAAAAGCAGTGCTGGAGTCAGGGCAGAAGCAGCCCGAGGGCATCCAGGGATCTCCAGCGACCGGGATCAGCCCTGCGGTACAATACCACCTGCCGGAGGTGATACCACCCTTGCACGAGCCCTGTTTGTCCCCCAGCGGGGACTTTTGGGGTGAGTTTCCTGCTTTCTGAGGAGGGAAAAGTAACTGCAGGCCATGCCCCAGGCCCGTGGGGACTCCCCACTCCCCTGGGTGGACTAAGAGGATGCGGGTGTCGCCCCACCTTGTGCAGCAGGAGCTGTTCTTGAACGTAGCCAGCCACTGCGTCCCAGATGGCGGTTCGCTCTGGAAAGCAAAGGAAAACCAGGTTGCGCTCTGCGTCTGCCAGCTCTCAACCCTCCAACACCCCCTGAGCTGTGGCACATTGCCAGATGTAAAGTGACATTGATGTCCCCGGCCCCAGATGGAAACACCCCTGAGATGGCTGCAGTGCCGAGTCTCACCCACACAGCGCTACAACTGTTGGTCCTGTAAGCACTCCCGCGGTGGCTGTGGATGCCTGTACCTTTGGTGGTGATGCTGGGCATCATGAAGGCGTGCTCCATCCCGTCCCAGAAGTCCATCTTGGTCCGCCTCATGCTGGAGGGTTGCTCCTTAGTGGCGACAGCCCTGTGGGAGCTCATCCCTGCGTTCATCCTGTGGACGCTCCTCCAGGGTGCAGGACCCACCGTCCTGTGGCCCCTTTTGTACCCCTGCGCGGCCGTGTCACAGACCCAGTGTGACACCACGGTGACGTGGCCACTGCTGACTCTGCTGCCCACTGTGACACACCAGTGACCTGCTGCCCGCTCTGACACCCATCACCTTCTGCCTGCCGTGACATTGCCACCACTGTAACTGTTCACTCAACTCCTGCTCAGGTTTTGGCAGGATACGCAGCTCACGCCGAGGCCCGACGTGTGCTGAGAGCAAGGCCGTTAGGTCAAAGCGTGGGTAAGACATTCGCAGGACACGATTGACAAGACAGGGTGATGGCTGTTCTGCAGCCCTTAAAACCTGCAGCTCGCTGTCTCCTGCGGCCTTCATCTCCTGTATTTTTGCATAGTAACTGTCTGGCAGTTTCTTCAATATCCACTAACTTATGGAAATGGTACAGACCAAACAAGACACCTTCGCTCCTTTGTATGTGAGCCAGGGCCTTTCCAGCTCGCTGGTTCACAGCAAGGACATGAGGCCTGTTGCTCCTTAGTCATCCTGAACCAAAGTACGGCTAGGAGTCAAGTGTATCCGTCACTCCCGTTCCGGTGAAGGACCGTAGTGAACCATTAAAAAAGTCGACAATCTTTTGCAGCTTCTCCTTTGTGACGCTGGAGCCCACAGCACCAGTGGGCGCAGACAAGGTGCTGCGTTGTCCCAGGGGCGAAGGAAGGCAGCGCATCCGCGCTGGCCTCGTCTCTCCTCCCTGTCAGGCACTGGCGGGACCGTCCCCTCTGCCGTGCCCAAATGGCCTCTGAGGCCCGGAAAGGCCTGAGGGAAGGGCCGGACCTGCCTTAGTTTAGTAAAACGAAACCAGGAAACTCAAACTGAGGCTTTGGACCCTAAAAATGAGGCGTGGTACCCTAAAATGAGGGTTAAGACCCTACAAATGAAGCTTTGGACCCTACCAATGAGGGTTAGAATGCTACAAATGAGGCTTTGGATTCTAAAAATGAAGATTTGGATCCAAAACGGATTCTTTGAGCCTTAAAAAGGAGGCTTTCAGCCCTGAAAAAGATGTTTGGATGCTAAAAATGAGGCTTTGAACAATAAAAATGAGGCTTTGAGACCCCAAATGAGGTTGTGTTCCCTAAAGTGCGGGTTTGGATGATAAAAATGAGGCTTTGTAGCCTAGAATTGATGCTTTGGACTCTAAAAGTAAGACCCTGGAAACTAAAAATGATGCTTTGGGCCCTAAAACGATAATTCAGACTCCATAAATGTAGCTTTGGACCTTAAAAAAAGTGGTTTGGGCCCTAAAAATGGGAGTTTAGACCCTTAAAATGAAGCATTGGGCCTTAAAAGTAAGATTATGAGCCCTAAAATGAAGACTTTGAGCTGTAAAAGAGGGGTTTGGACCCTGTGAATGAGAATTTGGACCCTAAAAATAAAGCTTTGAGCCCTATAACATATGGTTTGGAAACTACAATGAGGCTTTGGACTCTGAAAGGCGCTTTTGCGTCTTAAAATGATGTTTGGACTCTGAAAATGAGCCTTTGCAAACTAAAACTGAGGCTTTGACCCTGAAAATTAGGTGCCACCCGGCATTTCAGGCTTTTGACCTATAATGAAGGTTTGGACCCTAAAAATGAGGCTTTGAAGTCTATAAATGAGAGTTCAGGCCCTCAAAATTCAGGTTTGGAAAATAAAAATGAGGCTTTGGACCTTAAAAATGAGGCTTTGGACATTAAAAAGTCGATGCCCCAAAGCCTGTCAGTGTTTAAGAGGCACTTGGACAATGCCCTTATTACCATGCTTTAACTTGGTCAGCCCTGAATTGGTCAGGCAGCTTGACTAGATGATCATTGTAGGTCCCTTCCAACTGAAATAGCCTATTCTATTCTGTTCTTTTCTATTCTTTTCTATTTCTATTTCTATTTCTATTTCTATTTCTATTTCTATTTCTATTTCTATTTCTATTTCTATTTCTATTTCTATTTCTATTTCTATTTCTATTTCTATTCTATTCCAAAAAACCTGAGGCTTTGGGCCCTAAAAATTACAGACTGGATCCTAAAAATTAGGCTATAGGAAAATGAGGCTTTGGGAGCTAAACTGCGGGTTTGGGCGTGAAAGTGAGGCTTTGGACCCTAAAAATGAGGCTTTGAGCCTTTGAAGCGGGGTTTGGAACTTATAAATGCGGGTTTGTATCCTGAAAATGAGGTTTTGGACCTTAAAAATGACTATTTGGACCCCCCCAAGGAGGCTTTGGGCCCTAAAAATGAGGCTTGCACCTTGAAAATAAGTCTTTGGGCTTTAAAAACGTGGGGCTGGATCTTAAAAATGAGTCTTTGGGCCCTGAAATGACGCTTTGGACCCTGAAAATGATGATTTAGGCTCTAAATTGAGGGTTTGGGGCCCTTAACTGGGTTTTTGTACCTTTAAGGTGCAGCTTTGGACTCATAAGAAATGAGGCTTTGTGCCCTGAACATGAGGGCTGGGACTCTAAACAGGATGATTTGGGCCTTAAAAAGGAGGGCTTTTTTGCCCAGAGAGCGGACAGATCTTGTAGCCAGGGGGGCAAGGCTTTGGTGGTGTTCATACCTCAGTTGGGCATGTCCTTGAGCAGCCTGATGGGACCTGCTCTGAGCACGGGGTTGGGCTGGAAACCTCTCGATGTCCCCTCTGACCAGAATTATCCCATGATTTTATCATTCCCCTCAGTAGAAAGACCCAATTTGACAAGCTCAGCTGCTGTCCAGTCACAGTGTCACCAGTGTAGGTGACACTACAGACTCCCCGGTGAGACACATCTCACCCCCACACTGAGCTCCTGGTTCTGGGTAGGTCTCTCCATTTTGGCCCTTCAGGAAGGTCTTCCAATTCCCAGCCCGGCACCCTCGGATCGCTTGCAAACCGGTGCAGAAAGATCTGCCCCTGCAAAGTGAAATTCAGCTTTGCAGACCCTCATCACTCGCTCGCGCCAGTGTCCTCAGGAACAACCTTTGCTCAAGGTCAGGGACTGCATCTTTAGGGCGGCATCAGGGTGGCCCCTTCCCCCCCGATGCTGGAGGGGGTCCTAAGCAGAAGCTTCCCGTAAGGACGGTTTGGTTCCTGGGTTGCATAGGATGGATTTGGGCAAGGAGGAAAATGCCAGGAAACAGCAGGGGACGCGAGTGCCACCGTGCTGGGACTGGAGGTGGACCTTCTGTCAGCGTGGGTGGCCCACGGGATGGCCAAACAGGGCACCTACCTGGAGGTGGAGGTAGAGGTAGAAAGTGGATATAAATTGGGTCATCTGGGAGATAAATAGGATAGTAGAGAGCCCTGGCTCTACCCCAGGTGGAAATAGAAAGTCCAGGCCAGCGGAGCTGGGCTCAGCCTTGCTCTCTTTCCTTCCCCGGTCCCTTATGGCCCTGGGCGTAAGCTTAGGTGGCCTCCACTGCCCCTGCACGTATGTGCCCTCCATGCCTCCCCAGCTGCACTTGCATTCTCTCCTTTCCCCTCCAGGGATCTTCAGTTCTTCACAACATTGCTCCAAGTGCCTGGCTGCCCTCTCTTGCCTCCAAAACCACGTTCCTTTCCATAGCGGCCATGGAGAAGGTCCTTTGGATGGAAGAGGTCCCGAGGGAAGGTCCCTCAGATGGCCCCGCTTCCAGGACCATGCTTGGCTGATCTCAGAGCCATGGCCAATTTTAAAACCCTTCTCCCCCATTCTGGTGAAGGACCGTTACGAACAATTGAAGAGTCGACACTCTTTTGCAACTTCTCCTTTGTGTTTTTATTCCTCTCTTTCCCGAGCCCCCTGTGGCCTGAAGTCAGATGGGTTTCTGCAAAAGAAGAGAGACTCTTCTAAAACAATACCGCAGGTTTTGGGAGCTCTTTGCCCGCACGCAGACCCCCTGGATGGCTTCAGGGCAGGACGCTGAGGGGAGGGCAGCTGTTTCTCTCCCTCTATTTGCCCCTTCTCTGCAGCCTCTCCAGCAGCAGCGGTTTGCTCCCAAGCTGTGCCAGACCCACCCAAAAAGCCTTTCTCTTCCCGCCGGGGATCTAAAGGAGCAACGAGCTGGGAAGAAACAGTCCCCTCTCTGGCCCCGAGCAGCCTTGCGGTTACTTAGGCCTTCCAAACATGGCCAAATAACATGGCCTTGTGTGTTTCCGGAGGCTACAGAAGAGAGGACGCCATTGGAAAATGAGTACCTCGCCCCTGGTGATGGAGGAGCCCAAGGTGGCAACTTAGCCACGACATCAATCAGAACTAAGGGCTCTTTGAAGAGTCCCCACTGTCCCTCTAACTCTGCATTTCTACAAGGAAATAGCACCCAAGGACGACACAGATTCAAATCACGTACCTGTTTTGCCACCTCAGGTGGTGCTCCCTCTGCTTCGGGCACCCCAAGCCCTGATCACTCCAGCCAGGGCCACTCCATCCTGGAGACCACTGATCTGGTCTTCAGTGGGTGGCATTGCGTAGGCCTGGACCCCGGTACATTGGTGGCACCAAAAAGGGAGGGCTCAAAGCTGTATCCCGCTAATATGGTCTTCTGCGGTTCTTTCAGCACTGACCAGAACATCTCAGGCCTTGATTTTAGTAATTGTGCTGTCTCAGGTCTTGGTGGCTGTGGAATGAAGACCTTGTAGGTAGGCTCCTCAGGCACCCTGGCCTCAGAGATCGTTGATGGTAATTTGCTTCCGACGGGGACTTTCTTTTCTCCTTGTCCTCCTCCTCTGCACCTCCGAGGTTTAGCTGCCTGTGCTCGGCTCTGCTTTGATGCTTGGCCTTTGGGCGCGGGTTTGCCCTTGGGTTGGCCGGTCACAGGCTGCTTTTTCCCAGAGGAGGCCCCTGAGATCGCTGGTAGCCGCCTGAAAGGGCACAAAGGGAGGGGTCTGCCTGAGGATGTGATGGGCTTGGGGCCGCATTGTGCCCCCATGAGCCATGTGCCTGTTTACGCAGCCGCCGGCAGCTCAGCCGATGGCTGCGCTCAGCTCGGGAGAGGAAACCCCCTGAGCCAGGACCCTCGGCTGACACACGGCTGTCCCCATGCACAGCTCAGGAGGCCACGCTGGGGCTCTCCTGAAAGGCCGGAGAGCAAGCAGCCCTGTGAAACGGGGAGCTCCCGGCAGCCCCATCCCGCCCCTCCAGGTGCTGCCTTCACCACTGTTGGGCGGCAATGAACGGCGAGTGTTTGGGGCTGGGCAATGGGCTCTTGCTGGGTCAGAAAATGACCCTGTGCAAACACCAGTCCTGAACCTACAGACTCACCTGACCTGAGAGTTGTTCCTCATCTCCGTCGCCTCCTTATGCCAGAGCTGCTTGCGTTCCTTATTAGTCAAGCTGGAATGGGCAGGCAAGGGCGGTTCAGAAAATCTCACTGGAAACAGGAAGGAGAGACCTTGTCAGAAGAGCGTTGCTGTGATGCTGCCGGCCCCGGTGACACGCAGTGCTGCTCAGGCCTCTTCCCAAAACATCCGAGAGGGCCGGTCTGCTCCCCTCGCATCCGCTATCTCCAGAGGCCCGGCACCCTCCCCAACACCGGTGCTTGCCGGGCTCTTCTGTGAACGCGTTTATGGCGCCAGGTTTTGGAAAGGGGAGCTGGGTAATGCTGGGTAATGGTGACAGAGTCTCTTTCGGAGACGTAATTTCCCGGCGTGAGGACAGGTCCTTGGATCCCCACCCTCCTGCTGTACCCAGGGATGGGTGTCTTGGGCACATCCCATCCCAGGGCTCGGTTCTCGTGAAGCCAACGAGTCGTTAGGAGAAAAGGCTGTGCCGAGCTGGCGTGAAGCTTTGACGCAAGTCAAAATGATTTTGACAATCATTGCCAGGGATTTTCCCATACAGAAGATGGTTGCCCGTGCTACGGAAAGGAGCCGGGAGCGGCTTTACTTTACTTGCCTTGCCTGACGGGTGGCAAAACCTCTTTTTGCTTCCACTTGTCCTCACCAGGGACATTTCTCAAGGTCTTCAGAGGGTCCCTGGGCGGTGATTTGGGCACAAACTCCAGTTCAAACCTGGAGACAGAGAGACGACACCAGCATGACCCACGGCACCACCAGCCCTTGCCACTTGCCACGATCACCTGCTCACAGGCGGCCGAGTTTGGCACTGTTGTAAAGGCCATTGTTTTCCCAAGTCGACTATGCCCCGTCCCCAGGGACTGTCCTGGGAAATGGGGTCACCCAGAAAAGGAGTCCTGGCCACGACGGGGAAGAGAGTGTTGCCTAAAATCCTCCATCTGTCCCATCAGGTCGCCTCACAGGAATGACTACAGGCCAGACACAAACGAGTCACTGCTCGGTGTCTCCGCAGCAAGACTCCCGTGGTCACAAGGAGCAAACGTTACCAAACTGCAGCTGAGCAGCTGCGTCGGCCAGAGGCTAAAGCTGCCAACGTACTCACTCGGGAAAGACGATGACGCGGCTCGTCAAAGTCAGGGAAGCAATGGGTACCGTCCGGGACACCACCATGTCCAGCAGCTGGGGAACCTGCAAGGGAGGAACATGGAGATGGCAGGACATCCTCAACGTGGCCAAGGCACTCAACAGTGGAGGAGTTGAGGGCAGCAAGAGCTGGTGGAACCGTGCTCTCGCCTGGCCTGAGCAGCTGGCCATGTCCTGGCAGGCCGCATGCAAGCAGTGCTGGGGAACCGCTGTGGGTCTGCCCAAGCGGTGGGGCAACCAAAAGGCTCACCTTGAATGTAGCCCCTTCCTGGATCCTCTTCCCAGTAATCCTCTCCAGGAAGTCAGAGTAGAATTTCATTTGCACTCTCCTGCCTTCGATGAGGAGCACCCCCACATCCCTCAGGACAAGGGCGATGTTCTCCCCCTTCCCCAGGCAGTGAGAGAGGAGGGACGTGACGCCTAGGATGCAGCCCTCCACTTTTCGCCGGGACACAGAGGCATCCATGGCCACCTTGGCATATTTCAGAGGCTCCAGCTCCTTATCGCCTGGAAAACCACACGAGGCGGGTGGAGGCGCTGACCCAGTGGCCCTTCCGCAGGCGTTTCCCAAGGGCTGCTTACTGCAGTCATTGCCCAGAAAGGCCCCGTTTTTGGACCTGCTCCGCAAAGGGGGCAGTTTGCTTTTAGAAAAGGGACGCGATACCCCCCTTCACCCCGACCCTGCAGCCAGCCAGGGCTTAATCCGCCATCTTACCAGGAAGGTCATCCTTATTGTCCATGAGATTGTGGACTCCTCCAAGGTTCCTGGCCAGGCGAAGCACGGGCCTCTGGATAATCACAATCTCGTTCCCAGCCTGGATCCGCGTGGGGACCACATCGAAGGAGCCGAGGGTTGGAATTCGGACTCCCTAGAGCAGGAGAGAAGGCAAGGGCTGCAGAGTGAGGGACTGGCTGGAGGGAAGAGCTGGGAGTGGCCCTGTCCAGGGACGGTGCTTTGGACCAGACCCTGCCCGCTCCTGCTGTTCAGAGACGCGAGCCAGGGCAGTGGGGAGAGCTTTAAGGAGGAGCTGCCGAGCCCTCTCCTTCCCTTTCCCCTGCCCCGAAAAAGCAGTGCTGGAGTCAGGGCAGAAGCAGCCCGAGGGCATCCAGGGATCTCCAGCGACCGGGATCAGCCCTGCGGTACAATACCACCTGCCGGAGGTGATACCACCCTTGCACGAGCCCTGTTTGTCCCCCAGCGGGGACTTTTGGGGTGAGTTTCCTGCTTTCTGAGGAGGGAAAAGTAACTGCAGGCCATGCCCCAGGCCCGTGGGGACTCCCCACTCCCCTGGGTGGACTAAGAGGATGCGGGTGTCGCCCCACCTTGTGCAGCAGGAGCTGTTCTTGAACGTAGCCAGCCACTGCGTCCCAGACGGCGGTTCGCTCTGGAAAGCAAAGGAAAACCAGGTTGCGCTCTGCGTCTGCCAGCTCTCAACCCTCCAACACCCCCTGAGCTGTGGCACATTGCCAGATGTAAAGTGACATTGATGTCCCCGGCCCCAGATGGAAACACCCCTGAGATGGCTGCAGTGCCGAGTCTCACCCACACAGCGCTACAACTGTTGGTCCTGTAAGCACTCCCGCGGTGGCTGTGGATGCCTGTACCTTTGGTGGTGATGCTGGGCATCATGAAGGCGTGCTCCATCCCGTCCCAGAAGTCCATCTTGGTCCGCCTCATGCTGGAGGGTTGCTCCTTAGTGGCGACAGCCCTGTGGGAGCTCATCCCTGCGTTCATCCTGTGGACGCTCCTCCAGGGTGCAGGACCCACCGTCCTGTGGCCCCTTTTGTACCCCTGCGCGGCCGTGTCACAGACCCAGTGTGACACCACGGTGACGTGGCCACTGCTGACTCTGCTGCCCACTGTGACACACCAGTGACCTGCTGCCCGCTCTGACACCCATCACCTTCTGCCTGCCGTGACATTGCCACCACTGTAACTGTTCACTCAACTCCTGCTCAGGTTTTGGCAGGATACGCAGCTCACGCCGAGGCCCGACGTGTGCTGAGAGCAAGGCCGTTAGGTCAAAGCGTGGGTAAGACATTCGCAGGACACGATTGACAAGACAGGGTGATGGCTGTTCTGCAGCCCTTAAAACCTGCAGCTCGCTGTCTCCTGCGGCCTTCATCTCCTGTATTTTTGCATAGTAACTGTCTGGCAGTTTCTTCAATATCCACTAACTTATGGAAATGGTACAGACCAAACAAGACACCTTCGCTCCTTTGTATGTGAGCCAGGGCCTTTCCAGCTCGCTGGTTCACAGCAAGGACATGAGGCCTGTTGCTCCTTAGTCATCCTGAACCAAAGTACGGCTAGGAGTCAAGTGTATCCGTCACTCCCGTTCCGGTGAAGGACCGTAGTGAACCATTAAAAAAGTCGACAATCTTTTGCAGCTTCTCCTTTGTGACGCTGGAGCCCACAGCACCAGTGGGCGCAGACAAGGTGCTGCGTTGTCCCAGGGGCGAAGGAAGGCAGCGCATCCGCGCTGGCCTCGTCTCTCCTCCCTGTCAGGCACTGGCGGGACCGTCCCCTCTGCCGTGCCCAAATGGCCTCTGAGGCCCGGAAAGGCCTGAGGGAAGGGCCGGACCTGCCTTAGTTTAGTAAAACGAAACCAGGAAACTCAAACTGAGGCTTTGGACCCTAAAAATGAGGCGTGGTACCCTAAAATGAGGGTTAAGACCCTACAAATGAAGCTTTGGACCCTACCAATGAGGGTTAGAATGCTACAAATGAGGCTTTGGATTCTAAAAATGAAGATTTGGATCCAAAACGGATTCTTTGAGCCTTAAAAAGGAGGCTTTCAGCCCTGAAAAAGATGTTTGGATGCTAAAAATGAGGCTTTGAACAATAAAAATGAGGCTTTGAGACCCCAAATGAGGTTGTGTTCCCTAAAGTGCGGGTTTGGATGATAAAAATGAGGCTTTGTAGCCTAGAATTGATGCTTTGGACTCTAAAAGTAAGACCCTGGAAACTAAAAATGATGCTTTGGGCCCTAAAACGATAATTCAGACTCCATAAATGTAGCTTTGGACCTTAAAAAAAGTGGTTTGGGCCCTAAAAATGGGAGTTTAGACCCTTAAAATGAAGCATTGGGCCTTAAAAGTAAGATTATGAGCCCTAAAATGAAGACTTTGAGCTGTAAAAGAGGGGTTTGGACCCTGTGAATGAGAATTTGGACCCTAAAAATAAAGCTTTGAGCCCTATAACATATGGTTTGGAAACTACAATGAGGCTTTGGACTCTGAAAGGCGCTTTTGCGTCTTAAAATGATGTTTGGACTCTGAAAATGAGCCTTTGCAAACTAAAACTGAGGCTTTGACCCTGAAAATTAGGTGCCACCCGGCATTTCAGGCTTTTGACCTATAATGAAGGTTTGGACCCTAAAAATGAGGCTTTGAAGTCTATAAATGAGAGTTCAGGCCCTCAAAATTCAGGTTTGGAAAATAAAAATGAGGCTTTGGACCTTAAAAATGAGGCTTTGGACATTAAAAAGTCGATGCCCCAAAGCCTGTCAGTGTTTAAGAGGCACTTGGACAATGCCCTTATTACCATGCTTTAACTTGGTCAGCCCTGAATTGGTCAGGCAGCTTGACTAGATGATCGTTGTAGGTCCCTTCCAACTGAAATAGCCTATTCTATTCTATTCTATTCTATTCTATTCTATTCTATTCTATTCTATTCTATTCTATTCTATTCTATTCTATTATAATTCTATTTCTATTCTGCTCTATTCTATTCCAAAAAACCTGAGGCTTTGGGCCCTAAAAATTACAGACTGGATCCTAAAAATTAGGCTATAGGAAAATGAGGCTTTGGGAGCTAAACTGCGGGTTTGGGCGTGAAAGTGAGGCTTTGGACCCTAAAAATGAGGCTTTGAGCCCTAAAACGATAATTCAGACTCCATAAATGTAGCTTTGGACCTTAAAAAAAGTGGTTTGGGCCCTAAAAATGGGAGTTTAGACCCTTAAAATGAAGCATTGGGCCTTAAAAGTAAGATTATGAGCCCTAAAATGAAGACTTTGAGCTGTAAAAGAGGGGTTTGGACCCTGTGAATGAGAATTTGGACCCTAAAAATAAAGCTTTGAGCCCTATAACATATGGTTTGGAAACTACAATGAGGCTTTGGACTCTGAAAGGCGCTTTTGCGTCTTAAAATGATGTTTGGACTCTGAAAATGAGCCTTTGCAAACTAAAACTGAGGCTTTGACCCTGAAAATTAGGTGCCACCCGGCATTTCAGGCTTTTGACCTATAATGAAGGTTTGGACCCTAAAAATGAGGCTTTGAAGTCTATAAATGAGAGTTCAGGCCCTCAAAATTCAGGTTTGGAAAATAAAAATGAGGCTTTGGACCTTAAAAATGAGGCTTTGGACATTAAAAAGTCGATGCCCCAAAGCCTGTCAGTGTTTAAGAGGCACTTGGACAATGCCCTTATTACCATGCTTTAACTTGGTCAGCCCTGAATTGGTCAGGCAGCTTGACTAGATGATCGTTGTAGGTCCCTTCCAACTGAAATAGCCTATTCTATTCTGTTCTTTTCTATTCTTTTCTATTTCTATTTCTATTTCTATTTCTATTTCTATTTCTATTTCTATTTCTATTTCTATTTCTATTTCTATTTCTATTTCTATTTCTATTTCTATTTCTATTCTATTCTATTCAAAAAAAGCTGAGGCTTTGGGCCCTAAAAATTACAGACTGGATCCTAAAAATTAGGCTATAGGAAAATGAGGCTTTGGGAGCTAAACTGCGGGTTTGGGCGTGAAAGTGAGGCTTTGGACCCTAAAAATGAGGCTTTGAGCCTTTGAAGCGGGGTTTGGAACTTATAAATGCGGGTTTGTATCCTGAAAATGAGGTTTTGGACCTTAAAAATGACTATTTGGACCCCCCCAAGGAGGCTTTGGGCCCTAAAAATGAGGCTTGCACCTTGAAAATAAGTCTTTGGGCTTTAAAAACGTGGGGCTGGATCTTAAAAATGAGTCTTTGGGCCCTGAAATGACGCTTTGGACCCTGAAAATGATGATTTAGGCTCTAAATTGAGGGTTTGGGGCCCTTAACTGGGTTTTTGTACCTTTAAGGTGCAGCTTTGGACTCATAAGAAATGAGGCTTTGTGCCCTGAACATGAGGGCTGGGACTCTAAACAGGATGATTTGGGCCTTAAAAAGGAGGGCTTTTTTGCCCAGAGAGCGGACAGATCTTGTAGCCAGGGGGGCAAGGCTTTGGTGGTGTTCATACCTCAGTTGGGCATGTCCTTGAGCAGCCTGATGGGACCTGCTCTGAGCACGGGGTTGGGCTGGAAACCTCTCGATGTCCCCTCTGACCAGAATTATCCCATGATTTTATCATTCCCCTCAGTAGAAAGACCCAATTTGACAAGCTCAGCTGCTGTCCAGTCACAGTGTCACCAGTGTAGGTGACACTACAGACTCCCCGGTGAGACACATCTCACCCCCACACTGAGCTCCTGGTTCTGGGTAGGTCTCTCCATTTTGGCCCTTCAGGAAGGTCTTCCAATTCCCAGCCCGGCACCCTCGGATCGCTTGCAAACCGGTGCAGAAAGATCTGCCCCTGCAAAGTGAAATTCAGCTTTGCAGACCCTCATCACTCGCTCGCGCCAGTGTCCTCAGGAACAACCTTTGCTCAAGGTCAGGGACTGCATCTTTAGGGCGGCATCAGGGTGGCCCCTTCCCCCCCGGGATGCTGGAGGGGGTCCTAAGCAGAAGCTTCCCGTAAGGACGGTTTGGTTCCTGGGTTGCATAGGATGGATTTGGGCAAGGAGGAAAATGCCAGGAAACAGCAGGGGACGCGAGTGCCACCGTGCTGGGACTGGAGGTGGACCTTCTGTCAGCGTGGGTGGCCCACGGGATGGCCAAACAGGGCACCTACCTGGAGGTGGAGGTAGAGGTAGAAAGTGGATATAAATTGGGTCATCTGGGAGATAAATAGGATAGTAGAGAGCCCTGGCTCTACCCCAGGTGGAAATAGAAAGTCCAGGCCAGCGGAGCTGGGCTCAGCCTTGCTCTCTTTCCTTCCCCGGTCCCTTATGGCCCTGGGCGTAAGCTTAGGTGGCCTCCACTGCCCCTGCACGTATGTGCCCTCCATGCCTCCCCAGCTGCACTTGCATTCTCTCCTTTCCCCTCCAGGGATCTTCAGTTCTTCACAACATTGCTCCAAGTGCCTGGCTGCCCTCTCTTGCCTCCAAAACCACGTTCCTTTCCATAGCGGCCATGGAGAAGGTCCTTTGGATGGAAGAGGTCCCGAGGGAAGGTCCCTCAGATGGCCCCGCTTCCAGGACCATGCTTGGCTGATCTCAGAGCCATGGCCAATTTTAAAACCCTTCTCCCCCATTCTGGTGAAGGACCGTTACGAACAATTGAAGAGTCGACACTCTTTTGCAACTTCTCCTTTGTGTTTTTATTCCTCTCTTTCCCGAGCCCCCTGTGGCCTGAAGTCAGATGGGTTTCTGCAAAAGAAGAGAGACTCTTCTAAAACAATACCGCAGGTTTTGGGAGCTCTTTGCCCGCACGCAGACCCCCTGGATGGCTTCAGGGCAGGACGCTGAGGGGAGGGCAGCTGTTTCTCTCCCTCTATTTGCCCCTTCTCTGCAGCCTCTCCAGCAGCAGCGGTTTGCTCCCAAGCTGTGCCAGACCCACCCAAAAAGCCTTTCTCTTCCCGCCGGGGATCTAAAGGAGCAATGAGCTGGGAAGAAACAGTCCCCTCTCTGGCCCCGAGCAGCCTTGCGGTTACTTAGGCCTTCCAAACATGGCCAAATAACATGGCCTTGTGTGTTTCCGGAGGCTACAGAAGAGAGGACGCCATTGGAAAATGAGTACCTCGCCCCTGGTGATGGAGGAGCCCAAGGTGGCAACTTAGCCACGACATCAATCAGAACTAAGGGCTCTTTGAAGAGTCCCCACTGTCCCTCTAACTCTGCATTTCTACAAGGAAATAGCACCCAAGGACGACACAGATTCAAATCACGTACCTGTTTTGCCACCTCAGGTGGTGCTCCCTCTGCTTCGGGCACCCCAAGCCCTGATCACTCCAGCCAGGGCCACTCCATCCTGGAGACCACTGATCTGGTCTTCAGTGGGTGGCATTGCGTAGGCCTGGACCCCGGTACATTGGTGGCACCAAAAAGGGAGGGCTCAAAGCTGTATCCCGCTAATATGGTCTTCTGCGGTTCTTTCAGCACTGACCAGAACATCTCAGGCCTTGATTTTAGTAATTGTGCTGTCTCAGGTCTTGGTGGCTGTGGAATGAAGACCTTGTAGGTAGGCTCCTCAGGCACCCTGGCCTCAGAGATCGTTGATGGTAATTTGCTTCCGACGGGGACTTTCTTTTCTCCTTGTCCTCCTCCTCTGCACCTCCGAGGTTTAGCTGCCTGTGCTCGGCTCTGCTTTGATGCTTGGCCTTTGGGCGCGGGTTTGCCCTTGGGTTGGCCGGTCACAGGCTGCTTTTTCCCAGAGGAGGCCCCTGAGATCGCTGGTAGCCGCCTGAAAGGGCACAAAGGGAGGGGTCTGCCTGAGGATGTGATGGGCTTGGGGCCGCATTGTGCCCCCATGAGCCATGTGCCTGTTTACGCAGCCGCCGGCAGCTCAGCCGATGGCTGCGCTCAGCTCGGGAGAGGAAACCCCCTGAGCCAGGACCCTCGGCTGACACACGGCTGTCCCCATGCACAGCTCAGGAGGCCACGCTGGGGCTCTCCTGAAAGGCCGGAGAGCAAGCAGCCCTGTGAAACGGGGAGCTCCCGGCAGCCCCATCCCGCCCCTCCAGGTGCTGCCTTCACCACTGTTGGGCGGCGATGAACGGCGAGTGTTTGGGGCTGGGCAATGGGCTCTTGCTGGGTCAGAAAATGACCCTGTGCAAACACCAGTCCTGAACCTACAGACTCACCTGACCTGAGAGTTGTTCCTCATCTCCGTCGCCTCCTTATGCCAGAGCTGCTTGCGTTCCTTATTAGTCAAGCTGGAATGGGCAGGCAAGGGCGGTTCAGAAAATCTCACTGGAAACAGGAAGGAGAGACCTTGTCAGAAGAGCGTTGCTGTGATGCTGCCGGCCCCGGTGACACGCAGTGCTGCTCAGGCCTCTTCCCAAAACATCCGAGAGGGCCGGTCTGCTCCCCTCGCATCCGCTATCTCCAGAGGCCTGGCACCCTCCCCAACACCGGTGCTTGCCGGGCTCTTCTGTGAACGCGTTTATGGTGCCAGGTTTTGGAAAGGGGAGCTGGGTAATGCTGGGTAATGGTGACAGAGTCTCTTTCGGAGACGTAATTTCCCGGCGTGAGGACAGGTCCTTGGATCCCCACCCTCCTGCTGTACCCAGGGATGGGTGTCTTGGGCACATCCCATCCCAGGGCTCGGTTCTCGTGAAGCCAACGAGTCGTTAGGAGAAAAGGCTGTGCCGAGCTGGCGTGAAGCTTTGACGCAAGTCAAAATGATTTTGACAATCATTGCCAGGGATTTTCCCATACAGAAGATGGTTGCCCGTGCTACGGAAAGGAGCCGGGAGCGGCTTTACTTTACTTGCCTTGCCTGACGGGTGGCAAAACCTCTTTTTGCTTCCACTTGTCCTCACCAGGGACATTTCTCAAGGTCTTCAGAGGGTCCCTGGGCGGTGATTTGGGCACAAACTCCAGTTCAAACCTGGAGACAGAGAGACGACACCAGCATGACCCACGGCACCACCAGCCCTTGCCACTTGCCACGATCACCTGCTCACAGGCGGCCGAGTTTGGCACTGTTGTAAAGGCCATTGTTTTCCCAAGTCGACTATGCCCCGTCCCCAGGGACTGTCCTGGGAAATGGGGTCACCCAGAAAAGGAGTCCTGGCCACGACGGGGAAGAGAGTGTTGCCTAAAATCCTCCATCTGTCCCATCAGGTCGCCTCACAGGAATGACTACAGGCCAGACACAAACGAGTCACTGCTCGGTGTCTCCGCAGCAAGACTCCCGTGGTCACAAGGAGCAAACGTTACCAAACTGCAGCTGAGCAGCTGCGTCGGCCAGAGGCTAAAGCTGCCAACGTACTCACTCGGGAAAGACGATGACGCGGCTCGTCAAAGTCAGGGAAGCAATGGGTACCGTCCGGGACACCACCATGTCCAGCAGCTGGGGAACCTGCAAGGGAGGAACATGGAGATGGCAGGACATCCTCAACGTGGCCAAGGCACTCAACAGTGGAGGAGTTGAGGGCAGCAAGAGCTGGTGGAACCGTGCTCTCGCCTGGCCTGAGCAGCTGGCCATGTCCTGGCAGGCCGCATGCAAGCAGTGCTGGGGAACCGCTGTGGGTCTGCCCAAGCGGTGGGGCAACCAAAAGGCTCACCTTGAATGTAGCCCCTTCCTGGATCCTCTTCCCAGTAATCCTCTCCAGGAAGTCAGAGTAGAATTTCATTTGCACTCTCCTGCCTTCGATGAGGAGCACCCCCACATCCCTCAGGACAAGGGCGATGTTCTCCCCCTTCCCCAGGCAGTGAGAGAGGAGGGACGTGACGCCTAGGATGCAGCCCTCCACTTTTCGCCGGGACACAGAGGCATCCATGGCCACCTTGGCATATTTCAGAGGCTCCAGCTCCTTATCGCCTGGAAAACCACACGAGGCGGGTGGAGGCGCTGACCCAGTGGCCCTTCCGCAGGCGTTTCCCAAGGGCTGCTTACTGCAGTCATTGCCCAGAAAGGCCCCGTTTTTGGACCTGCTCCGCAAAGGGGGCAGTTTGCTTTTAGAAAAGGGACGCGATACCGCCCTTCACCCCGACCCTGCAGCCAGCCAGGGCTTAATCCGCCATCTTACCAGGAAGGTCATCCTTATTGTCCATGAGATTGTGGACTCCTCCAAGGTTCCTGGCCAGGCGAAGCACGGGCCTCTGGATAATCACAATCTCGTTCCCAGCCTGGATCCGCGTGGGGACCACATCAAAGGAGCCGAGGGTTGGAATTCGGACTCCCTGGAGCAGGAGAGAAGGCAAGGGCTGCAGAGTGAGGGACTGGCTGGAGGGAAGAGCTGGGAGTGGCCCTGTCCAGGGACGGTGCTTTGGACCAGACCCTGCCCGCTCCTGCTGTTCAGAGACGCGAGCCAGGGCAGTGGGGAGAGCTTTAAGGAGGAGCTGCTGAGCCCTCTCCTTCCCTTTCCCCTGCCCCGAAAAAGCAGTGCTGGAGTCAGGGCAGAAGCAGCCCGAGGGCATCCAGGGATCTCCAGCGACCGGGATCAGCCCTGCGGTACAATACCACCTGCCGGAGGTGATACCACCCTTGCACGAGCCCTGTTTGTCCCCCAGCGGGGACTTTTGGGGTGAGTTTCCTGCTTTCTGAGGAGGGAAAAGTAACTGCAGGCCATGCCCCAGGCCCGTGGGGACTCCCCACTCCCCTGGGTGGACTAAGAGGATGCGGGTGTCGCCCCACCTTGTGCAGCAGGAGCTGTTCTTGAATGTAGCCAGCCACTGCGTCCCAGATGGCGGTTCGCTCTGGAAAGCAAAGGAAAACCAGGTTGCGCTCTGCGTCTGCCAGCTCTCAACCCTCCAACACCCCCTGAGCTGTGGCACATTGCCAGATGTAAAGTGACATTGATGTCCCCGGCCCCAGATGGAAACACCCCTGAGATGGCTGCAGTGCCGAGTCTCACCCACACAGCGCTACAACTGTTGGTCCTGTAAGCACTCCCGCGGTGGCTGTGGATGCCTGTACCTTTGGTGGTGATGCTGGGCATCATGAAGGCGTGCTCCATCCCGTCCCAGAAGTCCATCTTGGTCCGCCTCATGCTGGAGGGTTGCTCCTTAGTGGCGACAGCCCTGTGGGAGCTCATCCCTGCGTTCATCCTGTGGACGCTCCTCCAGGGTGCAGGACCCACCGTCCTGTGGCCCCTTTTGTACCCCTGCGCGGCCGTGTCACAGACCCAGTGTGACACCACGGTGACGTGGCCACTGCTGACTCTGCTGCCCACTGTGACACACCAGTGACCTGCTGCCCGCTCTGACACCCATCACCTTCTGCCTGCCGTGACATTGCCACCACTGTAACTGTTCACTCAACTCCTGCTCAGGTTTTGGCAGGATACGCAGCTCACGCCGAGGCCCGACGTGTGCTGAGAGCAAGGCCGTTAGGTCAAAGCGTGGGTAAGACATTCGCAGGACACGATTGACAAGACAGGGTGATGGCTGTTCTGCAGCCCTTAAAACCTGCAGCTCGCTGTCTCCTGCGGCCTTCATCTCCTGTATTTTTGCATAGTAACTGTCTGGCAGTTTCTTCAATATCCACTAACTTATGGAAATGGTACAGACCAAACAAGACACCTTCGCTCCTTTGTATGTGAGCCAGGGCCTTTCCAGCTCGCTGGTTCACAGCAAGGACATGAGGCCTGTTGCTCCTTAGTCATCCTGAACCAAAGTACGGCTAGGAGTCAAGTGTATCCGTCACTCCCGTTCCGGTGAAGGACCGTAGTGAACCATTAAAAAAGTCGACAATCTTTTGCAGCTTCTCCTTTGTGACGCTGGAGCCCACAGCACCAGTGGGCGCAGACAAGGTGCTGCGTCGTCCCAGGGGCGAAGGAAGGCAGCGCATCCGCGCTGGCCTCGTCTCTCCTCCCTGTCAGGCACTGGCGGGACCGTCCCCTCTGCCGTGCCCAAATGGCCTCTGAGGCCCGGAAAGGCCTGAGGGAAGGGCCGGACCTGCCTTAGTTTAGTAAAACGAAACCAGGAAACTCAAACTGAGGCTTTGGACCCTAAAAATGAGGCGTGGTACCCTAAAATGAGGGTTAAGACCCTACAAATGAAGCTTTGGACCCTACCAATGAGGGTTAGAATGCTACAAATGAGGCTTTGGATTCTAAAAATGAAGATTTGGATCCAAAACGGATTCTTTGAGCCTTAAAAAGGAGGCTTTCAGCCCTGAAAAAGATGTTTGGATGCTAAAAATGAGGCTTTGAACAATAAAAATGAGGCTTTGAGACCCCAAATGAGGTTGTGTTCCCTAAAGTGCGGGTTTGGATGATAAAAATGAGGCTTTGTAGCCTAGAATTGATGCTTTGGACTCTAAAAGTAAGACCCTGGAAACTAAAAATGATGCTTTGGGCCCTAAAACGATAATTCAGACTCCATAAATTGTGATATCTGAATAGAGAAAATACGGGAGAATCTTTAGCACAAAGATGATCATCTTGACCAAATGTTTGAACAAAAGCAAGAATCAATGCCAGGAGATAGTTAATAAATAGTCTCAGAAGGTGAGTGGTGGAAGCTCCATTTTAACATGTTTAAAATTTGTATCACTAAAGAATTTCATTTGGAGGATAACCCTACACTGATAAGAAGATAGATTAGGTCACCTACGTTCCCCACCCACATTTTTATTTTATGTGGTTCTGTGAGTCTCTTGAGCAATCTAAGCAAACAGAAAATTATATAAATGAAATATGTAAAAGGTAAATAGAGTTTAAAAATAATATAAGAGGACTTGCTGAATGAGATGTTAGACACTCTGCTCTGAACAATGGCTATCTGAGGTGAACCTGGTCCGGTGATTAACATTAGCTGAGATTAAGCAAATGGATTATGAAGTTTTTTCTAGCTGAGCGCACTTGGAATAAGACTAAGGATGTTTATTTCATATGGCATAGACAATCACATGTACAATTTATAAATCTCTGAAAACAAGCTAACTACTCTTTTATTTACATAGGACATGACTGTGGGTGAGTACGATGAAATTATATGCAATACTTACCAGCTATATGGCATTAGACATATTATATATTTAGAACAAAGTGTTCCACTTAGTGTCTTTATAAAATTTAGCAGCTTTGTGCATAAACTTTGAATGAGTGGTTTTGTTTATAAGAATGCAGGCAAAGGGATTAAATTCCAAATTCTGTTTGATTTTCTTGCAGGATAAAATTCTTAATTTTGTAATTGCCAAAATATGTTAATAGACATTCTGTATCATGTCATATCAGCTATTTCTTAATTTTAGAAAAAAATCATTTAAGTATGAAAATCAATACTGTGTTTAAGATGAAATGAAGTTATTACAGTATGATCACCTGTGGTATGGAATAGTAACTTCTACAATATGTTGAGTATTCATTTGTTGAAATGTTTGCTATTTGTAAGATGCAATTATAAGGTATCTGAAAGATGCATAAGCAATTTCCACTATTAAAATGAATACTAGAAAGTATTCATGGTGTGCTATGCAACCATCAGTTCTTTCATACATGGTGTGCTATGCAACTATCAGTTCTCTGCCAAAACTATCATCTGGTTTATTATTCATTTTATGTTTTGCTAAGGAAAAACTTCTTTTTCTTAGTTACTTTTGTGAATTCAAATTATTTCTTGTTTATAATGAAAGTTGTCTTTTTTCTTCATATGTGTATTCTCTCCTTGTTTGTTTTAGATTTCGTTACTTCCACAGTGTCAAGACTCAGTCTAATAATTATCTTTATGTAAAATGTATTGTATTTCTCTTCCAAATGTTGATGCTTACATAACTGAATATTTTGCACAAGTACAAATATCCAGAACAACTTCTGAGAGGCTAATTCAAAAGCGATTATTATCGGTAGTCTCATGAGAAAATCCACCTGTTTTATCTCTTGTAAGAATGAATAACCGTACAGTTAGATGAAATTCCACTCCATTTTCATAAAGGGTGAGAAGTCATAGTACAGAGTAGCTGAGGAGCTATGTCTGTTCATTTCTGTCTCTAGCCATTAGTGATGATGACTTAACAGTTTTCTCCCCTTCCCCAGAGATCCTGGACTGGACTGTTAGCGAGCTCAAGTCTTCTTGGCCAGTTAAATGGGGTAACATGACATTCAGTTCACTCAAGAACTTTACTACTGTCATTGCTGCTTTCATTGGAGTAGAACATTTGCTCCGCAAAGAGAGTGGGGAAGTTTGTGTTGCAGCTAGCAGTAAAAATGCCTTTATGGATTTCCTCTAAGAATATCAGTATAAACAGAATGACGCATGACGCATAAATGGCTGGTTCAAATTGTGTCCCTAGTATTAACTCACCTGTCAACCTCTCAGTTTAGAATTGTGATGAAAATTTAGGCAGCTAATGAATAGATGTGTCAAAAAAGATGAGCAACTATAGCTCTCAGTGATTTCAGTTGAAGTGGAGCTCCTCCCTACCACAGAAAGTAAGCCATTTCACTAACCATCATGGACTGGGTTGTGTAAGTTGCTGCAGCCAAACTTGAATATGTCTTCCTGCATATTCCTTAATTAAATACAGGTTTGTGTTTTTTTTTTTTAAAAAGGTTTTTAATTTTTTTTAAATTTTAAATGGAATTGTGATTACCTAAATCAATCTTTGTGTACATCATTCTAGTGCAGACCTGTTTAGTTATTTTTCAGTTTTAGCACTTAGAATAAGTACAATTTACAGCATAAATAATGTATTAAAAGGAGACATTTCTTCCTGTGCTCTGATCATTGTTCAAAATAACAAACATTAAAAAAGTTATTAATTCTTAGTGAAGGCAAAACAGCCAAGCTGAAAACAGTGCATTACTGGAAAAGCTGTAAGAACACAGTAAGATAAAATCATGTCAAATCTGACTTTATTTGAACCTTGACTGTCTTGAAAAATAGCAACATTTTCTTATCAGTTTCAGAACTGATGTATGTAGTAGTAAAATAGACAAAATATTCTTTTCCATAGCTTCATTAAGAAAAATATGTAGTAGCCAGAAGAGATTGTTCCATTAGTCAATATGGCAGCTACATCAAGGTGACATTGTCAAAGAACTTAATTTATATTATTTTGATGACATAGAATCATAGAATCATAGAATCATTGAGGTTGGAAGAGACCTCTAAGATCATCGAGTCCAACCGTCAACCCAACACCACCAGGCCCACTAAACCATGTCCCTAAGCGCCTCATCTACACGTCTTTTAAATACCTCCAGGGATGGGGACTCCACCACTTCCCTGGGCAGCCTGTTCCAATGTTTCACCACTCTTTCAGTAAAGAAATTTTTCCTTACATCCAATCTAAACCTCCCCTGCCGCAACTTGAGGCCATTTCCTCTCGTCCTATCGCTTGTTACTTCGGAGAAAAGACCAACACCCACCTCGCTACAACTTCCTTTCAGGTAGTTGTAGAGAGCGATGAGGTCTCCCCTCAGCCTCCTTTTCTCCAGGCTGAACAGTCCCAGTTCCCTCAGCCGCTCCTCATAAGACTTGTGCTCCAGACCCCTCACCAGCCTCGTTGCCCTTCTCTGGACACGCTCCAGCACCTCAACGTCCTTCTTGTAGTGAGGGGCCCAAAACTGAACACAGGATTCGAGGTGCGGCCTCACCAGTGCCGAGTACAGGGGCACGATCACTTCCCTACTCCTACTGGCCACACTATTTCTGATACAGGCCAGGATGCCATTGGCCTTCTTGGCCGCCTGGGCACACTGCCGGCTCATGTTCAGCCGGCTGTCGACCAGCACCCCCAGGTCCTTTTCCGCCAGGCAGCTTTCCAGCCACTCTTCCCCAAGCCTGTAGCGCTGCATGGGGTTGTTGTGGCCGAAGTGCAGGACCCGGCACTTGGCCTTGTTGAACCTCATACAGTTGGCCTGGGCCCATCCATCCAGCCTGTCCAGGTCCCTCTGCAGAGCCTTCCTACCCTCGAGCAGATCAACACTCCCACCCAACTTGGTGTCGTCTGCAAACTTACTGAGGGTGCACTCAATCCCCTCATCCAGATCATCAATAAAGATATTAAACAAGACCGGCCCCAGTACTGAGCCCTGGGGAACACCGCTTGTGACCGGCCGCCAACTGGATGTAACTCCATTCACCACAACTCTCTGGGCCCGGCCGTCCAGCCAGTTTTTGACCCAGCGCAGAGTCCACCTGTCTAAGCCGTGAGCCGCCAGCTTCTCTAGGAGAATGCTGTGGGAGACAGTGTCAAAGGCCTTGCTGAAGTCCAGGTAGACCACATCCACAGCCTTTCCCTCATCCACTAGGCGGGTCACCTGGTCATAGAAGGAGATCAGGTTGGTCAAGCAGGACCTGCCTCTCATGAACCCGTGCTGGCTAGGCCGGATCCCCTGGTTGTCCCGCTCATGCCTTGTGAGCGCCCTCAAGATGAGCCGCTCCATAATCTTCCCCGGCACCGAGGTCAGGCTGACAGGCCTGTAGTTCCCCGGATCCTCCTTCCGGCCCTTCTTGTGGATGGGCGTCACATTGGCAAGCCTCCAGTCTTCCGGAACCTCCCCCGTTAACCAGGACTGCTGATAAATGATGGAGAGCGGCTTGGCGAGCACCTCCGCCAGCTCCCTCAGCACTCTCGGGTGGATCCCATCCGGCCCCATAGACTTGTGAGTGTCCAGGTGGCATAGCAGGTCATTGACTGCTTCCTCCTGGATTACGGGGGGTTCATCCTGCTCGCCGTCCCCGTCTTCCAGCTCGGGGGGCCGAGTACCCTGAGGATAACTGGTCTGCCTGTTAAAGACTGAGGCAAAGAAGGCATTGAGTACCTCAGCCTTTTCCTCATCCTCAGTGACAATGTTCCCCCTTGCATCCAATAAAGGATGGAGATTCTCCTTGGCTCTCTTCTTGTCATTAATATATCTGTAAAAACTTTTTTTGTTGTCTTTAACGACAGCGGCCAGATTGTGTTCTAGCTGGGCTTTTGCCTTTCTCATTTCCTCTCTGCACGACCTAACGAGATCCCTGTACTCTTCTTGAGTCGCCTGCCCCTTCTTCCACAAGTGGTAAACTCTCCTTTTTTTCCTGAGTCCCAGCAAGAGCTCCCCGTTCAGCCAGGCCGGTCGTCTTCCCCGCCCATTCTTCTTACGGCGTACAGGGACAGCCTGCTCCTGCGCCTTTAAGACTTCCTTCTTGAAGATCGTCCAGCCTTCCTGGACCCCTTTGCCCTTCAGGACCGTCTCCCACGGGACTCTCTCAACCAGCGTCCTGAACAGGCCAAAGTCCGCCCTCCGGAAGTCCATGGTTGCAGTTTTGCTGCCCCCCCTCCTTACTTCACCAAGAAGCGAGAATTCTATCATTTCATGGTCGCTAAGCCCAAGACGGCCTCCGACCACCACATCTCCCACCAGTCCTTCTCTGTTGGTAAACAGCAGGTCGAGCGAGGCACCTCCCCTGGTAGGCTCACTTACCAGCTGTGTCAGGAAGTTGTCTTCCACACACTCCAGGAACCTCCTAGACTGCTTCCTCTCTGCCGTGTTGTATTTCCAGCAGACATCCGGGAAGTTGAAGTCCCCCACGAGAACAAGGGCTAGCGATTGAGAGACTTGTGCCAGCCGCTTATAGAACGCTTCATCCGCCCCTTCATCCTGGTTGGGTGGTCTATAACAGATTCCCAGCAGGATATCTGCCTCGTTGGCCTTCCCCCTCATCCTTACCCATAGACACTCAACCGTACCATCATCACAATCGTTGAGCTCTATACAATCAAAACACTCCCTAACATACAGGGCCACCCCACCGCCTCTCCTTCCTCGCCTGTCCCTTCTGAAGAGTCTGTAGCCATCCATTGCAGCACTCCAGTCGTGAGAGTCACCCCACCATGTTTCTGTGAGGGCGACTAAGTCATATCTCTCCCGCTGCACAATGGCTTCCAGCTCCTCCTGCTTGCCGCCCATGCTGCGTGCATTGGTGTATATGCACTTGAGCTGGGCTATCGATTTCGCCCCCGGCATCGGCACGCCACCCCTCGGCTCATCTCTAGCGAGCCTGGTTTTATCCCCTTCCCCCTTCGAACCTAGTTTAAAGCCCTCTCAATGAGCCCTGCCAATTCATGAGCCATGATCCTTTTTCCCTTGCGAGACAGCTGGACTCCGTCTGTCACCAGCAGGCCCGGTGCCATGTAAACCTCCCCATGATCAAAAAAGCCAAAATTCCTCCGACGGCACCAGCCCCTGAGCCACGCGTTGATCAGGTGTGTTTTCCTGCTCCTTTCGGTATCCTTCCCTGCCACTGCAGGGATAGAGGAAAACACTACCTGTGCTCCCGATCCTTGAACCAGTCGCCCCAGTGCCCTGAAGTCCCTTTTGATTGCTGCAGGACTTCTCTCCACAACCTCATCACTGCCAGCCTGTATAACCAGCAGCGGGTAGTAATCAGAAGGCCGTACTAAACCAGGGAGCTTCCTAGTGATGTCTCTGACCCGGGCCCCAGGGAGGCAGCAGACTTCCCTGTGGGACGGGTCCGGTCGGCATATCGGGCCCTCAATGTAGCTTTGGACCTTAAAAAAAGTGGTTTGGGCCCTAAAAATGGGAGTTTAGACCCTTAAAATGAAGCATTGGGCCTTAAAAGTAAGATTATGAGCCCTAAAATGAAGACTTTGAGCTGTAAAAGAGGGGTTTGGACCCTGTGAATGAGAATTTGGACCCTAAAAATAAAGCTTTGAGCCCTATAACATATGGTTTGGAAAACTAAAATGAGGCTTTGGACTCTGAAAGGCGCTTTTGCGTCTTAAAATGATGTTTGGACTCTGAAAATGAGCCTTTGCAAACTAAAACTGAGGCTTTGACCCTGAAAATTAGGTGCCACCCGGCATTTCAGGCTTTTGACCTATAATGAAGGTTTGGACCCTAAAAATGAGGCTTTGAAGTCTATAAATGAGAGTTCAGGCCCTCAAAATTCAGGTTTGGAAAATAAAAATGAGGCTTTGGACCTTAAAAATGAGGCTTTGGACATTAAAAAGTCGATGCCCCAAAGCCTGTCAGTGTTTAAGAGGCACTTGGACAATGCCCTTATTACCATGCTTTAACTTGGTCAGCCCTGAATTGGTCAGGCAGCTTGACTAGATGATCGTTGTAGGTCCCTTCCAACTGAAATAGCCTATTCTATTCTATTCTATTCTATTCTATTCTATTCTATTCTATTCTATTATAATTCTATTTCTATTCTGCTCTATTCTATTCCAAAAAACCTGAGGCTTTGGGCCCTAAAAATTACAGACTGGATCCTAAAAATTAGGCTATAGGAAAATGAGGCTTTGGGAGCTAAACTGCGGGTTTGGGCGTGAAAGTGAGGCTTTGGACCCTAAAAATGAGGCTTTGAGCCCTAAAACGATAATTCAGACTCCATAAATGTAGCTTTGGACCTTAAAAAAAGTGGTTTGGGCCCTAAAAATGGGAGTTTAGACCCTTAAAATGAAGCATTGGGCCTTAAAAGTAAGATTATGAGCCCTAAAATGAAGACTTTGAGCTGTAAAAGAGGGGTTTGGACCCTGTGAATGAGAATTTGGACCCTAAAAATAAAGCTTTGAGCCCTATAACATATGGTTTGGAAACTACAATGAGGCTTTGGACTCTGAAAGGCGCTTTTGCGTCTTAAAATGATGTTTGGACTCTGAAAATGAGCCTTTGCAAACTAAAACTGAGGCTTTGACCCTGAAAATTAGGTGCCACCCGGCATTTCAGGCTTTTGACCTATAATGAAGGTTTGGACCCTAAAAATGAGGCTTTGAAGTCTATAAATGAGAGTTCAGGCCCTCAAAATTCAGGTTTGGAAAATAAAAATGAGGCTTTGGACCTTAAAAATGAGGCTTTGGACATTAAAAAGTCGATGCCCCAAAGCCTGTCAGTGTTTAAGAGGCACTTGGACAATGCCCTTATTACCATGCTTTAACTTGGTCAGCCCTGAATTGGTCAGGCAGCTTGACTAGATGATCATTGTAGGTCCCTTCCAACTGAAATAGCCTATTCTATTCTGTTCTTTTCTATTCTTTTCTATTTCTATTTCTATTTCTATTTCTATTTCTATTTCTATTTCTATTTCTATTTCTATTTCTATTTCTATTTCTATTTCTATTTCTATTTCTATTTCTATTTCTATTTCTATTTCTATTCTATTCCAAAAAACCTGAGGCTTTGGGCCCTAAAAATTACAGACTGGATCCTAAAAATTAGGCTATAGGAAAATGAGGCTTTGGGAGCTAAACTGCGGGTTTGGGCGTGAAAGTGAGGCTTTGGACCCTAAAAATGAGGCTTTGAGCCTTTGAAGCGGGGTTTGGAACTTATAAATGCGGGTTTGTATCCTGAAAATGAGGTTTTGGACCTTAAAAATGACTATTTGGACCCCCCCAAGGAGGCTTTGGGCCCTAAAAATGAGGCTTGCACCTTGAAAATAAGTCTTTGGGCTTTAAAAACGTGGGGCTGGATCTTAAAAATGAGTCTTTGGGCCCTGAAATGACGCTTTGGACCCTGAAAATGATGATTTAGGCTCTAAATTGAGGGTTTGGGGCCCTTAACTGGGTTTTTGTACCTTTAAGGTGCAGCTTTGGACTCATAAGAAATGAGGCTTTGTGCCCTGAACATGAGGGCTGGGACTCTAAACAGGATGATTTGGGCCTTAAAAAGGAGGGCTTTTTTGCCCAGAGAGCGGACAGATCTTGTAGCCAGGGGGGCAAGGCTTTGGTGGTGTTCATACCTCAGTTGGGCATGTCCTTGAGCAGCCTGATGGGACCTGCTCTGAGCACGGGGTTGGGCTGGAAACCTCTCGATGTCCCCTCTGACCAGAATTATCCCATGATTTTATCATTCCCCTCAGTAGAAAGACCCAATTTGACAAGCTCAGCTGCTGTCCAGTCACAGTGTCACCAGTGTAGGTGACACTACAGACTCCCCGGTGAGACACATCTCACCCCCACACTGAGCTCCTGGTTCTGGGTAGGTCTCTCCATTTTGGCCCTTCAGCAAGGTCTTCCAATTCCCAGCCCGGCACCCTCGGATCGCTTGCAAACCGGTGCAGAAAGATCTGCCCCTGCAAAGTGAAATTCAGCTTTGCAGACCCTCATCACTCGCTCGTGCCAGTGTCCTCAGGAACAACCTTTGCTCAAGGTCAGGGACTGCATCTTTAGGGCGGCATCAGGGTGGCCCCTTCCCCCCCGATGCTGGAGGGGGTCCTAAGCAGAAGCTTCCCGTAAGGACGGTTTGGTTCCTGGGTTGCATAGGATGGATTTGGGCAAGGAGGAAAATGCCAGGAAACAGCAGGGGACGCGAGTGCCACCGTGCTGGGACTGGAGGTGGACCTTCTGTCAGCGTGGGTGGCCCACGGGATGGCCAAACAGGGCACCTACCTGGAGGTGGAGGTAGAGGTAGAAAGTGGATATAAATTGGGTCATCTGGGAGATAAATAGGATAGTAGAGAGCCCTGGCTCTACCCCAGGTGGAAATAGAAAGTCCAGGCCAGCGGAGCTGGGCTCAGCCTTGCTCTCTTTCCTTCCCCGGTCCCTTATGGCCCTGGGCGTAAGCTTAGGTGGCCTCCACTGCCCCTGCACGTATGTGCCCTCCATGCCTCCCCAGCTGCACTTGCATTCTCTCCTTTCCCCTCCAGGGATCTTCAGTTCTTCACAACATTGCTCCAAGTGCCTGGCTGCCCTCTCTTGCCTCCAAAACCACGTTCCTTTCCATAGCGGCCATGGAGAAGGTCCTTTGGATGGAAGAGGTCCCGAGGGAAGGTCCCTCAGATGGCCCCGCTTCCAGGACCATGCTTGGCTGATCTCAGAGCCATGGCCAATTTTAAAACCCTTCTCCCCCATTCTGGTGAAGGACCGTTACGAACAATTGAAGAGTCGACACTCTTTTGCAACTTCTCCTTTGTGTTTTTATTCCTCTCTTTCCCGAGCCCCCTGTGGCCTGAAGTCAGATGGGTTTCTGCAAAAGAAGAGAGACTCTTCTAAAACAATACCGCAGGTTTTGGGAGCTCTTTGCCCGCACGCAGACCCCCTGGATGGCTTCAGGGCAGGACGCTGAGGGGAGGGCAGCTGTTTCTCTCCCTCTATTTGCCCCTTCTCTGCAGCCTCTCCAGCAGCAGCGGTTTGCTCCCAAGCTGTGCCAGACCCACCCAAAAAGCCTTTCTCTTCCCGCCGGGGATCTAAAGGAGCAACGAGCTGGGAAGAAACAGTCCCCTCTCTGGCCCCGAGCAGCCTTGCGGTTACTTAGGCCTTCCAAACATGGCCAAATAACATGGCCTTGTGTGTTTCCGGAGGCTACAGAAGAGAGGACGCCATTGGAAAATGAGTACCTCGCCCCTGGTGATGGAGGAGCCCAAGGTGGCAACTTAGCCACGACATCAATCAGAACTAAGGGCTCTTTGAAGAGTCCCCACTGTCCCTCTAACTCTGCATTTCTACAAGGAAATAGCACCCAAGGACGACACAGATTCAAATCACGTACCTGTTTTGCCACCTCAGGTGGTGCTCCCTCTGCTTCGGGCACCCCAAGCCCTGATCACTCCAGCCAGGGCCACTCCATCCTGGAGACCACTGATCTGGTCTTCAGTGGGTGGCATTGCGTAGGCCTGGACCCCGGTACATTGGTGGCACCAAAAAGGGAGGGCTCAAAGCTGTATCCCGCTAATATGGTCTTCTGCGGTTCTTTCAGCACTGACCAGAACATCTCAGGCCTTGATTTTAGTAATTGTGCTGTCTCAGGTCTTGGTGGCTGTGGAATGAAGACCTTGTAGGTAGGCTCCTCAGGCACCCTGGCCTCAGAGATCGTTGATGGTAATTTGCTTCCGACGGGGACTTTCTTTTCTCCTTGTCCTCCTCCTCTGCACCTCCGAGGTTTAGCTGCCTGTGCTCGGCTCTGCTTTGATGCTTGGCCTTTGGGCGCGGGTTTGCCCTTGGGTTGGCCGGTCACAGGCTGCTTTTTCCCAGAGGAGGCCCCTGAGATCGCTGGTAGCCGCCTGAAAGGGCACAAAGGGAGGGGTCTGCCTGAGGATGTGATGGGCTTGGGGCCGCATTGTGCCCCCATGAGCCATGTGCCTGTTTACGCAGCCGCCGGCAGCTCAGCCGATGGCTGCGCTCAGCTCGGGAGAGGAAACCCCCTGAGCCAGGACCCTCGGCTGACACACGGCTGTCCCCATGCACAGCTCAGGAGGCCACGCTGGGGCTCTCCTGAAAGGCCGGAGAGCAAGCAGCCCTGTGAAACGGGGAGCTCCCGGCAGCCCCATCCCGCCCCTCCAGGTGCTGCCTTCACCACTGTTGGGCGGCAATGAACGGCGAGTGTTTGGGGCTGGGCAATGGGCTCTTGCTGGGTCAGAAAATGACCCTGTGCAAACACCAGTCCTGAACCTACAGACTCACCTGACCTGAGAGTTGTTCCTCATCTCCGTCGCCTCCTTATGCCAGAGCTGCTTGCGTTCCTTATTAGTCAAGCTGGAATGGGCAGGCAAGGGCGGTTCAGAAAATCTCACTGGAAACAGGAAGGAGAGACCTTGTCAGAAGAGCGTTGCTGTGATGCTGCCGGCCCCGGTGACACGCAGTGCTGCTCAGGCCTCTTCCCAAAACATCCGAGAGGGCCGGTCTGCTCCCCTCGCATCCGCTATCTCCAGAGGCCTGGCACCCTCCCCAACACCGGTGCTTGCCGGGCTCTTCTGTGAACGCGTTTATGGCGCCAGGTTTTGGAAAGGGGAGCTGGGTAATGCTGGGTAATGGTGACAGAGTCTCTTTCGGAGACGTAATTTCCCGGCGTGAGGACAGGTCCTTGGATCCCCACCCTCCTGCTGTACCCAGGGATGGGTGTCTTGGGCACATCCCATCCCAGGGCTCGGTTCTCGTGAAGCCAACGAGTCGTTAGGAGAAAAGGCTGTGCCGAGCTGGCGTGAAGCTTTGACGCAAGTCAAAATGATTTTGACAATCATTGCCAGGGATTTTCCCATACAGAAGATGGTTGCCCGTGCTACGGAAAGGAGCCGGGAGCGGCTTTACTTTACTTGCCTTGCCTGACGGGTGGCAAAACCTCTTTTTGCTTCCACTTGTCCTCACCAGGGACATTTCTCAAGGTCTTCAGAGGGTCCCTGGGCGGTGATTTGGGCACAAACTCCAGTTCAAACCTGGAGACAGAGAGACGACACCAGCATGACCCACGGCACCACCAGCCCTTGCCACTTGCCACGATCACCTGCTCACAGGCGGCCGAGTTTGGCACTGTTGTAAAGGCCATTGTTTTCCCAAGTCGACTATGCCCCGTCCCCAGGGACTGTCCTGGGAAATGGGGTCACCCAGAAAAGGAGTCCTGGCCACGACGGGGAAGAGAGTGTTGCCTAAAATCCTCCATCTGTCCCATCAGGTCGCCTCACAGGAATGACTACAGGCCAGACACAAACGAGTCACTGCTCGGTGTCTCCGCAGCAAGACTCCCGTGGTCACAAGGAGCAAACGTTACCAAACTGCAGCTGAGCAGCTGCGTCGGCCAGAGGCTAAAGCTGCCAACGTACTCACTCGGGAAAGACGATGACGCGGCTCGTCAAAGTCAGGGAAGCAATGGGTACCGTCCGGGACACCACCATGTCCAGCAGCTGGGGAACCTGCAAGGGAGGAACATGGAGATGGCAGGACATCCTCAACGTGGCCAAGGCACTCAACAGTGGAGGAGTTGAGGGCAGCAAGAGCTGGTGGAACCGTGCTCTCGCCTGGCCTGAGCAGCTGGCCATGTCCTGGCAGGCCGCATGCAAGCAGTGCTGGGGAACCGCTGTGGGTCTGCCCAAGCGGTGGGGCAACCAAAAGGCTCACCTTGAATGTAGCCCCTTCCTGGATCCTCTTCCCAGTAATCCTCTCCAGGAAGTCAGAGTAGAATTTCATTTGCACTCTCCTGCCTTCGATGAGGAGCACCCCCACATCCCTCAGGACAAGGGCGATGTTCTCCCCCTTCCCCAGGCAGTGAGAGAGGAGGGACGTGACGCCTAGGATGCAGCCCTCCACTTTTCGCCGGGACACAGAGGCATCCATGGCCACCTTGGCATATTTCAGAGGCTCCAGCTCCTTATCGCCTGGAAAACCACACGAGGCGGGTGGAGGCGCTGACCCAGTGGCCCTTCCGCAGGCGTTTCCCAAGGGCTGCTTACTGCAGTCATTGCCCAGAAAGGCCCCGTTTTTGGACCTGCTCCGCAAAGGGGGCAGTTTGCTTTTAGAAAAGGGACGCGATACCGCCCTTCACCCCGACCCTGCAGCCAGCCAGGGCTTAATCCGCCATCTTACCAGGAAGGTCATCCTTATTGTCCATGAGATTGTGGACTCCTCCAAGGTTCCTGGCCAGGCGAAGCACGGGCCTCTGGATAATCACAATCTCGTTCCCAGCCTGGATCCGCGTGGGGACCACATCGAAGGAGCCGAGGGTTGGAATTCGGACTCCCTAGAGCAGGAGAGAAGGCAAGGGCTGCAGAGTGAGGGACTGGCTGGAGGGAAGAGCTGGGAGTGGCCCTGTCCAGGGACGGTGCTTTGGACCAGACCCTGCCCGCTCCTGCTGTTCAGAGACGCGAGCCAGGGCAGTGGGGAGAGCTTTAAGGAGGAGCTGCTGAGCCCTCTCCTTCCCTTTCCCCTGCCCCGAAAAAGCAGTGCTGGAGTCAGGGCAGAAGCAGCCCGAGGGCATCCAGGGATCTCCAGCGACCGGGATCAGCCCTGCGGTACAATACCACCTGCCGGAGGTGATACCACCCTTGCACGAGCCCTGTTTGTCCCCCAGCGGGGACTTTTGGGGTGAGTTTCCTGCTTTCTGAGGAGGGAAAAGTAACTGCAGGCCATGCCCCAGGCCCGTGGGGACTCCCCACTCCCCTGGGTGGACTAAGAGGATGCGGGTGTCGCCCCACCTTGTGCAGCAGGAGCTGTTCTTGAACGTAGCCAGCCACTGCGTCCCAGATGGCGGTTCGCTCTGGAAAGCAAAGGAAAACCAGGTTGCGCTCTGCGTCTGCCAGCTCTCAACCCTCCAACACCCCCTGAGCTGTGGCACATTGCCAGATGTAAAGTGACATTGATGTCCCCGGCCCCAGATGGAAACACCCCTGAGATGGCTGCAGTGCCGAGTCTCACCCACACAGCGCTACAACTGTTGGTCCTGTAAGCACTCCCGCGGTGGCTGTGGATGCCTGTACCTTTGGTGGTGATGCTGGGCATCATGAAGGCGTGCTCCATCCCGTCCCAGAAGTCCATCTTGGTCCGCCTCATGCTGGAGGGTTGCTCCTTAGTGGCGACAGCCCTGTGGGAGCTCATCCCTGCGTTCATCCTGTGGACGCTCCTCCAGGGTGCAGGACCCACCGTCCTGTGGCCCCTTTTGTACCCCTGCGCGGCCGTGTCACAGACCCAGTGTGACACCACGGTGACGTGGCCACTGCTGACTCTGCTGCCCACTGTGACACACCAGTGACCTGCTGCCCGCTCTGACACCCATCACCTTCTGCCTGCCGTGACATTGCCACCACTGTAACTGTTCACTCAACTCCTGCTCAGGTTTTGGCAGGATACGCAGCTCACGCCGAGGCCCGACGTGTGCTGAGAGCAAGGCCGTTAGGTCAAAGCGTGGGTAAGACATTCGCAGGACACGATTGACAAGACAGGGTGATGGCTGTTCTGCAGCCCTTAAAACCTGCAGCTCGCTGTCTCCTGCGGCCTTCATCTCCTGTATTTTTGCATAGTAACTGTCTGGCAGTTTCTTCAATATCCACTAACTTATGGAAATGGTACAGACCAAACAAGACACCTTCGCTCCTTTGTATGTGAGCCAGGGCCTTTCCAGCTCGCTGGTTCACAGCAAGGACATGAGGCCTGTTGCTCCTTAGTCATCCTGAACCAAAGTACGGCTAGGAGTCAAGTGTATCCGTCACTCCCATTCCGGTGAAGGACCGTAGTGAACCATTAAAAAAGTCGACAATCTTTTGCAGCTTCTCCTTTGTGACGCTGGAGCCCACAGCACCAGTGGGCGCAGACAAGGTGCTGCGTTGTCCCAGGGGCGAAGGAAGGCAGCGCATCCGCGCTGGCCTCGTCTCTCCTCCCTGTCAGGCACTGGCGGGACCGTCCCTTCTGCCGTGCCCAAATGGCCTCTGAGGCCCGGAAAGGCCTGAGGGAAGGGCCGGACCTGCCTTAGTTTAGTAAAACGAAACCAGGAAACTCAAACTGAGGCTTTGGACCCTAAAAATGAGGCGTGGTACCCTAAAATGAGGGTTAAGACCCTACAAATGAAGCTTTGGACCCTACCAATGAGGGTTAGAATGCTACAAATGAGGCTTTGGATTCTAAAAATGAAGATTTGGATCCAAAACGGATTCTTTGAGCCTTAAAAAGGAGGCTTTCAGCCCTGAAAAAGATGTTTGGATGCTAAAAATGAGGCTTTGAACAATAAAAATGAGGCTTTGAGACCCCAAATGAGGTTGTGTTCCCTAAAGTGCGGGTTTGGATGATAAAAATGAGGCTTTGTAGCCTAGAATTGATGCTTTGGACTCTAAAAGTAAGACCCTGGAAACTAAAAATGATGCTTTGGGCCCTAAAACGATAATTCAGACTCCATAAATGTAGCTTTGGACCTTAAAAAAAGTGGTTTGGGCCCTAAAAATGGGAGTTTAGACCCTTAAAATGAAGCATTGGGCCTTAAAAGTAAGATTATGAGCCCTAAAATGAAGACTTTGAGCTGTAAAAGAGGGGTTTGGACCCTGTGAATGAGAATTTGGACCCTAAAAATAAAGCTTTGAGCCCTATAACATATGGTTTGGAAACTAAAATGAGGCTTTGGACTCTGAAAGGCGCTTTTGCGTCTTAAAATGATGTTTGGACTCTGAAAATGAGCCTTTGCAAACTAAAACTGAGGCTTTGACCCTGAAAATTAGGTGCCACCCGGCATTTCAGGCTTTTGACCTATAATGAAGGTTTGGACCCTAAAAATGAGGCTTTGAAGTCTATAAATGAGAGTTCAGGCCCTCAAAATTCAGGTTTGGAAAATAAAAATGAGGCTTTGGACCTTAAAAATGAGGCTTTGGACATTAAAAAGTCGATGCCCCAAAGCCTGTCAGTGTTTAAGAGGCACTTGGACAATGCCCTTATTACCATGCTTTAACTTGGTCAGCCCTGAATTGGTCAGGCAGCTTGACTAGATGATCATTGTAGGTCCCTTCCAACTGAAATAGCCTATTCTATTCTGTTCTTTTCTATTCTTTTCTATTTCTATTTCTATTTCTATTTCTATTTCTATTTCTATTTCTATTTCTATTTCTATTTCTATTTCTATTTCTATTTCTATTTCTATTTCTATTTCTATTCTATTCCAAAAAACCTGAGGCTTTGGGCCCTAAAAATTACAGACTGGATCCTAAAAATTAGGCTATAGGAAAATGAGGCTTTGGGAGCTAAACTGCGGGTTTGGGCGTGAAAGTGAGGCTTTGGACCCTAAAAATGAGGCTTTGAGCCTTTGAAGCGGGGTTTGGAACTTATAAATGCGGGTTTGTATCCTGAAAATGAGGTTTTGGACCTTAAAAATGACTATTTGGACCCCCCCAAGGAGGCTTTGGGCCCTAAAAATGAGGCTTGCACCTTGAAAATAAGTCTTTGGGCTTTAAAAACGTGGGGCTGGATCTTAAAAATGAGTCTTTGGGCCCTGAAATGACGCTTTGGACCCTGAAAATGATGATTTAGGCTCTAAATTGAGGGTTTGGGGCCCTTAACTGGGTTTTTGTACCTTTAAGGTGCAGCTTTGGACTCATAAGAAATGAGGCTTTGTGCCCTGAACATGAGGGCTGGGACTCTAAACAGGATGATTTGGGCCTTAAAAAGGAGGGCTTTTTTGCCCAGAGAGCGGACAGATCTTGTAGCCAGGGGGGCAAGGCTTTGGTGGTGTTCATACCTCAGTTGGGCATGTCCTTGAGCAGCCTGATGGGACCTGCTCTGAGCACGGGGTTGGGCTGGAAACCTCTCGATGTCCCCTCTGACCAGAATTATCCCATGATTTTATCATTCCCCTCAGTAGAAAGACCCAATTTGACAAGCTCAGCTGCTGTCCAGTCACAGTGTCACCAGTGTAGGTGACACTACAGACTCCCCGGTGAGACACATCTCACCCCCACACTGAGCTCCTGGTTCTGGGTAGGTCTCTCCATTTTGGCCCTTCAGGAAGGTCTTCCAATTCCCAGCCCGGCACCCTCGGATCGCTTGCAAACCGGTGCAGAAAGATCTGCCCCTGCAAAGTGAAATTCAGCTTTGCAGACCCTCATCACTCGCTCGCGCCAGTGTCCTCAGGAACAACCTTTGCTCAAGGTCAGGGACTGCATCTTTAGGGCGGCATCAGGGTGGCCCCTTCCCCCCCGATGCTGGAGGGGGTCCTAAGCAGAAGCTTCCCGTAAGGACGGTTTGGTTCCTGGGTTGCATAGGATGGATTTGGGCAAGGAGGAAAATGCCAGGAAACAGCAGGGGACGCGAGTGCCACCGTGCTGGGACTGGAGGTGGACCTTCTGTCAGCGTGGGTGGCCCACGGGATGGCCAAACAGGGCTCCTTAGTGGCAATAGCCCTATGGGAGCTCATCCCTGCGTTCATCCTATGGACACTCCTCCAGGGTGCAAGACCCACCGCCCTGGCCATGTCACCCACTGTGACTCCTCAGTGACATGGCCACTGTTGATTGTGCTGCCCACTATGACACAGCCACCAGCAACCTGCTACCTGCTGTGATACGGCCACCACTGACTGGCTGATCATGATGACATGGCACCCACTGACCTGCTGCCCTCTGTGATGGGGTTGCTACCACCCCTGTGTCAGTGCCCGGTGGTCATGTAGCGCCCAGCCCATGGCTCATTCTTCTATGTCCAGCGTCCAGCTAACGTACACCTGTGCTGTCTCAGCCCCATAATCCTGTGCATTCTCCTGAAACCAGGAGACAACACATAGGGAAACTGCGTGCTCTTGTAGATCAGCCCGGTGGGATATGCTCAGCTATCCCACATTGTGCAAAATACTTATTTTAAACGCAATTGCCACAAACAGCAGTGGCTCAGTCCACAGGCCCTTCACTCACACCTGGATGCTCTGAGTGGGATGAGCCGTCGGTTGCTGAATTTGAGTGCTCAAAGCAAGGTGCCCCAGGGCCTTTTCAATACCCAGCAGGGATAAGTTGGGACAGGGGAAATTCTGACTGCATCTAAGGAAAAAAAACAGGTACTATGAGCATTGTGAAAAGTTCAGAGAGGACGTGTGGTCTCCATGATCACAGAATCATAGAATATGTCAAGTTGGAAGGGACCCATAAGGAACATCGAGTCCAACACCCTGCTCCTCACAGGACTACCTAACACTAAGCCGTATGACTAAGATTGTCATCCAGATGCTCCATGAACTCTGACAGGCTTGGTGTTGTGACCACTTCCCTGGGGAGCCTGTTCCAGTGACCAACCACCCTCTCAGTGAAGAACCTTTTCCTAACGTCCATTCTGAACTTCCCCTGATGCAGCTTCATTCCATTTGCTTGTGTCCTATTGCTGGTCACCAGAGAGAGAGCAGCACCTCCCCCTCCACTGCCCCCCCTGAGGAAGTTGTAGGCTGCAGTGAGGCCACCCCCCAGCCTTCTCTTCTCCAAGTTGAACAAACCAAGTGACCTCAGCCGCTCCTTGTAAGTCTTGCCCTCGAGACCCTGCAGCATTTTGGTTGCCCTCCCCTGGGCACGCTCTAATAGTTTGATGTCCTTCTTACATTGAGGTACCCAAAACTGCACACAGTACTTGAGGTGGGGCTGCACCAGTGCAGAGCAGAGTGGGACAATCACCTCCCTCAACCGGCCAGCAATGCTGTGCTTGATGCACCCCAGGACACAGTTGGCCCTTTTGGCTGCAAGGGCACCGTATGATAAATTTCATACGGTTGGTGATTGCCCAGCTCTCTAGCCTATACAGATCTCTCTGCAAGGCCTCTCTAGCCTCGAGGGAGTCCACAGCTCCTCCTAGTTTAGTGTCATCGGCAAACTTAATGTACATTTGACTCCTATGTCCAGATCATTTATAAAAACATTAAAGAGCACTGGCCCTAAAATTGAGCCTTGGGGAACCCCAGTGGTGACTGGCCGCCAACTCCTGGCACAGGCGCAGCTCTGGGTGTGCTTGGTGCGTACCATGCTTCCTGAAGGAGACAGCAACACTCAAAATGAGTGTCAACACTCAAATCGTATCCTGGGCTGCATCAAAAGAAGCATGGCCAGCAGGTCAAAGGAGGTGATTCTGTCCCTCTGCTCTGGTGAGACCCCACCTGGAATACTGTGTCCAGCTCTGGAGCCCTCAGCACAAGAAAGACACGGACCTGTTGGAGCAGGTCCAGAGGAGGGTCACGAAAATGATCAGGGGTGGAACACCTCTGCTATGAAGAAAGGCTGAGAGAGTTGGGGTTGTTCAGCCTAGAGAAGAGAAGGCTTCGGGGAGACCTTATTGCAGCCTATCAGTACTTAAAGGGGGCTTATAAAAAAGATGGCGGCAAACTCTTTAGCAGGGCCTGTTGCGACAGGACAAGGGGGAATGGCTTGAAACTAAAGGGGGGGAGATTTAGACTAGATAGAAGGAAGAAATTTTTTATGCTGAGGGTGGTGAAACACCGGCACAGGTTGCCCAGAGAGGTGGTGGATGCCCCATCCCTGGAAACGTTCAAGGTCAGGTTGGACGGGGCTCTGAGCAACTTGCTCTAGTTGGAGATGTCCCTGCCCACGGCAGGGGGCATGTCCTAGATGACCTTTAGAGGTCCCTTCCAACCCAAACTATTCTATGATTCTATGATTGAGTCACGAGGTTCAGAGTGGACCCCCTTGCTTTCTAAACTCTTCATGGAGCCTAGGTGTGGCTAGGTCCAATCTTAGTCTCAGACTTGGACAAAGGTTTATGTCTAATGGAATTATCCATACAATGTTTATGGTAATACTGAGTAGCTACACAGATTAGTAATGTTTCATAGTATTAATTCAGCATGCTATCAGTCACTTACTGAGGATCAGTCACGGGCAAAGGATCTCTCCGCCTTGGGTAGGAAAGGATATCTTAGTCTCAGGTAAGGAATCTCGAACCTTGAGAGGCGTCCCTGCTCAAGGAGAGAATCACCTGGCATGCAGCCTGGCTGCCATTCAGGGAGAGCTCAAATTGGGCCCATCCTGATGGTATTATTTATAAAGTGAAGTAGTTGGCTGCTAGTCAATAGTATAGACAAGGTAGATGTCTTTGTTTTAGCTTTGGTACCTTGTTCTATATTTTGGTTATCTTGCATTTTTGTGTTTCGAAACCACCTTTCAAAATATTTTTCAAGGCACCTTCACTCCCCTGTATGTGAGCCAGAGGCTTTCCAGCTGGCTGGTTCACTGGGAGGACATGAGGCTCGTTGCTCCTTAGTAAGCCTGGACCAAAGTACGGTGAGAAGTCAAGTGTATCCGTCACAACAAGCTGGGTTCGCATGCCTGCCCTATCACCTCCTCCGCCAGGCATGACATCATAAGCACCTGCATGACCAGGTTCCATTCAATGCCTGACCAACATTCCTGCCACCAGTGACATAAACACCTGCACAAGCCAGGTTCCTGCGCATGCCATATGAGCTACACAGCCACCAGTGACATCACAAACAGCTGCACAAGCCAGGTGCCTGTGCCTGCCATATCAGCTACAGAGCCACCAGTGACATCAAAACACCAGCATAAGCCTGGTTTGCACGCCTGCCCTATCAGCTAATCTGCCAGGCGTGACATCATAAGCACCTGCACAAGTCAGGTTCCTGCGCCTGACTTGCCAGCTACTGAGCCACCTGTGACATCATAAGCATGTGTCAGACCAGGATCCATTCAATGTCCTATCAGCATTCCTGCCACCAGTGACATAAAGACCTGAACAAGCCTGGTTCCCATGCCTGCCCTATCAGGTATTCAGCCACAACTCATAACAACCCCATGCAACACTACAGGCTTGGGGAAGAGCGGCTGGAAAGCTGCCTGGTGGAAGAGGACCTGGGGGTGCTGGTTGACAGCCAGCTGAATATGCAGTGTGCCCAGGTGCCCAAGGCCAATAGCATCCTGGCTTGTGTCAGAAATAGTGTGGCCAGCAGGACTAGGGAAGCGATCGTCCCCCTGTACTCGGCACTGGTGAGGCTGCATCTCGAATACTGTTTTCAGTTTTGGGCCCCTCACTACAAAACAGACATTGAGCTGCTGGAGCGCGTCCAAAGAAGAGCAACGAAGCTGGTGAAGGGTCTAGAGCACAAGTCTTGTGAGGAGCAGCTGAGGGAACTGGGGTTGTTTAATCTGGAGAAAAGGAGACTCTACAACCACCTCAAAGGATGTTGTAAAGAGGTGGGTGTCAGTCTCTTCTCCCAGGTTACAAGTGATAGGACGAGGAGAAATGGCCTCAAGTTGCGCCAGGGGACCTTTAGATAGGATATTAGGAAAAAACTCTTCACCGAAAGGGTTATCAAGCATTGGAACAGGCTGCCCAGGGAAGTGGTTGAGTCACCATCCCTGGAGGTATTTGAAAGACATGTAGATGTGGCGCTTAGGGACATGGTTTAGTGGTGGACTTGGTAGTGTTAGGTTTACAGTTCTACGCAATGATCTTAAGACTCTTTTCTGACCTAAATGATTCTATGATAGTAATAGAGACTTTCTGCCCTAAATATGAGGGTTTAGACCCTAAAAATGAAACTGTGGGTCCTAAAAAATGGCTACCGGTAATAAAAACCAGGTTTGGACCAGAAAAATGAGGATTTCAGCCCTCAAAAATGGGGCTTTGGGCACTAAAAAGTATGGGCTACACACTAAAAATGACACTTTGGACACTGAAAAGGAGGGAAACCTCTTGGTTGCTCCATGGACCACAGAAATGAAGCTTTGGACCTGAATATAGGACCTTGAGCACTCCAGTTGAGGCTTAGAGCTGTAAAGAGGGGTTTGGGCCCTATAAATGAGAGTTTGGGCCCTCAAAATGAGAGTTTGGGCCCTCAGAAGGAGGGTTTGGGCCTTAAGAATGGGGCTTTGAGCCCTAAAACTGGGGCTTTGGAAATGAAAATGAGGTTTTGAACCCCCAAATTATGTTTTGTGCCTTCAAATGATGCTTTGGTACCACAACCTGAGGCTTTGCACCCAAAAAAAGGGTCTTCGGACGCTTGTAATGAGTGTTTGGACACCCAAGATGCGGCTTGGACCCTAAAATGACTGGCTGGATCCTAAGAATGAGGCTTTGGACCCTGAAAATGTGGCTTTGGACAGTAAACAAATGACGCTTTGTTCCCAAAATGAGGAGTTTGGACCCTAAAATGACGGTTTGGGCCCTCCAAATTGCAGACTGGATCTTAAAAATTGGGCTATGGCTCCTGAAAATGAGGCTTTGGTCACAGAAAATGAGCCTGTGGACTCTAAAAATAAGGCTTTGGATCTTCAAACTCAGACTTTGGGGCCTTAAAGATGACACTTTGGGCCCTTAAAATGAGTCTTTGGACCTTAAAAGGGGGGTTTGGAACTTATAAATGAGGGTTTACCCTAAAATTGAGGCTTTGGGACCTAAAAAGGAGGCTTTCAACCCTAGAATCAAAGCTTTGGACTCTAAAAAATGAGGCTTTGGGCCCTAAAACAGGGGTTTGGAGCATTGGCACATTCTTGCCACCAGGTAGAAGGAGGGGACCTAAGCGACGGGGGGGAATGGAAACAGGTCCCTGCTCAGGGTGCCAGGCGAACCCCCGCCTGGCCTCCCTCACCTTCCTGGTTGCCTTTACACAACAGATATGGGGTCCTGGAACTTGAGGGCCAGGCAAATGAGGATGTAGACGAAGGTCCACCCAGGAGGTTGCCTAGGGTGAGGCAGTCAGCCCCACACATTATGACTGTCTCCGCTAAGAAAAAAAGGAGGGTAATTGTCGTAGGTGATTCCCTTCTGAGGGGAACAGAGGGCCCTATATGCCGACCGGACCCGTCCCACAGGGAAGTCTGCTGCCTCCCTGGGGCCCGGGTCAGAGACATTACTAGGAAACTCCCTGGTCTGGTACGGCCTTCTGACTACTACCCGCTGTTGGTTATACAGGCTGGCAGTGATGAGGTTCCAGAGAGAAGTCCTGAAGTGATCAAAAGGGACTTCAGGGCACTGGGGCGACTGGTTGAAGGATCGGGAGCACAGGTAGTGTTTTCCTCAATCCCTACAGTGGCAGGGAAGAATACTGAAAGGAACAGGAAAACACACCTGATCAACAGGTGGCTCAGGGGCTGGTGCCATCGGTGGTGGAATTTTGGCTTTTTTGATCATGGGGAGGTTTACACGGTACCAGGCCTGCTGGCGGCAGATGGAGTCCAGCTGTCTCACAGGGGGAAAAGGATCATGGCTCATGAATTGGCAGGGCTCATTGAGAGGGCTTTAAACTAGGTTCGAAGGGGGAAGGGGATAAAACCAGGCTCGCTAGAGATGAGCCTAGGGGTGGCGTGCCGATGCCGGGGGCGAAATCGATAGCCCAGCTCAAGTGCCTCTACACCAATGCACGCAGCATGGGCGGCAAACAGGAGGAGCTGGAAGCCATTGTGCAGCAGGATAGATATGACTTAGTCGCCATCACAGAAACATGGAGGGGTGACTCTCACGATTGGAGTGCTGCAATGGATGGCTATAGACGCTTCAGAAGGGACAGGCGAGGGAGGAGAGGTGGTGGGGTGGCCCTGTATGTTAGGGAGTGTTTCGATTGTCTAGAGCTCAACGATTGTGATGATGATACGGTTGAGTGTTTATGGGTAAGGATGAGGGGGAAGGCCAACAAGGCAGATATCCTGCTGGGAGTCTGTTATAGACCACCCAACCAGGATGAAGAGGTGGATGAAGCATTCTACAAGCAGCTGGCAGAAGTCTCACAATTGCTAGCCCTTGTTCTCGTGGGGGACTTCAACTTCCCGGACGTCTGCTGGAAATACAACACAGCAGAGAGGAAACAGTCTAGGAGGTTCCTGGAGTGTGTGGAAGACAACTTCCTGACACAGCTGGTAAGTGAGCCTACCAGGGGAGGTGCCTCGCTCGACCTGCTGTTTACAAACAGAGAAGGACTGGTGGGAGATGTGGTGGTTGGAGGCCGTCTTGGGCTTAGTGACCATGAAATGAATGAATTCTTGATTCTTGGTGAAGTAAGGAGGGGGGCAGCAAAACCACAACCATGGACTTCCGGAGGGCGGACTGTGGCCTGTTCAGGACGCTGGTTGAGAGAGTCCCTTGGGAGACAGTCCTGAAGGGCAAAGGGGTCCAGGAAGGCTGGACGATCTTCAAGAAGGAAGTCTTAAAGGCACAGGAGCAGGCTGTCCCCGTATGCCGTAAGAAGAATGGGCGGGGAAGACGACCGGCCTGGCTGAACGGGGAGCTCTTGCTGGGACTCAGGAAAAAAAGGAGAGTTTACCACTGGTGGCAGAAGGGGCAGGCAACTCAAGAAGAGTACAGGGATCTTGTTAGGTCATGCAGAGAGGAAATGAGAAAGCAAAAGCCCAGCTAGAACACAATCTGGCCGCTGTCGTTAGAGACAACAAAAAATGTTTTTACAAATATATTAATGACAAGAAGAGAGCCAAGGAGAATCTCCATCCCTTATTGGATGCGGGGGGGGGAACATTGCCACCGAGGATGAAGAAAAGGCTGAGGTACTCAATGCCTTCTTTGCCTCAGTCTTTAACAGGCAGACCTGTTATCCTCAGGGTATTCAGCCCCCCGAGCTGGAAGACAGGGACAGCGAGCAGGATGAACCCCCCATAATCCAAGAGGAAGCAGTTAACAACCTGCTATGCCACCTGGACGCTCACAAGTCTATGGGGCCGGATGGGATCCACCTAAGAGTGCTGAGGGAGCTGGCAGAGGTGCTCGCCAAGCCACTCTCCATCATTTATCAGCAGTCCTGGTTAACGGGGGAGGTCCCGGGCGACTGGAGGCTTGCCAATGTGACGCCCATCTACAAGAAGGGCCGGAAGGAGGATCCGGGGAACTACAGGCCTGTCAGCCTGACCTTGGTGCCGGGGAAGATTATGGAGCGGTTCATCTTGAGGGCGCTCACAAGGCATGTGCGGGACAACCAGGGGATCAGGCCCAGCCAGCACAGGTTCATGAGAGGCAGGTCCTGCTTGACCAACCTGATCTCCTTCTATGACCAGGTGACCCGCCTAGTGGATGAGGGAAAGGCTGGGGATGTGGTCTGCCTGGACTTCAGTAAGGCCTTTGACACCGTCTCCCACAGCATTCTCCTAGAGAAGCTGGCGGCTCACGGCTTAGACAGGTGTACTCTGCGCTGGGTAAAAAACTGGCTGGACGGCCGGGCCCAGAGAGTTGTGGTGAATGGTGTTCAATCCAGTTGGTGGCCAGTCACGAGCGGTGTTCCCCAGGGCTCAGTTTTGGGGTGTGTCTTGTTCAATATCTTTATCAATGATCTGGATGAGGGGATCGAGTGCACCCTCAGTAAGTTTGCAGACGACACCAAGTTGGGCGGGAGTGTTGATCTGCTCGAGGGTAGGAAGTCTCTGCAGAGGGACCTGGACAGGCTGGATCGATGGGCCGAGGCCAATTGTATGAGGTTCAACAAGGCCAAGGGCCGGGTCCTGCACTTCGGCCACAACAACCCCATGCAGCGCTACAGGCTTGGGGAAGAGTGGCTGGAAAGCTGCCTGGCGGAAAAGGACCTGGGGGTGTTGGTTGACAGCTGGCTGAACATGAGCCGGCAGTGTGCCCAGGCGGCCAAGAAGGCCAATGGCATCCTGGCCTGTATCAGAAACAGTGTGGCCAGCAGGAGTAGGGAAGTGATCGTGCCCCTGTACTCGGCACTGGTGGGGCCGCACCTCGACTACTGTGTTCAGTTTTGGGCCCCTCACTGCAAGAAGGACGTCGAGGTGCTGGAGCGTGTCCAGAGAAGGGCAACGAGGCTGGTGAGGGGTCTGGAGAACAAGCCTGATGAGGAGCGGCTGAGGGAACTGGGGTTGTTTAGCCTGGAGAAAAGGAGGCTGAGGGGAGACCTCATCGCTCTCTACAACCACCTGCAAGGAGGTTGTAGCGAGGTGGGTGTCGGTCTCTTCTCCCAAGTAACTAGCGATAGGACGAGAGGAAATGACCTCAAGTTGCGCCAGGGGAGGTTTAGATTGGACATGAGGAAAAATTCCTTTACTGAAAGAGTGGTGAAACATTGGACCAGGCTGCCCATGGAAGTGGTTGAGTCCCGATCCCTGGAGGTATTTAAAAGACGTGTAGATGAGGCGCTTAGGGACATGGTTTAGTGGGTGGTGGTGTTGGGTCGACGGTTGGACTTGATAATCTTAGAGGTCTTTTCCAACCTCAATGATTCTATGATTCTATGATTCTAAAAGCGAGGGTTTGGACACTCAAGATGCAGCTTGGACTCTAACAAATGACTGGATCAGCTAACAAATAGCTGATCTCAAAAGTGAGCCTTTGGAGACTGAAAATTAGGCTTTGAACAGTAAAATGCGGCTTTGGAAAGTAAAAATGAGGCTTTGATCACCATAAATGTAGCTTTGGACCCTAAATAGAGGCTTTCTGTCCTAAAAGTGAGGGTTTGGACCCTAAAAATGAGGCTTTGAGCTCTACAAGAGGCGTCTGGACCATAAAAACGAGCATTTGGATACTCACGATGCAGCTCAGACCCTAAAAACATCTGGCTGGACCCTGAAAATGAGGCTTTGGAGCTAAAAATGCGGCTTTGGACTCTAAAAAGGAGACTCATCCACTAAAATTGAGCCTTTGGACCCTAAAAATGAGGCTTTGGGGCCTAAAATGAGGCTTTGGAAGCCAAAACTAAGACTTTGGAAAGTAGAAATGAGGTTTTGGCCAGCAACTGCCCTATCACCTACTCAGCCACCAGGGACACCATAAGGAGCTGCACAGGCCAGAGACCTGCTCCTGCCTTATCACCTACTCAGGTGCCAATGACCTCACAAGAAGCTGCACAACCCAGGGGCCTGCTCCTGCTCTCTCAACTACTCCGGCACCTGTGACACCATAAGCAGCTGCACAAGGAAGGTGCCTGCTCCTGGCCCAGCATTTACTTGGGATCATGTGACACCACAAACACCTGCAAAAGCCAGCTGCATGCTCCTGCCCTAACACCTACAGTTCCACAAGTGACATCACAAGCAGCTACACAAGCCAGGGGTCTGCTCCTACCCTATCACCTAGTCAGTCACATGTGACATCACAAGCACCAGCACAAGCCAGGGGCCTGTTCATAACTTATCACCTACTTTGGTGCCTATGACCTCACTAGCATCTGCACAAGCCTGCTCCTGGCCTAAACACCTACTCAGCCGCTTAAGACATCACAAGCATCTGCTCCGCGGGAGCATCCTCACTTCCAACAGCCTGGATTTTTCCCCTCCATCTCCATCTCTGTCTCCCATCTCCCTGTGCTCTCCCCTCTCCCAGGCACCCTTCTCACCCACTCCACGACTCCACAATGCCTCTGCCTGTCTCTGTGTTTGTGAGGCAGATGTTACCTTGGAAGCATTGTCCCAGCTGGGTCACCTGCATCTCCTCCTCTTCTCCCTCTGCTGTCATCATGACTGCGCCAGCTGTCTGATGCACTTTTTGACCTCACGGTCCTTTTCGTCCTGCCTCCCTTCTGCTGTTAAATCCTGTTCCTGCAAGGGAAGTGACGGTCAGTCGGATCTGACCATGAACTTGACTTTTTCATTCATTTGATGACATTAAAGCATGAAGGGTGGAACCTGAGAGATGTGTTAATGAGGCTTTCACCCATCAGTTGCCTGCTGGAGTCCAGCTCCCTGCAGTCACGACCAGCAGATCCGGCCCTCCACCAGCCGGCTGCGCAACGGACACCCTGTGTGAGTGGGCTCTGAACATGAAGCTGGTGGTGTCAGTCTCATCACTTTCCAAATGGGTGTCTGCCTTCTAGGGAAGAAAAGAACCACAGCTGGCGTTAACAGAGCTTCCATTTTGGAAGTGTCATTGGAGAAAGTGCCAAATCAGCCCAGGCACTGAAAAAGCTACAACAGCTGAAACACTGGTGGGTCAGTACGATGCAGTTCATGGTACTGCTGTCTGCGGGGATGTGCTTTGCTCTCCAGGAGTGTGAATAAAGGTCCCCGAGTTTTTAAATGAATTCTGCAGGCATTTAGTGAAGAGGAAGGTTGCTGCTGATAATGCTGAGATTGGTAAGGAGGTGGCTGGCCAGGTGGCCATCCGACACTAAAAGGCAACTGCCTGTCTTTAAGAGTCCCTACGTTCCTGTAAGAGAGCTGCAAAGGACTGAAGCTTTTGCTTTTTATACGCCCACCCGAAATGACCTGAGAATGTCAGCGTGATGAAATTACTGATGACATTATTCAGATAGAAAGGAACTTCTTTTTTTTTAATTCATAAAAGAAATGATGAAAAACAATCTTCTAGCACACACATGGTAATTAGTTTGCAAAACTGGTGCAACAAGTGCAGAAAGCTGCCAGACTATGTCTATTCAGTTAAAGAATCTCAACATTTTGATGCCAGCTGAGTGTGATGAGAGAGGCCCTTGCATGTGTGCAAAGGTGGATCTGATAGATCAGCAGGCAGAGCGAGGCTAGAGACGAATTCCCTTGCCATGAGTGCCCTCAGTCTTTAAGTAGCAAGGATTTCAAACGACATGGGATTTATGAGCTCAAACCTATGCTTTGAGTTATGCTTGAAAATGAACTGGTAGTCAGTGCATTTGAAGACCATGCTTTCCTCTCTGCAAAGGGCCACGCAAGGCAAATGAATGCTGATATAGCACATCCTGAAACAATGAGCTATAGCTGTACTAATTGCATTCCCGTACTAGGGGAGAACACAGTACAGGAATGCAATCCCGTCAGTTGCGCCCCACTATTTAAGAAGGATGTTCAGGTACTTTAATGTGTTCAGAGGAGGGCAACAAAGCTGGTGAAGGGCTGGAAGGCATGTCCTCTGAGGAGCGGTGAGGACTCTGCGTTTGTCTCGTTTGGAGAAAAGGAGGCTGAGGGTCCCTGCCTGGCCTGCAGCTCCCTCCCTCGGCATTGTTGGGGTGATTTGGGGTTATTTTGCTGCGGCAGTGAGTTAAAGCTGGGTTCCGGAGCTGAGCGCGGTGGGACCCGAGGAAGGGCGTGATTGTCTTGAGGCTTTTAAGGGCTTTGCACCGAGCCCTGTCCTTGCTGGAGGGGACGCTGGTCGTGTTCAAGACGAAGGCATTGCAGCCTTTGTTGTCATGTGTGTCTGTCCTGCCTCCGGCCCCCCAGGTCTGTCCTTGTCCCAGGGGCTCAGTGCTGCTTTCTGCATGGGGTTGTGTCTGTGAGTCCTGCTGGGACCCGTCTGTCCTGGCTCCCCCATCCAAAGGGCTCCTTCTCCTGGGTGGGAGTCACCCCCCACCATTGCCTGCCCTGCTGGCAGTGACTCAGCCCTGGGGGAGGCTCAGTGCCCTTTGGGGCTCACCAGCTCTGATTTGGGTCTCAGCGGGGCTTTTGCACCTCTTGGGTGCCGTTTCCTGGTGCCCCCTGCGCTCCCTCCTCCTCCTACACAGTCATGGAGCAGTTCTGGAGAAACAGCTTTTAATGGCAAAAATAAAAGCAAATGTGTGATGAAAGCTATTGTAACACATACACACCCAACTACACCCTCTCCACCCCCCCTACCCCCACCCCCCCCTCCAAACCACAGCCCCCGCACCCCCCCATCTCCATCTCATCCCTGCCGTAGGTCTAATCCCACCCTCCCACCCCAGTGCTGGCTGCGAGAGCCCTGCCCTTGCTGGGTGGGTTTGGCTAGGCACTTACGGCTTTTTCCCCTGCTTTTCTGACATGCCAGGCTGGGACATGCCAGGATGGGGTGGTGGCAGGTCCCCCCCTGCATCCCACCACAGTTCCTGGGGCTCCATCTCGACGGTGGTGAGTTGCTCTAGGCTCAGAACCGCATTGGTGGTCTTGGGGATGCTGTAATCAGGGGTGAGCAGCTCCGCGGGCAGTGAGAGCGAGCCGATGGCGCAGTGCAGGATGGCTCCGCTAGTGCCGCCAGGGTCCCCAGGCATGGGGACGCTGCTGGGACTGTCCTGGCTGACCAGGGAGCAACCCAGAAGCATCTCCTTGGGCAGTGCAATGTCACCTGCTGGGTCCCCAATGGCTTGGATGTGGGGGCAGCACAGTGGCTGAGGAGGATGTCACTGCCCAGGGGAACATTGCTGCCTGGGGGTGCCCCTGTGGGGGTGGCCGTGTTGGAGATGCTGAGCCGTGCAAACTGCCTCTCCATGTGCTGGTAGTCAGGGAAGCACGGTGGCAGCACAGGGGGAGCTGGGGCCTCCGCTCTCCCCTGATGGTTGTAGCGCACGAGGTGTCATGGTTGGCCCTGGGGGGTCCCAGGGGATGCCCAGGCTGGGGGGGGTGTCCTGCAGCCCACATGATCCCACAGGGCAGAATCCGGCAGAGAAGTGGCGCCATGGGCAAGCATGCCGATGGCTGGTGGAGGCGGGTTGGTGCTCATCCACTGGATGTGAAATACCCGGGGGTTAAAGAAGCAGCCGCATGGAGCCATCTGCAGACCTGTGCGGGTGAGTGGGAGCCGTGCTGGGCCAGTGGGACCCTCCAAGGGCACCCGCCGAGCCAGCCCCGATCGCGGACGTCCTCCGGATCTGTGCCAGGCACGTGGGGAGCTTGTGGCTGGGGCGCTCCCCATGGCGTGAGCTGCTGTGCCAGTGGGACAGGGTTGCAGATCCGGGAGGAGACTCTCTCATAGGAAGTGAAATGGGAGAGATGGCCACATCTGCTGGGGGTGCCATACCTGCTGGGGGTCCCTGGGGTGCCACCCCTGCTGGAGGTGCCGAGGCTGCAGGGAAGGGCTACTCGTGCCCACGCAGTCGGCACAGCTTGGCTGAGCCTGAAAGAGAGCTGGGAGCAATCGCCGGCGGTCACCTCCGCTCCTTCCCCCAAGAGCATCCCCAGGCTGCAGAGGTCGGGGTCAGTCCCTGCCTCAGGGGTAGAAGGTTTTGGGACGGACAAAAGGCTGAAGCAGGGATGCCGGGAGGCCCAGGGGCCGTGCAGTGGGAGCGGCAGGGCTGGCAGCACCACGGTCTGTTCTGTCTGTTGGCTGCTAAGGACTCTCTGGGGTTGCTGGCTCTGGCCTTCTGTTTGGGGGACTCCCAGGAGGGAATGTGGGGGTCCCTGTGTTCTGCCCCACCGCCAACAGCCTCCCCACTCCTCGTGGGTAGGGAAAGGGTTAACAAAAGAAGAGCAGTCAGTGGCTCAATGCCCAAGTGGAAACCAGCAAGGAGCTGTGTCCCTCAAGGGTCCATACTGGGACCTATACAGTTTAATATCAATGGCGTGGATAGTAGGATCGAGTACATCCTCAGCCAGGTTGCAGGTGACACCAAGCTGAGTGGTGCTGTCGATACGCTTGAGGGAAGGAATGCCATCCAGAGGGACCTGCTTGCTTTTCTCCAAAACAGAAGTATTTCACATCCCAGAGAGGGGAAAAAAACACCCAAACCAAAAAAACCCAACTTTTCTTGTAAGAAAGATCCAAAATTGAACAAGAGGCACAGAGCATAACAGACCTTTCAGGAGGAGGAGTTTCAGGGAGAGTTTTCTGCTCACAAAGCCCCAGAGCCCCTGGGAAGAAAACTGATCATGACTACAGCCTCTGAAGACCCTTTTTCCCCTCCTCTGTTCTTACTCAGGGTTACACCCAAGGCTTGAACGTGGAGGTTCTGCAGCAGTTGTACACCCTTGCACAGGTTCAACACAGCCTGAACTGCATCACTCCCCCCCAGGGCGCTAATTGCCTGCGAGCAATTTAGTGAGTGTGGACTGAAACTCCCTGTAGTTTCACACTAGATGCTGTTGTAGTTTAACCCGGCAGGCAGCTAAACAGCTAACCAGACAGCCATTTGCTCACCGCCCCCCTCCCCAGTGGGATGGGGGAGAGAATCAGGGAAAAAAAAGTAAAATTTGTGGGTTGAGATAATGACAGTTTAATAGGACAGAAAAGGAAGGGAAAATAATAATAATGATAAAAGAATATACAAAATAAGTGATGCACAATGCAGTTGCTCACCACCTGCTGACCAATGCCCAGCCAGTACCTGAGCAGTGGTCCCCGTCCCCCAGCTAACTCCCCCCAGTTTATATACTGAGCATGACGTCACATGGTATGGAATGTCCCTTTGGCCAGTTTGGCTGTGCCCCCTCCCAGCTTCTTGTGCACCTCCAGCCTTCTCAGTCGGTAGAGTATGGGAAACTGAAAAGTCCTTGACTAGTGTAAGCACTACTTAGCAACAACTAAAACATCGGTGTGTTATCAACATTATTCTCATCCTAAATCCAAAACACAGCACTCTACCAGCTACTAGGAAGAAAATTAACTCTATACCAGCCGAAACCAGGGCATGTGTAAAATGGGGATAGCGCATATAACTGAAAGTGATCCTACTTAACTTCTAATGTAGAAGTTTTGCAAACAGTAGGTTTCTACTAAGGATAGTATTTTTTCTGTCTGTTAACTTCTACATTTTAGTTGTAGATGCCTATATCGTTGTCACCGGTTCCTCAAGAAATAATCTTAGAATCTCTCACATACAGCCAGTTGAACAGCCTGTCAGAGGAAATAAGGTAAAACGAGTACACTCTGAGTTAAAGTTTTCATACAAGTTTGTAATTGTTTTACCTGTCTACTAATACTATTTAATAGAAAGATTTAAATCAGTACAGAGAATTCCACACTGAACATCTAGTTCTGCAAACATCAGCACTGAGCATATATTATTCTGATATTAAATACAGGCGGATGCCTCTTGGAAAACTTTTGTTTCTTCATAGAATGCTTTTCCATTTTTTTCCATTGTCTGGAATACTTTTTATATTCCTCTTTCCCTTTTTTTCTGTCCTAGGATGTGTGAATGTAGATTCTCACCTTCTGCTCTCCCATTTGGGAGAGAGAGGGAAATCCACGTGTTTACTTTTTTCTAGTTGGGGGGAGAGCAAAGTGGTTTTGGCTATTGATGTGATTCAGAGCAGCAAGTGGAGGGAGACAGATGTGTTGGCTGTGGGTTTTTTAATGCAATACTTGCAGAATCAAGAGAAAAAAACCCACCTTCCCTGGGAGCTTAGGAAGGTGCAATAATAGGTTTCTAAAGGGAATGTCTTTCAGAGTTTGCCAGTAGCCACCAATTTTTTTTTACTTAAGGGGATTTTACTCCTAACATTCATCTTTTAGATGGACTTTTTCAAGTGAAAAATGTGTTTTTATTTTGTGCAGTGCCCCTGGACCTCAGAAATAATCTGAGAATGATGCTCTTGTGGAAACTGTAGTGATGGAAGCACTGTTTGCCTATGAAGAATCCAGGAAGGTTCCTTCCAACTTTAGCTGTGAGATTGAGAACCTTTTTACTCAATCAGATTCTGAAACCATTTCTATGAAAGAAGTAGTTGCTGAAAGTATTATAACAAAAGCTGATAATGCGCATCCCAATATCAATGGTCAGCACAAGGTCAGGAAAAAATCCTTGGACACTGAAGATGAATTCCTTGGGCAGTGTGAGTCTGAAGACAGTAGAGGCAAAGACAAACGAAGAAGATCAAAAGACCCTGAACTCATTTCAACAGAAAACCCTTTGTACATCAAAGGGTCTCCTGAGAGCAAAGAGAAATTAGGGCAAACTTCCTCTATAAAGTCTGACATTGAATGTATTTCTAAAAAACTTGCATCTCTAGATATTACAGATAAATGCCAAGATACAAAGGACAATTCTAATAACTACGTAGAGGTACCACCTGTTAATGGCTCTTCTATTACAAAGCTGGATAAAGTTTTGGAGAGTCAATTTTCTAGGGAAAATGAGGGACTGAGTAATAAAAAATGTGAAGAAGATAAACATAGGAAAAAAGAAAAAAATACACAACTCTAAAAAAATGACAAAGAGCACTACCGAAAGAATAGAGAAAACTCAGACACTGAAGAGAGGGAAAAGGAGAAGCAAACCAGAAACATTCCCACAAGAGGAGGTGCTCTCACAGTGTGGAAACAAGTAAGCAAAATCGTCATAAGCAGGAGTATTGCAATGAAAGCAAGTACAGATCTTCCCATAATGAAAGAAACAGTCCAAATAATGTCAGAAGCTCAGGAAAATATACTCGTTATAAATCCTGAAGCAGAGAAAGAACAGAACAAGACAGGAATAGGTATTATCATTCCCAAGGAGAGAGAACTTGGAGCAGAGAAAGATACTATCAAGATGAACCACGGAGATGGGAAAAATGCAGATACTACAATGATTATTATTCCTCTCACGGAACAAGAGATGGTACAAAGTCCTCTCATTGTGATAAAGACTTGACAAAGCAAGTCAAGCTTACAACAACAGGTCATATAAGGATTATCATTGCAAAAGCAGATGGCCTCACAATGCACTCTCTAGAGAGGAAGATGTACATCACTTCAGCAGCCACAGAGAAAACTTACATCATTGTTCAGCTCCTGGGGACCCCAGAACAGGTGGTGCAGCTCCCCCGTGGGGTGCAGCTCCCACCCATGGTGCAGCTCCCTGCATGCCTGCTTCCTGTCCCCCTGCCTACGGCTGGGGACAGCAGGTGGTGACGAGGATGCTGGTGCCCCACCAGCCGATGGGGCTGGGGCTGTGGGCTGTGGTCCAGGGGGAGTCCCTGTACCCCATGGGCTCCTACCCTCTGCACACTGCTGCCCGCCCCAGCCCCCGCCACCCCACTGCCCCGCAGCTCAGCATTGGGTGCAGGGCCCCCCTGTGCTCCACACCCTGCCTGGCAGCGTCCAGAAGCCATCAGAGGCCTCTAACAAGGACAGGGCAGCCATCAAGGACAGTGTCCCTGCCGCCAGCCCCCACCAGACCGCCCTGGCTCCACCAAATGGCAGAACCACGATGAAGCCCAAAGGTGAGTTTTGGGGGGGTGGCAGAGCCTGCAGGTGGGCGGCCAAGCTGAGGAAAGCTTGCATCGCCCTGGGGTTGCGTTGGTTTTTTTTGCTTTTTCAGCAGCGGTGACCACCCTGGCAGCCCTGGGGAGGCCTGCGGACCTGCCCGAGCAGGGGTCAGCCGCCTTCGCTGAGGCCTTTCTTGAGCAGGCAGAGGACACCACCGTCAACCAGATGCTCACCCCGCTTGACACCGTGGACGGCACAGACACCGTCCCTGACGTCTCCGACAGCCCCAGCTTGACCGCCTTTCTCCATGAGCTCCCCGACCTCTCTGAGTATATGGCGGAGGGCATCTGCCCCAAGGAGCAAGCGGTGGTGGTGGGAGTAGGGGACAGCGATGACACCGTCCCTGATGTCCCCGACGTCCTCAACTTGACCACGTCCCTCAACAAGCTCTCTGACCGCTCCGAGTACAGGGCAGAGAGCGTCTGCACCAAGGAGCGAGCGGTGGTGGTGATGCTGGGGGACAGCGAGGACACTGTCCCTGATGTCCCCGACATCCCTGATGCCCTCGATGCCCCCAACTGCACTGCTTTCCTCAAACAGCTCCCCAACTTCTCGGAGTACAGCGCAGAGGGCAACTGCCCCGAGGACCGAGTGGCGGCAACGATGCTGGGGGATGCCAACGCCTCCTGCGGGGGGTGGGGTGGGGGTGGCGACGTCCCCCTTGCTGGATGACAAGAGGAAGCAGGGCAAGGTGGCGGTGGTCCTCCCCACCTGGCTGCCAGAGAGTCCTGGGGAGCCTTCTCAGGAGAGTCCTATGGAGACTTCGAAGGAGAGTCCTATAGAGAGTCCCTTGAAGGGTTGCCCATGAAATGGAAGAATGAACTGAAATGGAAGAATGAAATGAAAGAATGAAAGTATGAAAAGAAAGAATGAAATGAAATGAAATGAAACAATGAAATAATGAAATGAAAGAATGAAAGAATAAAATAATGAAATAACAAAAGAATGAATTAAGAGAATGAAATGAATGAAATGCAATGAAAAAAAATTAAATGTAATAACTTATTGAAAGAATGAAATTAAGTGAAAGAATGAAATGTAAGAATGAAATTAAATGTAAAGATGAGTTGAAAGAATGAAATGAAAGAATGAAAGAATGAAATGAATGAATGAAATAATAAAATGAAAGAAATAAGGAAATAAGGAAATAAGGAAATGAAATGAAATTGAACGGAAGAATGAAATGAAATGAAACAATGAAATGACATGAAAGAATGAAATGATTAAATAAAAAGAATGAAATGAAATAATTAAATAAAAAATGAAATACTAAAATGAAATTATGAAATGAAATGAAATAATGAAAGAATGAAATGACATGAAATGAAATCATGAAATGAAATGATATAAAATGAAAGAATGAAATGAAAGAATGAAATGAAATGAAATAATGAAATGAAATTAATCAAAAGAATGAAATTAAATGAAAGAATGAAATGAAAGAATGAAAGGATGAAATGAAACAAGAAATGAAATAATTAAATGAATCAAAATAATGAAATGAAATTTAAAAAAAGCAATAATACAATGAAATTTTGAAATGAAATGAAAGAATGAAATATTGAAATGAAATCATAAAATGAAATTATATGAAACCATGAAATGAAATGAAATGATCAGATGACATAAAATGAACGATGAAAAGAAATTAAATGATGGCATGAAATGAAATAATGAATGAAATGAAATATAATGAAATGAAATGAAAGAATACAATTAAATGTAATAATGAATTGAAAGAATGAAATTAAATGAACGAATTGAAGAATGAATTGAAATAATGAAATGAAATGAAATCAAATGAGATGAAATTAAATGAACGAATGAAAGAATGAAATCATGAAATGAAATCATCATAGAATCATAGAGTCATAGAATCATTGAGGTTGGAAAAGACCTCTAAGATCATCGAGTCGAACCGTCGACCCAACACCACCACCCACTAAACCATGTCCCTAAGCGCCTCATCTACACGTCTTTTAAATACCTCCAGGGATGGGGACTCAACCACTTCCCCGGGCAGCCTGTTCCAATGTTTAACCACTCTTTCAGTAAAGGAATTTTTCCTCACGTCCAATCTAAACCTCCCCTGGCGCAACTTGAGGTCATTTCCTCTCGTCCTACCGCTAGTTACTTGGGAGAAGAGACCAACACCCACTTCGTTACAACCTCCTCTCAGGGAGTTGTAGAGAGCGATGAGGTCTTCTCTGAGCGTCCTCTTCTCCAGGCTAAACAACCCCAGTTCCCTCAGCTGCTCCTCATCAGACTTGTTCTCCAGACCCTTCACCAGCTCCGTTGCCCTTCTCTGGACACGCTCCAGCACCTCAACGTCCTTCTTGCAGTGAGGGGCCCAAAATTGAACACAGTATTCGAGGTGCGGCCTCACCAGTGCCAAGTACAGGGGCACGATCACTTCCCTACTCCTGCTGGCCACACTGTTTCTGATACAGGCCAGGATGCCATTGGCCTTCTTGGCCGCCTGGGCACACTGCCGGCTCATGTTCAGCCGGCTGTCGACCAACACCCCCAGGTCCTTTTCCGACAGGCAGCTTTCCAGCCACTCTTCCCCAAGCCTGTAGCGCTGCATGGGGTTGTTGTGGCCGAAGTGCAGGACCCGGCCCTTGGCCTTGTTGAACCTCATACAGTTGGCCTCGGCCCATCGATCCAGCCTGTCCAGGTCCCTCTGCAGAGCCTTCCTACCCTTGAGCAGATCAACACTCCCACCCAACTTGGTGTCGTCTGCAAACTTACTGAGGGTGCACTCGATCCCCTCGTCCAGATCATCGATAAAGATATTGAACAAGACACACCCCAAAACTGAGCCCTGGGGAACACCGCTCGTGACCGGCCGCCAACTGGATTGAACTCCATTCACCACAACTCTCTGGGCCCGGCCGTCCAGCCAGTTTTTTACCCAGCGCAGAGTACACCTGTCTAAGCCGTGAGCCGCCAGCTTCTCTAGGAGAATGCTGTGGGAGACGGTGTCAAAGGCCTTACTGAAGTCCAGGCAGACCACATCCCCAGCCTTTCCCTCATCCACTAGGCGGGTCACCTGGTCATAGAAGGAGATCAGGTTGGTCAAGCAGGACCTGCCTCTCATGAACCCGTGCTGGCTGGGCCTGATCCCCTGGTTGTCCTGCACATGCTTTGTGAGCGCCCTCAAGATGAACCGCTCCATAATCTTCCCCGGCACCGAGGTCAGGCTGACAGGCCTGTAGTTCCCCAGATCCTCCTTCTGGCCCTTCTTGTAGATGGGCGTCACATTGGCAAGCCTCCAGTCGCCTGGGACCTCCCCTGTTAACCAGGACTGCTGATAAATGATGGAGAGTGGCTTGGTGAGCTCCTCTGCCAGCTCCCTCAGCACTCTTAGGTGGATCCCATCCGGCCCCATAGACTTGTGAGCGTCCAGATGGTGTAGCAGGTCATTGACTGCTTCCTCTTGGATTACGGGGGGTTCATTCTGCTCGCCATCCCTGTCTTCCAGCTCAGGGGGCTGAATACCCTGAGGATAACAGGTCTGCCTGTTAAAGACTGAGGCAAAGAAGGCATTAAGTACCTCAGCCTTCTCCTCATCCTCGGTGACAATGTTCCTCCCTGCATCCAATAAAGGATGGAGATTCTCCTTGGCTCTCTTCTTGTCATTAATATATTTGTAAAAACTTTTTTTGTTGTCTCTAACGACAGCAGCCAGATTGTGTTCTAGCTGGGCTTTTGCTTTCTCATTTCCTCTCTGCATGACCTAACAAGATCCCTGTACTCTTCTTGAGTTGCCTGCCCCTTCTGCCACCAGTGGTAAACTCTCCTTTTTTTCCTGAGTCCCAGCAAGAGCTCCCTGTTCAGCCAGGCCGGTCGTCTTCCCCGCCCATTCTTCTTACGGCATACGGGGACAGCCTGCTCCTGTGCCTTTAAGACTTCCTTCTTGAAGATCGTCCAGCCTTCCTGGACCCCTTTGCCCTTCAGGACTGTCTCCCAAGGGACTCTCTCAACCAGTGTCCTGAACAGGCCAAAGTCCGCCCTCCGGAAGTCCATGGTTGTGGTTTTGCTGCCCCCCTCCTTACTTCACCAAGAATCAAGAATTCATTCATTTCATGGTCGCTAAGCCCAAGACGGCCTCCAACCACCACATCTCCCACCAGTCCTTCTCTGTTTGTAAACAGCAGGTCGAGCGAGGCACCTCCCCTGGTAGGCTCACTTACCAGCTGTGTCAGGAAGTTGTCTTCCACACACTCCAGGAACCTCCTAGACTGCTTCCTCTCTGCTGTGTTGTATTTCCAGGAGATGTCCGGGAAGTTGAAGTCCCCCATGAGAACAAGGGCTAGCAATTGTGAGACTTCTGCCAGCTGCTTGTAGAATGCTTCATCCACCTCTTCATCCTGGTTGGGTGGTCTATAACAGACTCCCAGCAGGATATCTGCCTTGTTGGCCTTCCCCCTCATCCTTACCCATAAACACTCGACTGTATCATCATCACAATCGTTGAGCTCTAGACAATCGAAACACTCCCTAACATACAGGGCCACCCCACTGCCTCTCCTTCCTCGCCTGAAATGAAATGAAAGAATGAAATATTGGAATGAAATGTATGAGAGAATGAAATAACAAAATGAAATAATGAATGAATGAAGGAATTGAAGAATTAAATGATAGAATGAAAAGAATGAAATTAAATGATGAAATGAGATGAAATGATGAATGAAATAAAATGAAAGCATGAAATGAAATCATGAAATTAAATGTAATAATGAACTGAAAGAATGAAATTGAACGAAATGAAAGAATGAAAGAATGCAATGATATAATGAAATAATGAAATGGCATGAAAAGAAAGAATAAATTAAATTATTAAAAGAAAGAAAGAATGAAAGAATGAAAGAATGAAAGAATGAAAGACTGAAATGGTATAATGAAAAGACATGAAGGAATGAACTGAGAATGAAATGAAATGAAATCATGAAATGAAAGAATGAAATAAAATGAAATAAAATGAAATGAAATCCTGTTTCCACTTGTATCCTTTGTGATATGTGTCCTTGAAAGTGTTTTTGGAGCTAAAAAACCACTGGCATTTCAGTCAAATAACAGCCTGCAGCGACATAAACACCTGCACAGCTCACATTCCCACGTGTGTCCTATCAGGAACTGTGCCACAAGTGACATCAGAAGCACCTGAAGAAGCCAGGTGTCTGCGCCTGCCCTATGAGGTAGTAAGCCATCAGTGACATAAACAGCAGCACAAGCCGGGATACCGCCCCTGCCAGACAGCTACACAGCCACCAGTGACATCAAAACAGCAGCATAAGCCTGGTTCCCATGCCTGCCATAGCAGCTACTCAGCTACTTCTGACAGCACAAGCACCTGCATGGCAAGGTTCCCGTGCCTGTACTATGAGGTCGTAAGCCATCGGTGAGATAAACAGCTACACAAGTCAGGTTCCTGCACCTGTGCTATCAGGTACTGTGTAAGAACTGCCATCAGAAGCACTCTAAAAGCCAGGTTCCTGTGCCTCCCCTATGAGGTACTAAGCCCACAGACACATAAAGACCTGCACAGGTCAGGTTCCAGCACCTGCCCTATCAGGAACTGTGCCACAAGTGACATCAGAAGCACCTGAAGAAGCCAGGTGTCTGCACCTGCCCTACGAGGTAGTAAGCCATCAGTGACATAAACAGCAGCATAAGCCGGGATACTGACCCTGCCATACGAGCTACACAGCCACCAGTGACATCAAAACAGCAGCATAAGCCTGGTTCCCATGCCTGCCACATCAGCTACTCAGCCATTTCTGACAGCACAAGCACCTGCATGGCAAGGTTACTGTGCCTGCACTATGAGGTGCTAAGCCATCGGTGAGCTAAACAGCTACACAAGCCAGGTTCCTGCACCAGTGCTGCCGGGTACTGTGCAAGAACTGCCATCAGAAGCACTCTAAAAGCCAGGTTCCCGCACCTCCCCTATGAGGTACTAAGCCCGCAGTGACATCAACACCTACACAAGCCAGGTTCCTGCACCTGCCCTATCAGGCACGAAGCAAGCAGTGACATAAGCACCTACAGAAGCCAGGTTCCTGTGCATCCCTATGAGGTACTAAGCCAGCAGGGAAATAAGCACCTGCACAAGTCAGGCTCCCGCACTTGCCGTAGGAAATACACAGTCACCAGTGACATCAAAACAGCAGCATAGGCCTGGTTCCCGTGCCTGCCATAGCAGCTACTCAGCCGCTTCTGACAGCACAAGCATCTGAATGGCAAGGTTCCCGCGCCTGCCCTGTGAGGTACTAAGCCAGTGGTGACATAAACACCTGCATGAGGGAGGGACCCATGCCTGCCCTGTGAGGTACTAAGCCAGTGGTGACATAAACACCTGCACAAGGGAGGGTTCCATGCCTGCCCTATGAGGTACTAAGCCAGCAGTGACATAAACAGTGGCACAAGCCGGGATACTGCACCTGCCATACGAGCTACACAGCCACCAGAGACATCAAAAGAGCAGCATATGCCTGGTTCCCACACCTGCTATATCAGCTACTCAACCACTTCTGACAACACAAGCACCTGCATGTCAAGGTGTGGCGGTGTGCTCCCCCTGCCCTGCGTAAGCAATGACCATCAGTGGGGGTCGTTGTGGCTGCATCCAGCTTATGCTGGATTTTGGGGATGGATGGCAACATAGTAGCCAAGGGCTGCCTGGAGCAGCCACCCAAATGACTTGCTGATATGCAAATATGACTGTAAGTCAATCATCTTACTCTATAAATAGTGGACAGCCCAGGGCCCGTTGAGCTCTCCTGCGTGGCAGCGGGCTGCACGCCAGGATCTCCCCTTGAGTAGGGACGCCTCTCAAGGTTACTCCTTGAGGTTGAGAGATTCCTTGCCGCAACAGATCCTCGGTAAGTGACTAATAGCATGCTAAACTTTGAAATCTTAGCTAAGTGATATAAAGGATTGACTGTGCATATATAATCCTTTAGACATAAACTGTTGACCAAGTCTGGGACTAGGATTGGATCCAGCCGCACCTAAACTCCTCTCTGAGAAGGAGTTTAGAAAGCAAGGGGGTCCTTTCTGAACCTCATGACTCAACGGGAGGGTCTCCCTGACAGTTTTGTCCGACCCTGTCCTCTATGCAGTAAATAATCAAGTGTACCTTGCCATCGGATCTTGTTAAATCACTGTCACATTTACCATTGAACTTTGTTAATTCATACTTTAACTCACTGCTTTCTATCAGTAAAGTGTATTGTTGCTTCTCTATTACAAGTGAAGTGCAGTCTCACTACATATGCAACACAAGGTTCCCACACCTGCACTATAGGTGCTAAGCCAGCGGTGACATAAACAGCTACACAAGCCAGGTTCCCACGCTTTCCCTGTCAGGTACTGAGCCATAAGTGTCATCAGAAGCACTCTAAAAGGTAGGTTCCTGCACCTCCCCTATGAGGTACCAAGCCCGCAGTGACATGAACACCTGTGCACATCAGTTTCCTGTGCCAGCCCTATCAGGAACTGTGCCACAAGTGACATCAGAAGCACCTGAAGAAGCCAGGTGCTGGCGCCTGCACTATGAGGTTGTAAGCCAGCGGTGACATTAACAGCAGCACAAGCCATACGAGCTACACAGTCACCAGTGACATAAAAACAGCAGTACAAGCCTTGTTCCCACGCCCGCCATATCAGCTAGTCAGTCACTGTGACATCATAGGCACATGCACGGCAAGGTTCCCGTGCCTGCACTATGAGGTACGAAGCCAGCAGTGACATAAACATCTATAGAAAGCAAGGTTCCCATGCCTGCCATACAAGCTACGCAGATGCCAGTGACATCAAAAGAGCAGCATAAGCCTGGTTCCCACGCCTGCCATATGAGCTACGCATTCACCACTGACATCAAAACAGCATCATAATCCTGGTTCCTACGCCCTTCATATCAGCCACTCAGCCACCTGTGACATCACAAGCACCTACATGCAAGGTTCCCATGCCTGCTCTATGAGGTATCAAGCCAGCAGTGACATAAACAACTGCACAAATCAGGCTCCTTCGCTTGCCATTGGAGATACACAGTCACCAGTGACATAAGAACAGCAGCATAAGCATGGTTCCCATGACTGCGATATCAGCTACTCAGCCACCTGTGGCATCACATGCACCCTAAAATACCTGGTTCCCGTGTCTCCTCTACCAGGAACTGATCCACAAATGACACAGACACCTGAACAAGCCATATTCCTATGCCTGCATAGTCAGGTACTGTGCAATGAGTGACCTCAGAAGCACCTGCACAAGCCAGGTTCCTGCGCCTGCCCTATCAGGAACTAAGCCAGCAGTGACATAAAAATGTTACAATCCAAGTTCCCTCACCTGCCATATCAGCTAGTCAGCCACCCATGACATCGCAAGCACCTGCACATTTCGGATTCCCGAGCTTGCCCTATCAGGAACTGTGCCCTAAGTGACATCAGAAGCTCCTGTACAAGTGAGGTTCCCACATCTCCCCTATCAGGTATTACACCACCAGTGTGTAACAGAAAAAATTTGATTAACTGTATTCTTCTCTCTGAATAGTCTCATTTCGCTTTAGCAGCTAAAGTAGTTGAAGCCTTAGGCCACAAGAGCTGACTGAGAGTAAACTTTTTGATAAAACTAATGCTGCTAACAAAGAAGTAGCGGAATCTGGCAGATAGGAGTGGAATGAAGGAGATAAGGACCAGGGAGACAATGCCAAGAGAACGAGGTACCTTCAGAAGGCGGCCAGCCCAGCGACAGTGAAAACTAATATGAAATCAAGAGACCACCAACCAGAATTAAGTGATTGGACTTGGGGTTGGACTTGGGGATCGGGTGATGGGTGGAACGGGTATAACTGAGAGGTGTGAACTGAGGTAGGGGTCCCTCTCTGGAGGCACCCAGCTCGAGCTGTAACCTAACAACTAATAAAAGAGGAATTGGAAACGTTCACTCAGACTTTGCATAAACAGCGGGTTCCTAGGGCTGGGCCCTGTTATGGTGGCTGGTGTGCGTAAATCCATAACAGTTTGGCGACCCAGGTGGGACCCTAGGCGACTACCAATGGAACCTCTCGTCTCCAAACATTCGATCGGCGCTAACGGGTGAGTTCACCTGGGAACTTTGGCAGTGGGAGGCACCGAACCTGGTGACTCTTAAATTCCTGCTTCAAAATTCTAAATGCTGGTAAAATAGTGCACTAAAGGAGAATTGTGTGGCCTAATCAACATAAGACACAAAACACGGAGAACTGTGTGGCCTGATCAGCATAAGACGTAGAATTTTAGAATGGGAAATACTTTCGGCATAGAAAAGGGGACGCCCTTAGCTGAAGTATTGGAAAACTGGCATAAAATCGATGGTACCAAAGGAATAAGGAAAAAGAGATTAGTAACATTATGCCAAGAGGACCGGACAGTCCTTACACAAGAGGGCAATCTGGCAGAACGGTGGCCACCACAGAGAACCTTTGACCAACAGGAACTAATCTTCCTGCATCAATACTTGGAGGACAGTTTCCCTGCACAAATGGTTTGTATGGAATAATTGGGCATTTGCTAGGCAAAAAGAAAGCCTAGAAAAAGTGGAAAATGTTCCTTTAGAAATACCGTGAGTATATCATCTGCTAAAACACTTGTGAAATCTGCTCCACCCTATGCTCTGCTCTCTACTTTGGCTTCTCTATCCCCCCAGCTCTCATCTACTCCTATTTTCCAGCTCCTTTACAGGTGGTGCCAGTACCGGAACAGCTGTGCCTGTCCAGGTGGGGTGCCCCAGGTAGCCAATACAAGGGTCTACCAACCCTGGGGTCCCCAGGATTTGATTGCTTGGAGTCAACAGACTCCCAGACTTAGAGAGGACCCAGAGAAAGTGTTACAGATCGTGAAGGGAATACTACGGTCATATGACCCTACCTGGGGAGATGTGCAGATGCTCCTTGAAGCCCTGTTCACGCCAGACGAAAAGCACGCAATTCTTGATGCGAACCGTCGCTGGGCAGAACAAGGGGGAAGCTGCCTGGACAGCCTGGCCGACTGTGGATCCTGGGTGGAATCATAATGTAGATGCAGACTACAGACAATTACAATTAGACAGACAAGGCTTAGAAGAGGCTGTATGTTTGGCAGGACAAAAAACTGCAATTTGGTCTAAAATAAGGGAGTGTCAACAGAAGCCTGAGGAACACCCCTAAGCTTTTCCCTCTAGATTGTTTAAACAAGTCAGAATGTTTGGGGGAGGAATAGACCCAGAAGCAGAAGCTAAGTGACATCTAATGGTCTCTGCTTCTGTGGATATTTTTCTAAACATGTTCCCAGCTGGCCGGGGAAGTCAATGGACGAGGTAGTGCGTTTGGCTACATTTGTATATAGTGGTCAAGATGAGGAAAGGGTTAAAGAAAAGAGACGTTAGAGGAAGGAGGAAGTAAGTGTGTTTGTGTCTGTGCTGAGAGAAGGGTTTGGAGTAAGTCGAGGGAGAGGCCGAGGAAGAGCCAGAGGAGGTAGATGGAATCAAAGTGAATGTGATTTCCATTTGGGAGCTAATGACTGTTGTGCTTATTGTGGGGAACGGGGGCACTGGAAACAGGAATGTCCCATGACGCTAAGAGGGCCCCGGGGATCCAGATTTGGGAGGAATCGGATGAATATCATGGAACAGCAATGACGGGAAGAGGGAGAGTCAGACGAATCTCAGGGTATGTATGGGTGTTGGAGTACTAAACTGAAGGGTCAAACTGTGGGAAAAATAGAAGACAAGGAAATACTATTCCTAGTGGACAAAGGAGCACTATGTCACTTTTGAATTTCAAGCCTAAGGGGCAACTCTCAACTGATAGAGTATTGGTTCAAGGAGTCACGGGAAAAAAGGAACAATCACTTAGCCAGCCAATGTTGCTACGGATAGGTGGCCAGGGGGTGTGGGGAAGATTTGTGATCACAGAAGAATCACCTATGTGTTTGTTGGGACAAGACCTATTACAATCCCTAAATGCCCAGATACGTCTGTCCCCAGAAGGGGTAGAACTTATAGTAGCAGGGGTCTGTCTCACTGCCAAAAACTCACCCAAAATTCCTGGGGTTCCACCTGAACTTTAAGTACCTTCAAAATTGTGGAACTCCTCCGGAATGGATGTGGATTTATTGAAACCGGCACAATCGGTCTCCATAAAAACAAAGGGAGGAAAGCCCGTAGCAATCAAGTAGTATCAAATTCCCAGGGAAGCAGAAAAAAGTATTCAGAAACAAACCGACCAATACCTGAAAAAAGGGGTTTTATGATCATGCAATTCCCCATATAATACCCCTATTTTACCTGTGAGCAAAAACAGGTTAGACAAAGAAGGAGATCCAGAATATCGGTTTGTACAGGATCTCAGAGCAATAAATCAATAAGTGATTGTACCTCATCCGGTGGTTCCGGACCCATCAACAAGATCATTACAAATTCCACCTTGGGCAAAATACTTTACTGTTATTGATTTAACAGCTGCATTTTTTAGTATTCTTATAGCAGAAGACAGCCAGCATCTGACAGAAGACAGTTCGCATTTATGTGGACAGGCCAACAAGTAACGTGGACCCGCTTGCCCCAAGGGTTCACTGGGTCTCCTACAATATTCTCCTGTTTGCTTAAAGATGACTTGAAAGATATTATATTACTTGGAGGTTCTATACTGGTACAATATGTAGATGATTTGTTACTTGCCAGCAAGACATACGAAGACTGCTTGAAAGATACTATTTGTCTATGTACTGCTTTAGCACAAAAAGGTCACCGTGCATCTCTTTCAAGGCTTCAGCTGTGTCAGCAGGAAGTAAAATATTTAGGGTTCATATTAAAAGAAGGACAAAGATTAGTAGACCCAGAACAGGTCCAGGCTATTGTAGAAATACCTCAACCAGCAACAAAGAAAAAATTGCGAGGATTTTCAGGCACAGTAGGATGCTGCAGACACTGGATACTGGGGCTAGGGGAGTTAAGTAAGCCGTTGACAGAAGCTACCAAGGCAGAGGAAGTGGAGCCTGTATGGTGGGGTCCAGAGAGAGGAAAGGCTTTCCAAGCTATAAAAGGAGCTTTAGCTTCTGCTCCGGCACTGGGATTGCCGGATTACTCCAAGCCCTTTGAACTATTTGTGCATGAGAACAAAGGAGTAGCCAGCGGAGTCCTTACTGAACAGCTAGGTCCACACCTAGCTGTAGACCCTGCGGCGTATTACTCAACTCAACTGGATCCTGTAGCGCTTTCCTGCAACACCCACCATTGCCATCACAAGCACCTGCACAAGCCAGGTGTCCTTTCATTCCCAATCAGATACTCAGACAACAGTTACCTCAAAAGCACTGTCATAAGCCAGTAGGCCAGCAACCTACTCAGCTACCTATGACATCAGAAGCTGCAGAAGTCTGCTGCATGCTCATGCCCTATCACCTACTCAGCCACCTATGACATCATGAGCACCTGCACCAGCCAGCTGCATGTGCCTGCTGTAGCTGCTACAGAGCCACCAGTGACATCACAAGCAGGTGCACAAGCCAGCTGCTTAGTCCTGGCATATCAGCTCCTCAGCCATCGGTGACACCATAGGCAGCTGCACAAACCAGGGACTTTCTCCTGCCCTGTACATTACTTGGGAACATGACATTACAAGCAGCTGCACAAGCCAGCAGCCAGCTCCTGCCTTAAAAGCTACTCAGCAACAAGTGACATCACAAGCACCTGCACAAGCCAGGGGCTCACTTCTGCCCTAATAGCTGCAGAGACACCACTGATCTCACAAGCACCTGCAAAAGCCAGGTGTCCATTCATACCCAATCAGCTACTTAGCCACCAGTGCCATCAGAAGCAGATGTACAAGCCAAGTGCCTGCTTCTGCCCTGCCACCTGCTCAGCCACCTATGCCATGACAAGAAGCTGCAGAAGACAGCTGCACGCTCCTGCCCTAATAGCTACAAGTCACCATTGACATCACAAGCACCTGCAAAAGCCAGGTGTCCATTCATACCCAAACAACTACTTAGCCACCAGTGACATCATAAGCAGCTGTACAAGCCAGATCCTGCTCCTGACCTATCACCCCTTCAGGCACATGTGAGATCGCAAGCACATGAACAAGCCAGGTACGTCCTTCTACCCTATCAACTATTCATCCACCTATGACATCACAAGCACCTGCTCAAGCCAGGGGCCTGCTCCTGGCCTAAAACCTACTTAACCTCACAAGCACCTGCACAGCAGAAGTGTCCTCACTTCCAATACCCCGGCTTTTTCCCCTCCATCTCCCCCTCTGTCTCCCATCTCCCCATGCTCTCCTCTCTCACAGGCACCTTTCCCACCCACTCCACGACCTCCCAATGCCTCTGTCTGCCTCTGTGTTTGTGTGGCAGATGCTACCTTGGAAGCATTGTCCCAGCCGGGTCACCTGCATCTCCTCCTCTTCTCCCTCTGCTGTCATCATGACTGCGCCAGCTGTCTGATGCGCTTTTGGACCTCATGGTCCCTTTCATCCCTTCTGCTGTTAAATCCTGTTCCTGCAAGGGAAGTGACAGTCAGTCGGTGTCCCCTCTGTGGCATCTTACCTGCATCTTCCTGAGCTGGACAGCTGGAGGGAACTGTCACCTTTAGCCCCAGCTGTGCTTCAAGACTTCTCCTGGCACAGGTGCGGCTCTGGGTGTGCTTGGTGCGTACCATGCTTCCTGAAGGAGAACAGCAACACTCAACGGTACTCCTGGGCAGTGTCCAGCTGGGAAGAGCTGATGTGAAGGCACGTTTGCTGCAGATCCCGAGGCTGGTCCAGGGGTGCTCCCTGTCCCCAGCTTGGCTACAGGTCCCACATCTGGCTCCGTCCAGCAGGACTTTGGAAAGCCTGTTCCCAGCTGTGAGCGCCAGGCCAAGGGCACAGGGCAGAAACAGCCCCCACGCCCGAGGGCCCCAGCCCCCAACTGGCCTCTGCCCCCAAACTGCTACAACTTCCAAACAGGCTCTCCCTCTAACTGAATTATCTCCAGTTTTGAGAAAAGAAACTGTATCCTCTCAGATTCAGGAGTCTGACTAAGACTGTTAGAGGGCGATTTGGGCTTCAGCTCCAGAACAAAAGAATTTCCGTTACAGAATCTCAGCTGCCACCTCCATGATTGTCGTCACTGACCCACAAAAGCTGCGTTGTGAAAAATCTTACAGCTAATTGAAATTATCCTCTCCTCCCCAAATCTTTGTTCTTCTCATACCCTCCAACTACCACGGTAATAATCATATAAGCGTTCTGTCGTTACGACCGAGCTGAAACCCCTCCAAAGCATCGTTCCCTGACGTGACTGACAGCACTGTGGATAAGGGAGAACCATCACTAACCACACACCCACCTGATAGTCCTTTTGCCTCTGCGACCCAGCATGTCTACATGGACATCTCTGCCTGACAGGAGAAGACCGGCCCGAATAAAATATCTTACATTGTGTTGGCTCTAGAGTAAGCAAGGAATTTATGATAGCGATACAAACAAGTTTAAGAGAAAGCAGGATAGCGGAAGAAGCAGAAAATGTGATGTGTCTCACCCATCGCTAATTTCAGAGGAAGTTTCAGGGGTGTTTTTTTGTGTTTGGGTTTTTTTTTTAATCACTGCACAGCACAACTGAAAAACCACACACCTGCGTTTCAAGGAGAACTGTAAACTACAAGTTTACAAGAGTAAAACTATCCAGTCTATGTAATTACACTTCCTTCCAGGATACATCGGTCATTTGTTTTACATTTCAGTGGAGAGTTTTATGTTAAAATCACTAAATTCTGATATGGAAATAGCAAAATGTCATCTGTAAATCTTTGAAAAGAATAGTACATTGAAGGAAAACTCTTCATATAAAATGTAAATGACATGTTTCTGCTGTCAAAGGTTATAACGTTTTTGAGTATCTTTGCTGTCTTTGCCTTCTTTGTCTTCATTTTCTTCAGATGACATTATAACTACCGTACCTCAACGTAACATTAAACTGTTCAAGGACTCTTGCAAATGATATGAAGTCCAAAATGCCTTACTGTCCTCATTTTGGCTGGGATAGTTAAATTTCTTCAGAGTAGCTAGTATGGGGCTATGTTTTGGATTTGTGCTGAAAACAGTGTTGATAACACAGGGATGTTTTAGTTACTGCTGAGCAGTGCTTACACAGCGCCAAGGCCTTTTCTGCTGCTCACGCTGCCCCGCCAGTGAGGAGGCTGGGGGTGCACAGAAAGCAGGGAGGGGACACAGTTGGGACAGCTCAAAGAAATATTCCACACCATACGACATTGTGCTCAGCAATAAAACTGGGGGGCAGGTTGGCAGGGGGGCCACTGCTCAGGGACTGGTTGACCATCGGTCGGTTGGTGGTGAGCAATTGTTTTCATTTGCATTGCTTGTTTATCATGGGTTTTATTTTCCTCTCTCTCTTGTTTTTCTGGTTCTTTTTCAACCCCATCCCACCGGGTTTTGTTATTACCAACATGTTAATGACATAATAGATCCTGCCAAACCTACAACCTGCAGAACCTGAAGATCGATTTATGCAAGACACGTTCCAGAAATTACAATCAGCATAGAGAAGCGTATGTATCTACTTTGTTCTGTCCTTGCCAAAACTGCTGGGTGACCTGTTGTCAGCCTCAGTGACGAACAGCAGGCAAGACTCTCTCATCTGTCTTAGCTCAGATGCAGCTCCCAGGAAAACGGCTATTTCAGAAAGTCATGCCTTGTTATTTTGGGAAAGTGTTTCAAGGAAATGCGTTTAATACTCTAGAATGGTAAGACTAAGCATGGTAATCTCACTCCAAGTTCTAGCTCTGCCACAAAGTACCTTTTTTTTCCCCCTCTTTTCACCAAAAGGGTGGCACTTCTGTCTGAATGCAAGATGAGCTACATGGGGTATACAGACAGCCCATGGAAAACTGAGAAATGAGTCTGTGATCACTTCCATCCCCATTCCTTGGCACTCCAGCACTCCTTTCACACTCCTTTCCTCATCAGCAGTCAGGCCTTATGTGTTCTGCGCAACATGTTCAAGATGCTGACTTCACCAGGTATTGCCCAAATCATCTCCTACTTGAGTTCTGATCAGCTCAACTACTGCCACAGCCTCTTCTGTCCTGATGTGCAGTCTTGCCCCATTCTGACCCACTCAGAAAGCTCCTACAACGATCATCTCACTCACTGCCTTAATCACAACTCACCGTCTCCTTAACACCCTGAAGTTGTTTCCGTCACTTCACACATACAGTTAATATGGCCTTTCATGACTTAGCCTCCTTCCCTCATGTTATTTTCCACCGAGTACCACGACGACAGCTCCTAATGACAGACCCTGAGAACAGCTCCCAGAGACTGTCCCCTGCTACACACCAACAGGAACAGCACTGTCTTCTCCCACGGCCATCTCCATGCTTGGGAGGAGGTGTTCACACACCCCTGGCAGCCGGCCTTGCTGCCTGGAAATCCTCGCTGTGCTGCTCAAGGCCATGAAAACTGTCATGCTACGGCTGTACCCACATCACTGTTCCTCATTCTGAGCGACACTGCTCATTTCTGTGTATTCCCACCTGCCCGCAGCCAGCTGTTGTTTTCAACCTTGTAAGCATTTTGGAAAAGCACACTTTTTTGTTTTTAATACCTGCTTTGACTTCACTACAGTACAGGCCCAGAGTCCATGACTATGGCTGGTAAAGTCCATAGCATTACAGAATTGTGTAGGGATGAAAAATACCCAGTAGTTCAGCTCATTTCAATTGTTTAAGACAAGGCTTTTGGCTAGAACACAGTCAAGACAATTTAAAACCAGAACTAACCTACACTCCCTCCTTGACTGGCACCTCTTTCTTCATCACTCCTTTGCATTTCTTTAGTTCCTGGGGAGTACATATCAAGATTTCCCTGTTTAAAAGAAACAAGAAAGATCAGTCACAAATATGCAGAAAACCTGCCATACACATCCATGGTGCCCACACAGTAGCATTGTCGAGGCCCTGCATATGCACAAAAGATTAAATTAATGCACCGGGGAGGAGAGAGCAGGAACAGCCCTCTGGCACCCACCATGAGTAACAAGAATTTCTGCTCTGAACTGGGGCTCAGTCAATGTGCAAGTACAGTACTGATCTAGGCACAAAACTGAGCATGTCACTTAATCCCAGGTGCCACACACACTGTACCTTCTTCCATCGCCTCCTGCCGATGAATTGTTTTCCAGGCTCTTCCATCCCATCCCAGCTTAGATAACTGCACTCCGGCTCAGGGCTGACTGGGGGAACTTCTCAGTGCTTTAACTTTGCTTCGGGCTTGGTACGAGCACGAGGCTTCATCCCTTTGGCTTGGCCCCCAGCAGAAGGTGGGCAAGTGGCAGGTTTGCAAGTGGTTTGACAGAACTGAGCTTGTACCCCTACCAGAGAGTAAACACCAACCAAAGAAAAAGCCCAGAGAAACTGTGTTAGAGCGCAGCAGAAAGAAACATCAGGGATGATCACTGTTTAACACACGGGGTTTGGCACTTTGGAGACTGGAGCTCCCAACAGGCTTGGCTCTTTGAATGGAAACATCCTTTAGCTTTTGATCCTGACAGAAATATTACAGATTGCCCCCATCTCTACTTTGCAGTTGCCTGAAGCGTTTGCTTCTCCATGCCCCGTTCTCTTCCACGCTTACAAACTATGTTTAATCTGCAGAAGAGCCAGTACTACAAACTGGCAGCCAAAGGCCTCTTCTCTCAAAGATGTGAAAACTGCAGTTAAAGATGACACACGGGTACCATGACAAGCCTTCTGGTCTGGGTCAGGTTTTAAAAAGCAAGGTCTTCTGAACCTCTGCTTTCCAGCTGCCACCAACAGCTGGAGAAAGGGTCTGGGTTTGATCAGCTGCAGGATGTTACACCTCAGGCTTCAGATTTTGAGCCCAACCCCAAGGTCCGAACAACCTCTCTCCTGCCATTGGGCTGACTGCAGTATCGCACATCCCCTGGCTTCTCAAGCTCCTCCCCAGCAGTCTCCTCCTGGCCACTCTGCTACAGGCCACTATATGGTCTCAGGGAACCATATTCTGGATCCACTCTGGCATCTCCTGTCAAGGAGGATGTAGAGATGCTCTCCCAGGACACTGTGCTCCTCTCACCTGCTCTGGTCTCTCTGCATTGTCCTTTCCTCATCTCCAGACACTGGGTTTGACCTTCACTCAGATCTTCACTGCTTGTCAAATTCCCTTGTCTCGAGGAAATCAACAAGATGACCACGTCCTCCTGACCCTTGTCTCTCATGGGAACTTTGGTCTGGCAGCCAATACAGAAAATGGCAGTGTGAGCACAAAAACATCAAGGCTTGCCCCACAGGTAGGTGGGAGGAGATTTGCTCTTGTTCTGCAGGGAAGCACAGCACAAAGAAAACCTGGTGAGGTTTAAGCATTAACAACTTTACTGGGCTTTCGCTGCCTTCCACAGACCTCTCGCCTGTTAACATGCCAAACTTCCCAGACCCCTGGGTTTTGAGATGGCTTATTTTGGCTGGGACTAGAGCATCAGTTAACACCTGCACTGCCAAGCGCTCGTAGACCTGAGCGTGCTCCTCACAGCTCCGTACTGCTGTACCCTGTGGGAAGTGAGGCTCAGGGGGAGCAGTGCTGCACAGATATGTGCTGAAAGGCAGCGCAATGGGAATAGATATACGAGACTGGTGGGGGAAAGGTCGAGTATCGACACTGGGAAACGTGATGCCAGTTCAGCGTCTGCAGCAGGATCCGAGCAGCCACAGAACTGAGCAGCGACTCTCTTTGGAGACCGTGAAGCAACAGTTACATTCACTTCCATGACCCGCTCTAGATCACATCCCACTCCTCGCATCCTTGCCCTCCCTTTCCCCTCCAGCTTTCCAGACGGTGGGAGTTGTCCTCTGAGGGTAAGAAAAAAGAAAGTGCCCCTTGCTGAACCGCCACCATTTCCTCCACTGAAACCACCCGGGGCCTGCACGCAAGGACATATGGCAGTGGCAGCAGTTCACTCCTGTTCTGGTCCCTACGTACCCCTTCAAAGACGTGAGTGAAGTCTGCTCCCAGAATCTTCCTCGTGCCCACACCAGTCTCCTTGAAGAAGTCGACTATCGGCCACTTCTGTTTGCGCCGGAGGTTATGCAGCGTGACAAGATCCTGGGGTGCACAAAGAAGGGGGACGCCGCCCTTCCCCCAGGGCTGACAGCTCTCTGGTGGTGAGCACTGGAAAAGGTTAGAAAACACCCTGAGAGCACCCTTACCCAGAGTCACCGTGCCAGGAGGGGTGACACCGTCTGGGGTAAAGCAGCGTAAACTGACTGATCTGTTCTTCTCTCTCTAGTCTTCCCTTTCTTCTGAGGGTTTCCGTCAGCAGGGTTTGCTCTCGAGTTCCTGCAGACGCAAACAGAAACACTGCTGTTATGGCCTAGGAACTAACTCGCCCAGGAGCTATTTTTCAGAAAGGGCTACGGTTGCTTGTCCGACGTAAGCAATGCCCACACAGAGTTGCTCAAACAGGGATTGCTAAGACTCAGAGGAACTCCCATCATTTAAGAACCCACAACAGGCAACGGAATGTGAAAATGAGCACAAAGAAAGGGGTCTTTTCAGAATCACTATTTCTTTTTCATATCCCTGTTTTCCTCACCACGGGGAGGAAACAGACTCTGCAGCCCCTGCCGTCAAATATGGTTCTGTGGGACATGGGGGAGAAGAAAGTAGAGAGACCTGAACAGGGAAATTTCAAATCTGTGGAGAATCAAGTAGAAACAGTTGCAAAGCATGGCATCAATTTACAGAAATTTAAACCTGATGGAGCCGACTAGTAGAAGTGAGTATGACTGAGAACTAGAGGGGAGCACTGCAATCAAAAGGGTAAGCAACGCGGACAGCTCTAACTGCACATTTTCACCTGATTGCCTTAAACAGGCTTGGGATCCTGATTGCTCACTTCACCCTGGAATAGTCCCACTCCTCGCCTGAAAGCTGCTGTGCGCCTGGCAGAGGACAGATACAATCCACACAAGGAACAATCAGAGATAAAGGCTACACTTCCCTTGGTGAAGTTTCCTTGGAAAAAAATACTTCTTTTTTTTTTTCAAATGTTACTGCAAGAACCAGGAAGAAAAAAAAAATCCCTGACAGGTAGGCTGGAAATTCCCGGCTGTGGTAAAACCATCCACCCTTGGTACCCCCATTTCCCAAAAGCCGGCAGCACAGTTTGGGTGGGGGGAAAGGCACGTATCAGACCTTGGGGCTGAGAGAGGGGCACAAGCATCTGACAAGGGAGCTGCATCCAACCAGGAGCACTCCACACTTGCTTCTCTGGCAACAGAGCCCTGGAGCGTGCTCCCACCAGGAGGAAGAAACAACTTCCATGTCTGGAAATCCCCATTTATGAAAGGCTGTCAACAGAGATGGGGTTGTCCCTGAGCACGAGACCCACATGAAGGCCTGAGGACAGCAAAGGCACCCGGTCTGTCCCCACCACAGCATGCCTGCTCCAAAGCTTGGAGCCGCCTGTCAGACAGGAGGCCACTCTACCTTCCCCTGGCCTGCGGACACAAAACGCTGACCTCCAGCTGCCAGGGCTGGGGATGGCCACCCTCGGGGCAGCAGCAGGAACCGCTCTGACCCTGGCTGTGCAGTTGTCCCTGGGGCTGAGTACTCGGGCCCAGGGCTGCTGAACTGGGCCATGGCAGGGCCCTTGGGTGATGAGCTCTCCAGGTCCCTCCCCACAAGCCCATCCGCACTGGCAGATACCCGCTCCTCCTCCTGCAGCACCCCTGGCCCTGGTCCCCCCCCCCCCCTCACCCCGGCTGCCCCCGGCCCTTCTCTCACCTATTTCTCCTCAGGCCCCTCGGCCTCTGCCCCCTCCGGCCCCACCCCAGGCTGGCTGTGACTGACAGGCAGCCTCTGCCTTCGCTGATTGGCTCAGCCATGGCCAATAGCGTGGCCGTTGCTGGGCGGGCACAGGCAGCCCGGGCCTCTCCTCACAGAGCTGCCCTGTGCCTGCTGCCCCCTGGCGCCGCAGCTCGCTCCTCAGCCAGCCGGGACACTGGGCCTGCGGGGAGATGGCCTTCAGGAAGGGCCATTGCACCTGGAGCTGTTCTCTCATCAGCGCAAGGTGTGTGCACAGCTCAGGGGTCCCTAAGTACTCTCATGGGGTCTGGGCCTGCTCAGGGAGGGAGGGGAGGGAAAGGAAAGGGAAAGGGAAAAGAAAAAGGAAAGGGAAAGGGAAAGGAGGGATGGGATGGGATGGGATGGGATGGGACGGGACGGCATGGCATGGCATGGCAGGGGAGCGTCCCTGGATTGCTCTGGATTGGCAAGTCTTTCTGAAAATGTGGGTCTGTCTGTGCTGCCAGCCACAGCCCTGGGCAGGAGGAGCTGCATGACAGGAGCCACTCGCATTGGCCAGGCTGGTACCTGGCAGGAGACAGGGCTCTGCCCCCGGTCCCACCGCCCGTGCTGAGCCCAGCACCCAGGGCCTCCCTCAGGCCTTGCCTTCCCCTGGGGGGTGAGGAGGAGAGGCGCCCTCTCCTGGCGTGGCCCAGGGCATCTTACTGTGGCCAGAAGGAAGGACGGAGCCCCCGTCACTCTCCCCACGGGGGCTGACCACTGTCCTTCGCTTCTGTCCCTGGGGCTCCCCAGCACTGGCAGGCCCCACAGAGCTTCAGGGCCAAGCAAATGCCAGGGTGCCAGGGGCTCCTGGGGCTCAGGCCAGCTTTGGGCATCTCCAAAGCTGAGGTGCAGCTGCCCCTTCGCTTCTGCAGCTGCAGTTGTTTGCTACTCCCTTAGTGGTCAAAACTGTTTCTCTTCATGGCACATGGACTGGACAGAAGCCACTTCCCTGTTAGTCTGGGAGGACTTCAGGGAAACGAGGAAGCCACAGCATGCACGCAGGTATGAGGAAAGCGAAAAGGAGCCGTGTCAAGGATTTTCTGCTGTTTCAGGTCTGAACTCAGGCATTTGTGTGCATCCCAGCACCAAAGTCAGTTTTTTTTCCTCCAAGCTGCACAGCTTTTCCCCAGCCAAAGTGAGTTGGGCTGAGCTGGCCTTTGGGATAACTCGGCTCCTTTCTTTTTGAATTGTGTGCCTACACTTTCCCTTTTTTCCAGCAATTGCTTTCTTTCTCCCCCCTTGCCCCACCAGTTCCATCCTCTTTCAAAGGTAATTATGATTTGACTTTCTGGACAGATCATCGAGTAGGTAGACCCAGGGTATAAGTCTAGGCTGGTCTATACCTCCAGAGCTGTAGGCTGAGCTGTTCTGCCTTTAAAGGCTCAATAGATAAGGGCTCTGGGTAGAGTTACTGTTTGCCACTTATTATTTCTTTTGGGGACCTGTGACAGTGATGGTAAGGTCGTCAGCCTCCAGCTCTGCAGCAGTTAAAACTACCACTGGAAGAGTTTTGATGGCGGGTGCTGTTCTGTGTGTTCCGTTTTCAAGAATCATTTCATTGAGCTAGAATTATTTCTATGCGATTAGGTGATGGGGATCTTCCCGCACTGGTCTTCTGTTTCTGGAGCGCGTCCTGACAGCCTTTGTCATCCAGAGCCTTCCTGTCTGTTCCTGAGAGGACTGATGGCCATGAGGGGGAATGACTCCTGGGAGTAACGGCTTCACCACTAGGCTTGGATTTAGTGAATCCCCATGGACAGACAGATGTAACAGGTGCACCATCCAAGAATTCTGATGTGCTGACACTCTAGTGTGAATTTGGAGGTGTTTCCTCCTCCTTCATCTCCTCCTCCTCCTCCTCTTCCTCTTCCCTGTTTTTCCTCCTCCTTTTCCTCCTCCTCCTGCTCCTCCGGTTCTTCGTCATCATCCTCCTCCTCTTCCTCCTGTTCTTTCTCCTCCTTCTCCTGTTCCTCTTCTTCTTGTTCTTCCTCTTCCTCCTCCCGTTCCTCTTGCCCCTGTTCTTCCTACTGTTCTTCCTCCTCCTCCTTCTCTTCTTCCTCCTCCTTTCCCCCCTCCTCCTCCTTCTCTTCCTTCTCCTCCTCCTCCTCCTCCTGTTCTTCCTCCTCCTCCTGTTCTTCCTCTGCCTCCTGTTCTTCCGCCTCCTTTTCTTCCTCCTCCTGTTCTTCCTCTTCCTCCTCCTGTTCTCATTTCTCCTTGTCCTCCTCCTCCTTTCTTTCTCCTCCTTTTTTTCTTCCTCCTCATCGGTTTTTTTTGTTCTCCTCTTCCTCCTTATCCTGTTCTTCCTCCTCTTCCTCCACCGCCTCTTCTTTCCTCTCTTCCTTAAGTTCTTTCTCCTCCTCTTCCTCCTCCTCCTCCCCCTTCTCCTGTTTCTCTTCCCTTTCTTCCTCCTCCTGTTCTTCTTCCTCCTCCTGTTTCTCCTCCTCCTGTTCATTCTCTTCCTCCATTTCTTCCTCCTTTACCCTCCTCCTCCTCTTGCCCTTCCTTCTTTTCCTTTTTATGTTCCTCCTCATACTCCTCCTCTTCCTGCTCTTGTTCTTCCTCTTCTTCTTGTTCTTTCTCATGTTCTTCATCCTGTTCTTCCTACGGTTCTTCCTCCTCCTCCTGTTTTCTTTCTCCTCCTTTTTGTCTTCATCCAGTTCTTCCTCCACCTCTTCTTCCTCTTTGTTGTTCTCCTCCTCCTCCTCCTCTGCCTCTGCATGTTTATCCTCTGCATGTTCATCCTCCTCCTGTTCTTCTTGTTCTTCATAGTCCTCCTCCTTATACCCTTTCTCCTCCTCCAGCTCATCCTCCTCCTGTTGCCTTCTGGTTTTTCTCCTGCTCTTACTGTTACTCTGTTTACCCTCCTGTTCTTTATCCTCATCCTCCTGTTCCTTCTGTTCTTTTTCCACCTCCTCCTCTTCTACTTCCTCCTCTTGCTTCTGCTTCTCCTTCCTCCTCCTCCTGTTCTTCCTCCTCTTCCTCCTCCTCCTCCTCTTCATCTTCTCCTACCTCATATTCCTCTTTTTTCCTTTCTCCTCCTCCTTCTCATCCTGTTCTTGTTCCTGTTCTGCCTTCTCCTCCTATTCTTCTTAACTTTCTTCCTCTTATTCCTCCCTCTCCTCTTCTTCTTTCTCTTCTCCCTCATCCTGCTTTCCCCCTCCTCCTTTTTTTCCTTCTCCTTCTTCTCCTCCTCCTCCTCTTCCTCATCTTACTCCTGTTCCTTTTCCTATTTCTTCTCCTCCTGTTCCTCCTCCACCTCCTCTTCTTCCTCCTCTTGCTCATTTCTCATCTTTCTCCTCCTCGTCCTGTTCCTTTTCATCCTCGTCCTATTTTTTCCTCCTCCTTATCCTCATCTTCCTTCTTGTGTCCCCTCTTCTCTTCCTCCTCCTTCACCTTTTCCTCCAACTTCTCCTCATCCATTTCCTTTTGTTTCTCCTCATCCTTTTCTTGCACTCTCTCCTGGCTGGGTCCTGCACTTGGGTCATAACAACCCCATGCAGCGCTACAGGCTTGGGGAGGAGTGGCTGAAAAGCTGCCTGGCGGAAAAGGACCTGGGGGTGTTGGTCGACAGCTGGCTGAATATGAGCCGGCAGTGTGCCCAGGCGGCCAAGAAGGCCAATGGCATCCTGGCTTGTGTCAGAAATAGTGTGGCCAGCAGGAGTAGGGAAGTGATCGTGCCCCTGTACTCGGCACTGGTGAGGCCGCACCTCGACTACTGTGTTCAGTTTTGGGCCCCTCACTACAAGAAAGACATTGAGGTGCTGGAGTGTGTCCAAAGGAGAGCAACGAAGCCTGGAGAAAAGGAGGCTCAGGGGAGACCTCATCGCTCTCTACAACCACCTGCAAGGAGGTTGTAGCAAGGTGCGGGGTCGGTCTCTTCTCCCAAGTAACAAGCGATAAGGCAAGAGGAAATGGCCTCAAGTTGTGCCAGGGGAGGTTTAGATTGGATGTTAGGAAACATTTCTTCACCGAAAGGCTTGTCAAGCATTGGAACAGGCTGCCCAGGGAAGTGGTTGAGTCACCATCCCTGGAGTTATTGAAAAGACCTGTAGACGTGGCACTTAGGGACATAGTTTAGTGGTGGACTTGGCAGTGCTACGTTAATGGTTGGACTCGATGATCTTCAAGGTCTTTTCCAACCTAAACGATTCTACGATTCTATGATTCTAGTTTTGACGGTGTCAAAATAAACAAAAAATCACTTCTAGGAGAGTTGGAAGCCAGTTTTAATTTTAAACTCCTCTTCTTTCACTGGAAGACATTCCAGAACAGCCACAAAATTACAAGCTCAGAGTTGAAACCAAGCATTGTGACTGACCTGAATTTTTTTGGCCTTTTTCGTTCATCCACTGGTAGTTATAGGAGGGAAAAAGGGGATTTCTTTCAAAAGAGAACATTTCTTTTCCTCTGTCCTTCTTCTTCTTCACCAGTGCTCTGAATGTTGGTGGTTTTATTTTCGGGGTGTTTTGGTGCTGTGTCACTGTAGCAATAGCTGTGATGGAGACACTAGAGACCATAGGACAGGTAGAAGATGCCAGTGGTGATCATCAGGCTGGAGAAGCCAAAGGAAAAAGCAGGGGACTGGAGTTGCCTGGAGAGAGAGGGTCCAGTTTCCAAACTAGGTCAGCTCGTGTCCTCATCTCCCATGCAGGAGATGAATCACACACAGGGACTGCAAAGCAATGTGAGCCATAGAAAAAGGCTTGCTTAGCTCCGGATTGCCCAGGGACATTTAGTTGGAATTCAGCCCTTGCCAGCGGGAAGGAAACATGCCCTGCAAGCCCACGCTGAGGCATGAGACCTTGCCTGGGGCTAAGGGATATGTCAGGGGATGTAGATGAGACCCCCAGCCCCTGGAGTGGCAGCTGGAGGATGGGTAGGTCAAAGGACCCTGATGGGAGCCCTGCTCATACAGTGGACCAACGGGCACCTTCCCTTGTCACACAGAGCATCCCATGGGCTGGAAAAGGGATGGAGAGTTTCTGGCAAATGTCTGGAGAAGAGCTGCTCCCCCTGCCTCTCCCAGGGGCCATCTCAGCTCTAGCGCCCTTCCCAAGGACAGCCCCACCAGGTAGGTGCCGTCAGCACTGCAGGAGAGAAGAGGCAGCAGCCACAGCAGTCAGCACTGCGGGAAAGCTGGGACCCCGGAGAGCCTCCCAGGCTCTCCAATCCCAGCCTAGCCCAGTGTGTGTGAGACAGTGGTCAGAAGAGTGGTTTTTTAATCTAGGCTACCTACTAATGGTCTGTGTGAGAGTACAACCCGATCCAGTGTTACGCATAACATCAGCGCTGTGAAGAGATGTGACGTTCAAATGGAAAATGAGACAGTTTGAAGACGTTTTAATAGCTTGCAGGAATAAAAAGGGGAAGCACTGTAAATATAATAAAAAAATACAATACCATAAAATAAATGTCTGAACTTTCTGTGACACGTTACGTCATTTCAAAGTGCATGTCTGCTCAGTCAGGACGCTGAACCTCCACTGCACCCACATCCAGCCCTGACCAGAAGGGGACAGAGAGAGAGACACAGAGTGACTTTCCAGAAACAGCATTTGGCTCAGGGGGATGTGCAGGGCAGCAGGCACCCCGACAAACCGATAACAAGTGCCCACGGGTCACCTGAAAGAACAGGTGTGGTTTTCTGCCTGAAACATGTTTCAGGATTTGCTCTGAGGATTTTTTCTTCCACCGTCATCATCTCCACTGCCAGCTCTTCACAGTGACAATCAAGCAAAGTGCATTCAACCTGCAAGGGCTAGGAGCAGAGATGAGGCTTATTCCAGAGCAGGAGGGAGATTCCCACTAGAGCTGATGAGGTTGCCCGGGCCAGGAGGACTGTTGCAGTGCGCAGCGCTGGCTGACGCCAAGGACGTGGGCCAGCTGGCGTGAGCAAGGCTGGGAAGTGGGGTGCTGGTGCTGGTGCCAGGGCAGCACTGCTCGGCCAGACCCTGCCTCCTCCCAGCGCCTCCTCTGTCACTCTGTGGGCATAGCCAGTCATAGGCAATGCAAGCCCCAAGCCTCAGCCACCGTCCAAGGCCACCATGCTCCTTTAGCCATGAGCAAGATCTCAAACTCCTTTTCGGCTATAGGAGAAGGGTTGTTAATAGAAATGGATGCACATGGCACAGTCTAGTCCAGAATAGCCACAGCTGCTAAAAGCTTTCCGTGTCCTGGATGGATGCTTTTCAGGAGCAGCTCCTGGGTCCACTTGCACCAAGGCTAGCGATAGCTGTATTTCAGGGAAGTAATTCAGGTTTAATCCTTTGTCCCCCGACCATCCCCACAGGCCCAGCAGCACGGAAAGTCACAGTGGGCTGCGTTTGAGCAACCTGCTCCACTCGACTTGTGGCAAATGTTGCGTCCGCATCCCTGCTCTTGTGTTCTCCCTGTAGGGTCCCGGTTTAATATGTAACCCACAAAAAAACCCTAGTCAAATTATAACTGTGTATTTTGGAGATAGAGAATTTAATGGTATCAATTCACTGCTATGCGAATTAAATCAATGCAAAAGGAAAATCTAATACTTGTATACCAGAAGTGTTTTTATTGGATGTATGTAAACATATGCACACCTTTTTAGCATGATGTGAATTACTGAGATTTGTTGTTTTTTTTTTCATTTTCCTCTTTAAAGTTTTTGTCGTGGTTTAATCTCAGTCGGCAACTAAGCACCATGCAGCCGCTCGCTCACTCCCCCCCACCCGGTGGGATGGGGGAGAGAATTGGAAGAGCACAAGTGAGAAAAAACTCGTGGGTTGAGATAAAAAACAGTTTAATAATTGAAATAAAATGATAATAATGATAATATGATAATAATAATAATAATACACAGAGCAAGTGATGCACAGTACAATTGCTCACCACCCGCCGACCGATGCCCAGCCAGTCCCCGAGCAGCGGCCCCCCCGGCCAGCTTTCCCCAGTTTGTGTACTGAGCATGACGTCACATGGTATGGAATGTCCCTTTGGCCAGTTTGGCTGTGCCCCCTCCCAGCTTCTTGTGCACCTCCAGCCTTCTCAGTCGGTGGAGCATGGGAAACTAAAGGTCCTTGGCTAGTGTAAGCATTACCTAGCAACAACTAAAACATCTGTGCGTTATCAACTTTGTTCCCATCCTAAATCCAAAACACAGCACTGTAGCAGCTACTAGGAAGGAAATTAACTATCCCTGCCGAAACCAGGACAGTGGTGAGCTTAGGCAGGACTACTCATGTCCATGGAGCAGCACACTTGGGTATTAAGGCTTTATCACAGTTGGGTATTAAGGCTTTATCCCACTTTGGTGTTAAGGCTTTCTCCTTGGCATCCACGGCTGGATGAGCGCCAGAAAGCAAGGAGGGAGATCCTTCAAGGTGCCAGGGGAGGGGAGCAAGGGGAGACTCCCCAGCAACAAGATTTTTCACTCTCTTTATTTAAAAGAAGAAAAAGTAAATTCCCTTCCAAAGACCCAAGCACAGCACGTCTTCCAAAATTGACGGCATCACTGGTCTTTGGCTCTCAGTTCTAGCAGTTGAGATACCATAAAACCCTGTTCCTCTGCACGCTTCAGTACAGCCAAAAGCATTAGCAAATCTGCCAGTCCTTTTTGGTAGCCTGATGTATTGCAGCACTGGGGATTGGATTCCCCCCCCCCCCCCCAAGTAAAACCATATGGGGGATCTCTTATCTCACTGATTTTTCTATCATAAATGAAACTTTAAAAAAAAGTTAAAATTGCATAATTTACAAACTGACTTGCATTGTTTAAACTGTAACTGCCAAATAGCTGCAGCATACAATGTATTAGGTGTATTTAAACAGTTCAGTATTTGTTCTGAATGTTTAAAAAGAGGCAACTGAATGTTACGGGGTTTTTCCCAATGTTTTGAGAGAGTGCTCTGAAGGACTTTATCTCTGCCTCGCTTTCAATGGCGCGTTTCCCTGGCACTGCAGTAGCATCTCTCTTGGGCAGTGCAGCTGGCCAGATGTCCCTCCTAATTACGTAACCCACAAAAAACCCCCTCGTCAAATCATAACTGTGTATTTTGGAGATAGAGAATTTAATGGTATCAACTCACAGCTATGCAAGTTAAATCAATGCAAAAGGAAAATCAAATACTTGTATACCAGAAGTGTTTTTATTGGATGTACATAAACATACGCACACCTTTTTAGCATGATGTGAATTACTGAGATTTGTTGGTTTTTTTTTTCATTTTCCTCTTTAAAGTTTTACACTTCACTTTCAGATTTATTGACCAAGCAAGCACGATGTGCAGCAGCAGCATCAAGGGCTGTAGCTGTTGTGGTGGATCTGTAAGTGTAGATTCTGATGATGGTACAACCTTGTCCTGCAGCCTCGCAGGGTTATCTCCCTGCAGCAGTGCTGTGAGGAAGTGGTGTGGTTTAACCCGGCAGGCAGCTAAATAGCGCACAGCCGTTCGCTCACTCCCCCCCGCCTCCCAGTGGGATGGGGAAGAGAACCAGGGAGAGGAAAAAATAAAATACTTGGGTTGAGATAATGACAGTTTAACAGGACAGAAAAGGAAGGGAAAATAATAATGATAAAAGAATATAGAAAATAAGTGATGCACAATGCAGTTCCTCACCACCTGCTGACCGATGCCCAGCCAGTTCCCGAGCAGCGGTCACACCCCACCCCCACCCCCCCAGTTTATATACTGAGCATGACGTCATATGGTATGGAATATGTCTTTGGCCGGTTTGGGTCAGCTGTCCTGGCTGTGCCCCCTCCCAGCTTCTTGCTGGCAGGGCATGAGAAGCTGAAAAGTCCTTGACTAGTGTAAGCACTACTTAGCAACAACTAAAACATCGATGTGTTCTCAACATTATTCTCATCCTAAATCCAAAACACAGCTCTGTAGCAGCTACTAGGAAGAAAATTAACTCTATCCCAGCTGAAACCGGGACAGGAAGGGATGAGACATTTTCCAACACCAGCGGGAGTGTTTACTTTTATGCTGAGTTCAAAATTTTATCAATTAGTCTTAATACTGATTTTAAGTGTTCAAATCACTCTAGCTTTTAAAGGAGGTGGTGTATTTCGAGCTGACTTGTTTACCTAGAATCCTCCTTTAGCTCAACGACTGTCCTATCCCTTATTCTGACTGACTTCCTCTACTTTATTCTGTGCTATTTTTTTAATATGCTGAAATATAATTTGGGGTTTTTGTTTTCCAGAAGCCTTGTTGTAAGCGTCTCGTGGTGCTCGAGAGATACCCCTCAGCCCAGGTTTGCCTGCCGGTCATGAAGTGTACTGACGGTAAGGGGCCAGCCCTGTGTCTGGAGGCTCCTGGCTCTGTCTCCAGTGGGTGCCCTGCAGGTGCGGCGGCGAGGGCGAGGTGGGGAGAGTCCGGGGCCGACAGGGACCGGGGACGTTTGTGGCCCTGGGGAGCCCGTCCCAGCCAGGGAACGGAGGGGGAGCATCGCAGAGCAGAGCCTGGGCAAGAGACGTGGCACCATCCTCTGGCACACTGCCCCTCCATGGGGCAGCCATCAGCCTGCGGGACAGGGGCTGGGGGGGTCGCAACCATTTGGGGGGGCTGCCCCCCTTTATTTTTCTAGCAGAGCTCCCCTTTTTTTTTGGGGGGGGGCGTTTACATATGCAAATGGTACTTTTAAAATAACGAGCTGCCGGTCGGGGCCATTTCCCTTGTTTTGTGGCTTTTTTGGGGGTGAACAAAAAGGGGTGGGAGGGGACTGGCAGGGTGATGACATCATTTGGGGCACCCCAATGTCACTAGGGGGGAGATGATGCAGCGGAGGAGCAGGTGAGAGGAGGATGGGGGGGTCCCCCCCCAAAATGGGAGTCACAGCCCAAAAATGCCCAAAAATTCATGGGTGGGGGTTGTGTGTTTAAAAAATATTAAAAACTGTAAATATGTAAATAAAAAGCTGTATCTACTATGTTATATAAAGGATTTTAGAATATAAAAAAATTCTAAATAGAGATATATAGGGTTTTAAAATACAAAAATAACTTGTGTATCTGTAAATTGAAAAAAAAGGACTTTAAAATGCAAATAAGATGATATATGAAGGAATTTAAAATAGAGAAAAGTGAATAGATAGAGCTAGCTGCACTTACTGTGTGTTACGTAGTAAGTCTTAAGTAGGTATTATATGTAATCTAAATAGAGATTGGATATAAGTGTAAATATATTTATCTAAGTCTAAATAGCTATAATTGTAAGTAGATATCTAAGTCTAAAAAGATATTAAAGTGTCAAAATAGATAAGTCTAAACAGATAGCTAGTCTAAATAGATGTTCTATATGTGTAAATAGATATTCTATAAAATAAGTGTAAACAGACATAGTCTAAATAGATATATGTAAATGTAAATATATAGAAGTGTAAATATAATATATACGCCTAGACAGATATTATATATACGTGTAAATGGATAATATATAAAAACCATATTCCTTAAATATATATGTGTAAATAGATGCATAAGTGTAAATGTCTATGCTAGATAAGGCTTTCAAAATGCAAAGAAACCGTAATTTTAGAAAGGATTTAAAAACTTGACGCCCCCCATAAAGACTACTGAAGATGTAAAAGCACTTTCAAAAGCTGCTCCTTCCCGCTTCTCCTTTTCCCCCTTTTCCCATCCTGATTTGGCATCAATTCTCCCAAACAGGGACTTTCCCCTGTGGGGCTGCACACGCAGAGTGGGAGCCGCTGCCACAGCACAAAAATAATCCAAAACACAAAGGGGACCCCCCCCCCCCAATTTTTTGGGAAAAAAACCCAATTTAGGGCTCCCGGGAAAGCCAAATCCGCCTGGATTTGCGTAGCTGGAAAGCAAACAATAAGTCAACCCTCCCATTTTCATGGACAAAACCAAAAGCAAAAATCACCGATTTTTATGTTGTGGAAAAGCACCGAAAAAACCCAGAATTGAGTATTTTGGAAAGGCAAAAAACCGCAGATTTTTATATTATGGAAAAGCAAAAAAAAAAAAGCGTCCAGAAGTCGGTAGTGCAGCTCAGAAGCCGCGCGTGCGCGGTGGCGTCCCTGTGATCCACGCTGCTGTCTGCCGGTAACGGCGATGCGATGCTGCGGTGCCTGCAGGGTGGTGCCGCCACGCTCGCTGCTGCCTCCCGGTAAGGCAATGCTGCTGCCGCCCCACGTGCGCGGTGTCGGCGCGCGCTCGGCAAAGCGCGGAACTGCGGCGCCGGTGCCGCCCCCGGGCACGCGCCGCCCGGCGGGTGCTCGCTGCTGCTGCCGCCTGGTGGCTGCAGCGCGGTTCTGCAGCGCCGGCACCGCACAGGTGCGCAGCCGCCGCCTTGGCTGGTGCCGCAGCATGGCGGTGTGTCGGGCGCGATTCCCGGTGGTGGGTGAGGGCCGGGACCACCGGTGAGGCGAGCGAGCTCCTTTGGCGGGTGCGGGGGTGTCTCCTGCCCGCTGGCTGCCCGGGGGTGGCGGGACGGGAAGCTTCAAACCTCCCTCTGCAGCAGGCTCCTGGTCCGCTGGAGGTGAGCCGGGTCAGGGCAGCCCCAGGGAGTTACCCGAGAGCTGATAGAAAGGAAGAGGGGAAGGACACCCTCCCTGGCACAGACGCCGGGCACCTCCCCAACACGCCAGGGCTCCCCCTGAGCCTCTCCTGTTCCCACTTGCCCCATGCAGCTGCCCCCAGCTCCAGCACCTCTCCTGAAGCCTGTCCCATAGCCCCAGGTCTCCCCCAGGCCCTGTCGTGAAGGTGACAAGCTGGCCCTCGAATGTGCTTGATTCTCCCTTAACGCAGGTGTTGTTAGCAGCAGTGCAGGGAAAGAGCAGCATCTCCAGAAGCCCCTGCGGAAGGAGGGGATTCGGCCAGGGGCGATCTACGGTAGTAACGGTGGCTGCTGTTTCTTTCCCTCTCCCAGAGGCCACGCTGGGGATGCGGTTGTCTGTTCCTCCCCTGGGGATGCCATTGACTGCATCCGCCTCAGGCTTGAGTGGGTTGTCTCTGCCCGGCCTCGCTCTCCTCACAGCATGGGGGTGAAAAGGAACAGGCGGAGCACTTGCTGGCTGTCAACAGGAGCTGCCTTGGCTGAAGCTGGAGAGGCCAGAGAAAGGTAAAGACGACGAAATTGAAGGCCATCCGTCCGGCAACTGCCTCCCGCTGCAGGCAAGAGAGAGCCTGCCTCTGTGGGTGAGGAAGGATCCCTCTTCGTAGTTCGCAGCAGGCCAGGCCACTAACGTGCACCGCAGGGTCTGTATGCATAACCCAAACCATGGTACAGCCACGTAGTGCACGGGCGAGCAAGGCTACGCGTCTAGGAAGCCTCATCTCGTAAGAGCTGTGAGACACTCACGTATTCTCTTAGGTGGAGGACAGCCAAGTGACTGGAGTTACAGAAGAGGAAGGGAGGAGAGAAGGAGGAAGAAGCATCTGACCTGTCAAATTCTCCTGGCAGCACAGAGAGCGAGAGCTGCAGCAAGTCCCAGGCCCTCGGGGCCCTGTCGCCCCTCTTGTGCATCCCAGGTCCTCCCTGCCCCTCTCCTGTCCCCCTCTCTTTCCCATGCTGCTGTAATTTTTTTTTTTCCTTCTCTGTACCTCTCCTCTCTATTCTTCTGCCCTGGCTCCCTCTTCCTTTCTCCCTTTACCACTCTTGTTCTACTGCTCCCTTTCCTTTTTCTCTCTGTGCTTTTGTCCTGCTCCCTCTCCATCTTTTTCTTCTCCTCCATCTCTGTCCTGCAGCCCATCGCTGTTTTTTTCCTTTTCCATCTCTTTGTCCTGATCTGCATCCGTCTCTTTTTTCCCCACAATTTCTCTGGCCTCTTCCCTGTAGTTCTTTTCCTCTCTGTGCCTCTACGTGCCACTCCATGTCCCTCTCTCGCCTTCCTTCTCTCTCTCTCTCGCTCCCCCTTTGTCTTGCTCACTGTCGCTGTTTTTAAAAATTCTGTATCTCACCATCCCTGTCCTCCTTCATGTTCATCTCTTACTTTCTCTGATCCTTTGTCCTCCTCCCTGGCCCTATTATTTATTGCTTCACCTCTCTGTCCCTGTTTTCTCTCATGCTCCACCTCTCTCATTCTCTCTGTTGCTCTCGTTGGCTCTCTATGTCAGCGTCCTGCTCCCTGTCCCTCTCTCTTTCACAATATCCTGCTTTCCAGCTCCCTGTCCCTCACCTGTTTTCTATACCCCTCTGTCCTTTCTCCTGTCTTTCCTTGTCCCTCTGGCCTGCTACCTGTCACTGTTTTTTACTTTCTTTCTCCATCTCTCTGCCTCAGTCCTGTCACTCTCCTCCTCTCTCCGTCTCTAATGTTTCTTTCCCCATCTCTGCCCCGCTTCCTGTCCCTTTTCTCTTATTCTTTCTGTCCTCCATCCTGCCCCTAACTTTTTTGTCTGTATATCTCCATACCATTGCCTGTCCCATTGTTTCTCCCTATATCCCCCTGCCCAGCTCTCTGTCCCGTTATTCCCCTCTGTCCTGCTCCCTGGCCTTTTTTCTCATCCTGCAGCCCAGTGCTGCTTTTTCTTTCTTCATCTCTTTGTCCTGATCTGTCTCCCTCTTTTTTCCCCTCAATCCTTCTGGCTTGTTCCCTATCTTTTTCTCTCCCTCCCTCCCTCCCTCCCTCCCTCCCTCCTTCCTTATTCCTCTCATTCAATTTCTCTCTCGACCCATCTGTTCTGCTCCCTGACCCTGTTTTTCTTCTGCCATGTCCCTGCAGGGCTCCTTATCCCTTTTTTTATCGATTTATCCATCTCGCTGTCCTTTTCCCTGTACAAAGGTACAGTCCTTCTCCCTAATTTTATTTTTCTCTTTCTGTTCCTCTGTCCTGCTCCCCATCGCTGTATTTTCATTCTCTGTATCTGCTGCTCCACTAGCGACTTTCGAGTTGTCCCGGGGAAGGGTGAGCGTACAGGCACCGAGCCCCAGAGCAGACTCACTCCTGGGACTTGCACACATTAATGAATAAACACTTGCTGTCTCCTTTGCACTCATGGCTGTGTTTGTAGTCCTTTGTACTTGGTGAGTGGCTGTCAGAGAGTCCAGGGGAGCAGGTTACGCAGTAGGTGTCAGGGGCCATGGCTGCAGCTGTGGGCTGGGGCTGGAGGATCCCCGGGGGGGGGGGGGGGGGGGGGGGGGGGGGGGGGCGTGTCCAGTGAGGCTGATGGTGATGGCCCCTTGCATAAAAGGGCTGCAGCCCCAGGGGATGGTGCTGCTGGGGCATGCCTGCCTGAGAGTGACGACGAGCTGCGAGGATGTTTCCAACCCACCAGTGCAATAGGCTGACGGTCAGTTGGAGTCAGGCCCCATGAGGGCAGCTCCCAGGGATTTTCTGAGAGCTGGTGGAGAGGAAGCAGGGCGACGGGCAGGAGATGGCTGCCCCCACCCCTCTGGGTACCTGGAGACCTTCCCACCCCCTGGAAAAGGTGCTGGGTGCTTCCCTAACTCAACTAAACTCCTCCAGCCCTGCTCACCCCGTGCAGCTGCCCCCAGCTCCAGCACCTCCCCTGAAGCCTGTCCCGTAGCCACAGACTGCCCCCAAACCCTGTCCTCACAGCAGCAAGCTGGCCCTTGAATATGCTTTGTTCTCCATAAATGCAGGTGCCATTAGCATGAATTCGGGGAAAGAGCGGTGTCTCCAGAAGCACCTGCAGAAGGAGGGGTTCCTGCCTGAGGAGAGCCACAGTCATCACTGTGGATAATAGTTTGTTCTGGTTTTGGCTGGGATAGAGTTAATTTTCTTCCTAGTAGCTGGTAGAGTGCTGTGTTTTGGATTTAGGATGAGAATAATGTTGATAACACACCAATGTTTTAGTTGTTGCTGAGCAGTGCTTACACTAGTCAAGGACTTTTCAGCTTCCCACGTTCTACCGACTGAGAAGGCTGGAGGTGCACAAGAAGCTGAGGGAGGGGGCACAGCCAGGACAGCTGACCCAAACCGGCTAAAGGGATATTCCATACCATGGGACGTCATGCTCAGTATATAAACTGAGGGAAAGCTGGCCAGGTGGGGCGCTGCTCGGGGACTGGCTAGGCATTTGGTTGGCCAGTGGTATGTAATTGCATTGTGCATCACTTGCTTTGTATTTTCTTTTATTATTATTACTACTATTTTGTCTTATTATTATCTTATTTATCTTATTGTTATCTTATTTATCTTATTATTACTACTATTTTATCTTATTTCAATTATTAAACAGTTCTTACCTCAACCCACAAGTTTTCTGACTTTTACTCTTCCGATTCTCTCCCCCATCCCACTGGGGCTGGGGGGAGAGTGAGCAAGCAGCTGTGTGGTGCTCAGTTGCCGTCTGCGGTTAAACCACGACACTTGGTCTCTCTTTAGGTTGTGCAGTATCCGGAATATTTGGACCTTGGCGCATACATGTCTCAAGCGGCTGGAGCCACTCTTCTTACTCCTCGTATGCCGTCCTGGTACATGAAGGTTCCAGCTGTCAGACAGGACATTATTACTGCTTTGTGAAGGTAAAAGTCAACTTTGTGATTTGCGTTGGTGTATTGTGTCCCGCAGGGGTGTCCTGCCTCTGTTTTTGTTTCAAACCCCCTGCAGTTCATCTGAAGATAGCGTTGCCTTTCTTTGCAGGCCAGCGATGGACAGTGGTACAAGATGAATGATGCCTCTGTCGGTCTTCGTGACATCAGGACGGTTCTCTGCCAGCGTGCGTATTTACTCTTCTATGTCAGGTAATAACAAGTGTGAAAGGGTGTTCAGAATACACTCTCTCTCCTGTTACTGATCTTCTTGTTGCTGTTCTCCTCCGGTGCCTTTTGTCCTAGGAGAGAATGACTGTTTGTCCAGTTGAGTTCTGTCTGTTCTGCATTTCACCAGGTCCTTTCTTCTCCCTCCTTGTATGGCACTAAACTGTTGCGCTTATGCAAATTGCTAGCTGCCTGCTCTCTGAGACTGGCTAGCTGCAAAAAGAGGCAAAATGGAGGTCCGAGAGGGTATAAAGATGAGTTACTGCTCTGAAAGGGACAGACGTAGCTGGAAGACCATGATCTAATTTCCAGCTTCTAGTGCTGGTTCAATCTTATGCATGTCATATCGAGTGCTGCCAGAAGATGACAGGATGAGACTGAAGCCACAAAGAGGCTGCAAGAACAACCCTAGACTAAGATCACTGTTGTTTCTCCAGGCACCATGATTTGACCCCTAGAGCAGGCGCGGAATGCCAAGAGACAAAGAGCACTTCCATGCAAAACTTCATGAAGTGCTGAAGAGTCCATTTTCTGGAGGCACTGCGGGACTGAGAAATCAAGAAGGTGGAGAAAATATGCACAGGATCCAAGGGAAGACACAAACACGGGACTCTGCAGGAACTCCCCCTCAGCACTGCAGCAGGAAGAGAGTGCACTCTGACATTGAGGAGGAGGAGAAGCTGAACAAAAGCCAACCAGACTGCCTGCCTGCCTCCCAGACAGAGGTGCACTTGCAGTGTGGAAATGCAGAAGCACAATTACCATCAGCTGGTGCATGGCAGTGGGAACCTGCGCAGCTCTTCCCACAGGGAGAGAAACAGCCCTGCTGATGGCAGAAGCTCAGGAGGGGAAGGCGTGCATGGCTTGAGTGGCCACAGAGCAGACTTGCATCCTGGTTTGGTAGGTGAGAAGCAGCCTGGGAAATAATACTTGAACAACGTGCGCTCCCACCAGTGCCAGTTCACCTGGAGTCTGCAGGCTCTTGCCAGGCAAACGAAAAAGAAACATGCAGAAAGAGGAAGCAAGAGGGGGTGAAAGTGCACCTGAAACAAGGCGACAAAAGACAGAAGTGAGTATTCTGGTGATCTAGAATTGAAAAAGAAATGCAAGAAAGTGAAGAAGAAAAAGAAATCCAAAGAGAACTCTGGAGAGGAGGACTTAAAAGTAAGCAACATTTGCAACATCACCAGCAAATGTTGTTTCACTCTTTGCCAGGTGTTTCAGGTCCGTGGCTTATGGACAGAAGCGTTCAGTACTTGTGACTGAGCTTGCCATCACAACCTGCAATTTACCATCAAGGGCTGCAGACAAACAATATCAAAAGCATGCTAACCATCAAACTTGATGCTTACGATCGAAACAATAAAATTGCCATCATAACCAAACCCAGTCCTAAGTGGTGCTTCTGATTTCTGTAGAGAGTTTGACCATGCAAGAAAGAACAGAGGGGTTCAGGCTTTTTTGAAATTTTTTGACTCAAGGTTTCCTTTATGAAAGCACCCTTGTGATGCAGAAGGGTAGAAGCTTTCTACACCTGCTGAGCGTATGAAATTAGCATGTAGAGATCTCAGGGGAAAAAAATGCCCAGGAACAGAGCATCTCCAGTGCTGCTTGATTAGAGGCTCAGGTCCCCTGTGTGTGATTCATGTTGTCTTCTCCCAAGTGCGACATCCGGCGCGAGAGAGACAAGGAAACCAAGGCATTACAAACATTGCCACTAACGGTCCCCATCAACAGGGTCATCTTGTTAAGAAGGTGGGTTTCCACTCTTTTCACTCCTTGTTTCGGTGAAGAAGCTGGTCTCCTGGTAAACTTGGGTGTGGGGGCGGTGGCCGCTTCCCCCAAGGTGGGGGAAGCAGCAGCGGCACTATGGCAAGCACTAAATAAAGCAGAAATTGAGATTCCACCTGGAAAATATCAGGGACGCTGTGAAGAAGTAAAATTTTTAGGTACTTGGTGGATGGCAGGCAGTGCAATGATTCCTCCAGATACCTTCAGAAAAATCGAAGAGCTGCAAATGCCCCGATCAAGGAAGGAGTTACAACAATTCATGGGAACTTTAGGATCTTGGAGGAAGCATGTACCTGGATTTTCTATCATTTCCCGTCCGTTATACTCACTCTTGTGGAAAGGCAAACCCTGGGAGTGGAAATTAGAACATAAAGAGGTGGTGAAAACTTTAACTGAAGAATTAAAAACATATCAGTCACTGGGACCAGTACACCCCCGCAGCCCTATTATAGCCGAATGGGGTTTCGCTGAACACGCTACTTACTGTAACCTCTTCCAAACCAGCCCTGATGGGCCAAAAGGACCTTTATTGTTTAGCTCAACCGCATTTAAAGAAACAGAACAACGATACTCTGAATGGGAAAAGGGACTTTTATCTTTAGTCCCAGCAGTTAAACAAGTTGAAAAAATACAGCCAGGACAGCCTGTGATGGTCAATTTACCATCCATCGGTACTGTGCCTAATGGTTTAAGAACCACATATATGCATGTGTATCTTACACATACGCACACACTTTAATGATAATGAAGACTACATGATATCATTCAGAGCATTCTTTTAAAATTTACACTGCACCTGTCCTTTTTTTTAAAATAGGTATGCCAGGGTTTTGGATTTATGACATATTTATATAATGACAAGCATATAAAAACAGTCTCTGTATTTTCCATAATGAAGCAACTACTGAACCTCTTCACTGACAATAAATACCTCAACCGTTACCTGAGTACCCCCCGCCAATACCAACTCTGATGCAACATAACTAAAAAACCGCCATGGCAGCTTACCAATTCTGCTATTAGTTCTTGAGCTTTTCTTACTGAGCCTGTCAGACCACCTCCTAGCACGTTCTGCTAACCTCCCAAACACTGGTTTGAGCGCGAAACAGTTCTCAAACATAAGCATGGAAATCCAACCATAGGTTGCCCCATAGGCATGCCAAGATGAACATGTTATGTCTCCTCTGTCCACACTCCCGAGGATGGGAAGCCAGACGTGCTGCTCAGCTACACAAGCCTAGATAGGTTTAGGATCTTTCCTGCATTTGGGGAAACACACGCCTAAGAAATACTTGCTCCGTATCTAACCACCACTGAAACACTGAATCAAAAGGAAGCAAAGGAGAATGGAAGACACGCCAGGGCTGCCAAGCAAAGAAACTGAGGAAGTTTCTCAGCACACAGAAGCACAGCTGGAGACATAATTCCTGCTGACAGGCAGTCAGGAGGACCGAACTTCATTCATTTGGGTCCCTTGGAGAATACAAAGCACCCCCATTGTTCTGGGGGATGCATTTTACACAGGGGACCCTCTGAAAGAATTGGACGTGTGCAGTTCTACTCCCTGGGAAAGTGGTCTGACACTTACCTGCTTCTCAGATAGCGTAGGACAATTAAAGTACAGTAACTCATTACTAAGTACGGGCTAATTTCTGGCCCATCATGATTCTAACAACCGCCAACAAATCCCTCAGCTAGCCTTGTTCAGACCATATTTATGACAGTTATTTTGCTCGACATCTGGGGGGGAAGCAGATTACACAGCTTGCCTCTTTGATGCGGAGGGCCGGGATTCAAAAGAATACTGCAAGCCCAAAAGAGCACAGCATAGTACAGCTTATACATAAAGTAAATATTACATCACAAGCCACACTGCATGATTCCATCAGAGAAAATGGGGTTTATGTAGGCACATGGGAAGTGGGTCTTTTGCTCAAAAAAAAGAAAATGCTGATTAAAAAAAGTTCATATCCTAAAACAATCACACGACATCCTCTTTGATTTGTCTCTAAATCCACACGTAGATGTCATTCCGTCACTGCCATCTGAAATGGTACTACTTGAGGTGCTTTTCATGTAAAACCAAGAAAGCTCAGCTCAGAAGGCAAAGACCCTTCTTAATGGAACTGAGCATCTGTGACTACAATACACCCTCCCTCTCATTTAAACATAACAGCATAGCAAAAACAGTTTTTAAATTCCAAGCTGAGAGAGTCAAAATTTGAAAACTAGAGGACATTCTCGTTTTAGCACAAAATCATCAATTTCTTTTCACTTCTCTGCCAACCTTATCCGAGTGTTTCTTACTTTTCACCCTGCAGCACAGAAAGCCAGTACCCACATCTGCACAAAAACTTCCACTGCTCAAACCAGTGTGCAAAGCGTCGAGGAGTCTTGGCTCAGTCTTGGCAGTACAGGAGCAATCCATCTCAAATGCAGTACACATTTTGCATTTGGGGGTATCACGTATAGATAGCTAATGATTGCTTTTCCTCCCAGTAACAACAAAAAAAGAAAAAAGAAACCTTCCTCATTTCCACGGCTCTTCTTTCCAGGCTACAGATTTATGGCAGTGACTACCTCTTTTACCCAACATACAAACCATCTTTTGAAGAATTTTCAAAGCTGGCCCAAAAAATAGATCGTAAATAATAATTAGTCTAAAGAAAGGCCAGAGGTCTCTACACTACTGGAGATATGCAGGAGCATTTTTATTTACTAGACTCCTTCGTAAAAACAAAATGTTTGTGATGGCAACTGAACTACAAACTTCTTTTTTAGACGTAAAGACTTAGTGACTAGGAATATCCTGCAATACTTGGATTGTTTGTTAGCACCTGCATGGTTTCAGAATGCATATATAATGACACTGACTGTCTGGAAATTATCAGGTATTTATTCTGCTATCAGTGCCAAGGCCACCGTTGTGTGAGGCATTACACAAGCATACGAAATCCTTGCCCAAAAGAGTTTGCAAACCACCTGTTTGTTAACACAGTCACTGCATTTCAACCCTTCCACCTGTGACAATAGCCCCCCTCAGGGGGCAGACTTGCCTGGTCTGATCAAATATTCAGTTAGCAGAGTTAATATTGAACTGATAGAGAAACTGGGCCCAACCTCTACGTTCACGGTTGGGATACAAGACTCGTACCACAGGGCTCACGCGGCAGTCCCACCTGAGGTTATGTGTCTTAAATATCATTTCCCACTGGTCAAATATTCCTCTTCAGCGCTCTCTTTAAACTGAGGGCTTGTGGTAAGGGAGAGAAGAGTGTTCCTTACCTCTTGAGCAGTCAGGGCATGTTCCCCTGCTAAAAGCAGCACACTCAGGCCTCCCATTTGTGTAGGATCTGTTAAAAGAGTAACACCACGGCTTAAGTTTATTCATTTGCTTGTTTAAAGAACCTACCATTTGCAGCATTAAACCCCCAAGAGACTACTTGCCACAGACACTCTAAGCAAGCTGCCAGGAAAGGCAGTTCAAGAGAATCACAAATAGCCCTTTCTGTACCCGCTGGGAGAGGCTTTCAAAGTGGTTTGAAGGATTTAATTGGATTTGTGGGCTTAACACCCCACTGCGTGGATTTACAATTTTACTGCCAAAGGTTGTATGTGCTACAGAGATGGATATCTTTAAAACAGCAACGGCAATGATCTCATGCATAAATATAGACAAAGATGCTTTAATATCACACATGTTTGTAACTCAATGGATGCTCCTACCAAGGGAGTGGTTCCCTTCCGTAGCTACTGAACAAATAAAAGGATGGAACAAAACGACATGATGAAGCTCTGAAGTAAAGTTTCTATTTTCATTTACCTTCAATTCAGAACTGCATTTAGTGGTGAAAAGTGCCAGTCTGACAGCTCTGAAGCATGAAGCGCTTGATCCTCTGTGCCAGAACAGCGCAGGCACTGGCCAGGCAAGCCGCCTGCCTACTTGTTGCCCTGCCAATACAATACATAATTGAGGAAAGTAAAATGGAGATATAAATGTTCTTTCTCTAAGTATCTGATGCTGAGAGCTTCTCACCTCCAGCCTTCCTGCACCTCAGGAGCTCAGAAAACAACAAGAAGCGAAAGCAATGAACGCTGGCACTGCATTGCTCGTGGAGTGACTTTTCCACTCAGAACAGTGGTTGCTCTTCATCATCATGAAGACTAATTGCCTGGTTTTGGGGGAGTGCCTTGGAAGCAATGCAGGGGCCCAATTTAACAGAGTGTCATCTAGAGAGAGGGAGATAGCCTGTGGCCCAAATGTCTCGCACAACAGCCACAGTGGGAGAGAAAGGGAAGCATTATCCTTGCTGTATTGCTGAGACACCAGCTTCAGGAATGATGAGACACCGACGAGAAGTAACTTTCCCCAGGTCTCACTAAGCGTGCACTCAACGTTTTCCAATTTCCTTTCACTAAACTATACAAAACCTCTCCCGATAACAATAAATTACACGTGCCCATTCCCTGCAACAATTACCCTTTCCATTTGGCTGCAATTTGTTGTGCAAAATTTGGATGCAGAATAACTGCATCCAAAATGCCCACTGGGAAATCCCCCGGGGCCATTCCCACTCGTGAGTGGTGACAAGGAGTTTGTTGAGCTTTTCAGCTGACACGGGCCAAACCTGTACCTGTAAACCTCCAAACGATTTAGCGCTACAGATGATCAAGGTCCAGTTCACAGGAACACTCACTGGTGCTGTTTAATTCAATACCACAGATGCTGCCAAAAGTTCTCCCTCAGACAGCACCTCACGCTAACATACACAGCGTAGGGTTTTTCAATGCTCCCTTAGAACAGCAGTAAAGAGAAGCAGAGGAAAGCAATGTGAATAAGCCAAGCTCATCCACTATCTCAAGGACAGAAGAGTGACTCATTATCTTAACAAGACAGCCTAAAGAGCATCTGCCTTCAAACCCAGTGTTCAAATGGAATTAATTTTTTCCGTTACTGTGATGAACAGGTAGAAGGGGTGTGTGTGGTTTGTTTGTTTTTAAAATTCTTACTTTGCAATGAAAAAGGGAACAAAAGGTATTAAGTGCCTACAAAGAGACAAGGCACTGTCAGAAGTGCAGGATCTAGTAACAAGAAGTGACTGAAGAAGTGGAGACAGAAAATGGGAGGGGTCAGCAGGTACCTAAGCACAATTCACAAGCAAAGCGATCCTGTCAGCATAGCACTATTTGCCATCAAAATACTTGGTCAGCAACAGTTCAGTCCTTCACACAAGAGGACATCAGAGCAATTCAAAAGTGAAAAGGGAACACCTATCTTGAAAGACAATGCCTGACGAGGCAGTTCATTTGGAGGAAGGAGAGATGGGAAGAGATCTCCAGGCCCATCATAAACTTAATGAACTCCATATGAAGCAAGAAGGGGTTGGCTGGTTGCTTTCTACTTTCTTTATTTCCATTGGAAGGCTGTGGCAGAACCCAAATCTTCTCAGCATTAAGAGTTTGCTTCCAGTTTTCAGCTTAAATTTACTCAGGGCCAGGTGCTACACAATTATTCTGGTGCCCACACCTTCAAGCTCAGTAACTGTTCTCCCTAAATGCTATTTCCCTCTTCCGCATTTACAGGACTCTCTCCACTCTTCTTCCACTTGCTTTTCTAGCCTAAACAAATCAAGAACTCCTGATGTCATCACGCATGTCCATCTCCCATGTCCCCGCAATCCCTGCAGCTCTCCTCTCCAGTTATTGCAGGGGGAGTTCCTCTTTCTTGTACGTGAATGACCAGCAGGACAACCACGTCAGATGAGCTGTGCCCTGTTAAGCACCTGTAATTTGGTGCTTAAACAACCTGAACACTTATGCTGCAGCTGTAGCAGAGGGCTGGCACTTAGAGGTCCGATCATGATAAAACCAAAAATCCTTCCACTAAGGTTTCAAATTACAAAATAACTTCAGCTAAGGGAAGACAAAATGTATATAGACAAGCATTGCCATATGATTATAGTGCCTTCTCAGCACAGCGTTTCTCTTGTGGTGCCAAGAACTTACTGGTATGAAAAATCACGACTTTTAAGTGCGATTTCAAAGCAAGTTACAGTTAAATCAACAGCAGTGAGAAAATAGTCAAGAATTTGACTTGCAGAATGGGAGATAACTTGTGACTTTCTCAACAGCTTTTACTATTGATGGAACTTACAACCACCTCACTATCTGGGAATGACACACTTTGTTAGTCTTGGTCTGGTTAGAAACTCAGCAGGCTGGCTTCTTCATCACTGCAACTTTTCAATCAGAGGAAAGAAAGAAAGAACCGAGGAAGAACTAAGCAGAAAGGTGGCCAGCAGGTGCCAGTTTCAACTAACTTTTACCTGGGTGCAAATGAAGCTTCTTTCTAAAAACAAAAATTGCATCTCTATTGGGATATTGGCTGTTCTCTATTTTTCTACAAGCAGCTGGCAGAAGTCTCACAATTGCTAGCCCTTGTTCTCATGGGGGACTTCAACTTCCCGGACATCTCCTGGAAATACAACACAGCAGAGAGGAAACAGTCTAGGAGGTTCCTGGAGTGTGTGGAAGACAACTTCCTGACACAGCTGGTAAGTGAGCGTACCAGGGGAGGTGCCTCGCTCGACCTGCTGTTTACAAACAGAGAAGGACTGGTGGGAGATGTGGTGGTTGGAGGCCGTCTTGGGCTTAGCGACCATGAAATGAATCAATTCTTGATTCCTGGTGAAGTAAGGAGGGGGGCCAGCAAAACCGCAACCATGGACTTCCGGAGGGCGGACTTTGGCCTGTTCAGGACGCTGGTTGAGAGAGTCCCTTGGGAGACAGTCCTGAAGGGCAAAGGGGTCCAGGAAGGCTGGACGATCTTCAAGAAGGAAGTCTTAAAGGCACAGGAGCAGGCTGTCCCTGTACGCCGTAAGAAGAATGGGCGGGGAAGACGACCGGCCTGGCTGAACAGGGAGCTCTTGCTGGGACTCAGGAAAAAAAGGAGAGTTTACCACTGATGGCAGAAGGGGCAGGCAACTGAAGAAGAGTACAGGGATCTCGTTAGGTCATGCAGAGAGGAAATGAGAAAGGCAAAAGCCCAGCTAGAACGCAATCTGGCTGCTGTCGTTAGAGACAACAAAAAATGTTTTTACAAATATATTAATGACAAGAAGAGAGCCAAGGAGAATCTCCATCCTTTATTGGATGCGGGGGGGGGAACATTGTCACCGAGGATGAGGAAAAGGCTGAGGTAATTAGTGCCTTCTTTGCCTCAGTCTTTAACAGGCAGACCAGTTATCCTCAGGGTACTCAGCTCCCTGAGCCGGAAGACAGGGACGGCGAGCAGAATAAACCCCCCATAATCCAAGAGGAAGCAGTTAATGACCTGCTACACCACCTGGATGCTCACAAGTCTATGGGGCCGGATGGGATCCGCCCGAGAGTGCTGAGGGAGCTGGCGGAGGAGCTCGCCATCATTTATCAGCAGTCCTGGTTAACGGGGGAGGTCCCGGACAACTGGAGGCTTGCCAATGTGACACCCATCTACAAGAAGGGCCGGAAGGAGGATCTGGGGAACTACAGGCCTGTCAGCCTGACCTCGGTGCCGGGGAAGATTATGGAGCGGTTCATCTTGAGGGCGCTCACAAAGCATGTGCAGGACAACCAGGGGATCAGGCCCAGCCAGCACGGGTTCATGAGAGGCAGGTCCTGCTTGACCAACTTGATCTCCTTCTATGACCAGGTGACCCGCCTAGTGGATGAGGGAAAGGCTGGGGATGTGGTCTGTCTGGTCTTCAGTAAGGCCTTTGACACCGTCTCCCACAGCATTCTCCTAGAGAAGCTGGCGGCTCACGGCTTAGACAGGTGTACTCTGCGCTGGGTAAAAAACTGGCTGGATGGCCGGGCCCAGAGAGTTGTGGTGAATGGAGTTCAATCCAGTTGGCGGCCGGTCACGAGCGGTGTTCCCCAGGGCTCAGTTTTGGGGTGTGTCTTGTTCAATATCTTTATCGATGATCTGGACGAGGGGATTGAGTGCACCCTCAGTCAGTTTGCAGACGACACCAAGTTGGGCGGGAGTGTTGATCTGCTCGAGGGTAGGAAGTCTCTGCAGAGGGACCTGGACAGGCTGGATCGATGGGCCGAGGCCAACTGTATGAGGTTCAACAAGGCCAAGGGCCGGGTCCTGCACTTCGGCCACAACAACCCCATGTAACGCTACAGGCTTGGGGAAGAGTGACTGGAAAGCTGCCTGGCGGAAAAGGACCTGGGGGTGCTGGTCGACAGCCGGCTGAACATGAGCCGGCAGTGTGCCCAGGCGGCCAAGAAGGCCGATGGCATCCTGGCCTGTATCAGAAATAGTGTGGCCAGCAGGAGTAGGGAAGTGATCGTGCCCCTGTACTCGGCACTGGTGAGGCCGCACCTCGACTACTGTGTTCAGTTTTGGGCCCCTCACTACAAGAAGGACGTTGAGATGCTGGAGCGTGTCCAGAGAAGGGCAACGGAGCTGGTGAAGGGTCTGGAGAACAAGTCTGATGAGGAGTCTGATGTGGAAGAATGGCTGATTCAGCAAGGCCATGATCTGGTATCGCTGAGCAACCCATGTATCAAAAGGTAACTAATACATGCTGACACAGCAGGCTGACCGCTGGGACTTCCCCGGATAGAACAAAGAACAATGGGGCCGGGTAAACAACTGTAACGAAACTGTATCTAGAAGGAGGTGAAGTAAGCGGCTAACATGTCCTGCTGCCAACCGCCAATCGAGTAGAAGCAATAAGCACGTGGACAGTAACTTTAACCCAATCATAGCTTATTACTGAGCGCGTGTACAGCTGTAATTAACCAACCATAGGTTGTTATGAAGCGCGTGCCTATAGTAGATAACTATATAAGCCCTGTTATATGCATGAATAAAGGAGAATGACCATACTCATATTGGGATCTGTCATTACTCCGGAATCGCACTCCCGCTCCGCCGTCGACACTGAACAAAGGGAAACTCTGACATCTGGTAGCAGAGGATGGTTCGGCGTGCCTCTTCGAGACTGCGGTAAGAGCAGCAAGAGAAGGGGAGCGGGAGAATAGCGGCTGGGAGTTGTACTATCCCAATGATCGGAGAGGGATAAGATAACGGAGCAGCCTGATCAACTGCCTCCCAGTGAGCGACCGCTATCATGGAAATAGAGGTGGCAGCGGCGTTGCTCGTAAGCATCCTCTCAAAGAGAGGGATTGAGACAACGGTAAAGCAACTATGTACGTTGATTAAATTAGGACAACGTTGGGGACATTTTAAGGACAGTCAAACTATTTTTTCCGACCTTGAGTGGCGAGAGCTTGGCAATACTATGTGGGAGCAGACTATCACGGGGGACGAAAAGTCAAAGAAGGAGATTAAAGCAGTACAGGAACTGTGGAGGTCTGTGTTAGAGACTTTAAAAGCCATGAAAACTGAAAGAGAGGTGGCTTGTGCAGCCACTCAAATGCTAGCCCCAGAACCCTTGCCTGATAGACTGAAGAATACAACATCTGGACTGTTTCGGTTCTTTGGGCCGTCTGCAGTCCGAGGTATGTCGGGTACCCCCAAACGAACTGCCTTGGAAGCCAAGTATAGTGTTCTGGGGGGTGACGGTGCTTCTGAACTGCTTGAAACGTACCCTCCGCTTACGGACTGCAAAGATGCAGAAACTAGCGGTAACGGGGCCCCTCTTTCACCTGAGGCGGTCGCGGAAGAGCGACGACCCGGGGAGGAGGAGCGGCTAGCTCCGTTAACCCCTCCGTGGCCAACAGCCCCACCTCTAGGAGTCTCTTCAGGTGCGTCTACTCCGCCACAGGGTGACAGCAAAGCACAGAGTATGGCTGAGACTAATGAGCTCCTGAAGAAGGTAGTGCAACAGTTACGGGACTTAACAATTACAGCCCAGAGGGGAGGAATGGAGCACCTGTCCGGGGCATCAGGGGAATCCCTACCCCCTTGCCTCTCTGGACCACCAGCAACGGTTCAGCCCAGACGCTGGAGCGAAGTGGCTAGAGACGCTACGCTGGACGGGCAGTGGCAAGCGGCATCCAGCTTGGGGGCGAGTGCTTTTCCTGTGCTGCAAGAGAATAACGGCAATAAGTGGGCGCCTCATGATTGGAAAATCCTACAGCAAGCAAAAAACACTGTGTCCCAGTATGGGATAAAATCAGAAGCTTCACGTCAAATTGTAATCTGGATCTTTTCGGCTGACCTGATGTGCCCTGCTGACTGCCAAAACCTTATGAGGCTTTTATTGTCACCTACACAGTATTTGTTGTGGGGGTTGGAGTGGTCACGGTGGGCGGCGGGTGCTGCGGCACAGCATCAAACGCAGAGGGATCCCCTCTATGGGATTACCGCGGAAATGATAACGGGGACGGGAAGGTTTAACGATATTAATGCTCAGTTGGTCTTTCCTATTGCTTTGTTGCAGTTGTCTGCCAAACTGGCGCTAGATGCCTTTTTAGCCTTACCCGGTTCGTCCACTCCATCCTTTAGTTCTGTACAGCAAGGTGCCACTGAAGCGTATAGTCATTTTGTCGATGCGTGAAAAAAAAAGAAAAAAAACCCCAACAAACAAAAAAACAAAAACAAAGAGTGCCTACGGTGTGTACCATGAGTATTGTGTCAGTGTTACCATTGTGATAAGAAGTGGTGGGCCCGGTGCACGCGCGCACAAAGGTGGTGTGAAACTTGCTATCTGAAAGAAATAGTGCTGTATAGAATATTAATAACCACTGGACACGAAATACAGTCCACGAAAACGCCAAATTGATTGTTGTTTGTGGGATTGAATGTAAAAAAGTTGTGGGACGTGCTTGCAGAATGATGGGAAACAGCGAAGATCTAATGTCAAAGGTGATTCGCCTAGAATGGAAAACGGTGAGCCGGGCAGATGTGATCGTAATTGGGCTAATCTTAATAATCCCAGGGTCGGCAACTATACATCGCATTAACCCAAGGGAAAATATGTGGGTAACCTGGGCAAATAAAACAGGGCAGCCCGCGTTTTGCCTTTCCCTCGCCTCAGCAACTGAGCCGTTTAGGACTTGTTTGTTAGGTATGCCTGGATATAAGGAGGGTGACTTTGCCGGGTTCAGTAATGGCAGCTGTACTAATGTGACTGCAACTAGCAACTGTAGTGCTAACTTGATAAAAGGATTAAATCACTCACTACCCTGGAATCCCCAGGAGTTGGAACTATTAGGGTCGATGCGAGTTGGAAATACATCTAAAAATTGGACTCAGACATGTTTTATATTTGGGGGACCCCTACAGACGGGTATCCAGTTCTACCAGGCAAGAAATTGGACAGGGTGGACTAATGTCACCTCTCACGCATCTTACTACAAGTATCAGGATGCGGGCGATTTTTGTGGTACCAATGACAGTGGTAATAGCTATGCTTTAGGAGCGGCTGGAGCGGAAACAAAGGGAGGAATAGCAATCTGGAACAATGGTACCCCAAAGGCGTTGCCCCCACAGGTATTTTTAATATGTGGGGACAGGGCCTGGCAGGGTATCCCAGCAAATGCTGTAGGAGGGCCATGCTACTTAGGAAAATTGACCTTGTTGGCCCCGGGAGAAAATTGGTGGAAAAACCATAACAAGAAAAGGGCAACAACAAAGATGAAAAAGAGCCGCCACGGGTCTTTCCCCAGACTGTCGTGATGACGTAATTCTGCCTAGCGACACCGAAAAAGTCTTCCTTTCACTATTTGTACCAGGCGCTGCAGCTGCGAGGGCCCTAAATGAGGTAGGGAAATTAGCTTGTTGGGCTAAAAAGCAGGCTGATGTGACAACAGAGCTTATTGAAAAATTACTTGCAGATCAGGATAGCTTCCATCATGCGATTTTACAGAATAGAGCTGCTATTGACTTTCTGTTACTAGCACAAGGACATGGGTGTGAGGATTTTGAAGGGATGTGTTGTATGAATCTGTCTGACCATGGGGAGTCAATCCACAAACAGCTACAATGGTTAAAGGACCACACCAAGAATATTCAACAAGATCAGGGGTTATTCGATACCTGGCTTAAGAATATATTTGGGGAACTGCCATCTTGGATAATAAGTTTAATAAAAGAAAGCTTACTCATTTTAATTGTTATATTAGTAATAAGTATATGCTCTTGTATAATTTTTAGCTGTGTGAAGAAAGCAATTATGAAAATTGTTAATCAAGTCTGGGTTGCTCAAAAACAAGAAGGGGGAATTGTGGAGGAGTGGCTGGTACAGCAGGGGCACGATCTAGTATCCCTGAGCAACCCATGTTTTTAACAGTAGCAGGGATATGCTGACAAAGACGGCTGGTGACCTTGACCATCCTTCCCTGAGCAGAAGAAGGAGCCTCACCACGTGATGAACAACAAAAGCGGAACAACACCCAGGATAAGGAGGAGGCACAGATCGGTGAGACCAGCCGGCAGCTACCAATGAGAAGGGTGTTGTGAGTGCGTGGACAGCTGTGATTAACCAATTATAGGTTATGAAGAGCGTGCCCAGCCACCCCATCCGTTCCGGTGAATGATGGGGGAGTGACCAGGGAGAAAGACCCCCTGGCTGCTGCGTTTGCAGACTTGCGGGTATCAGACAGCTCCTCCTCGTGACTGGTTAAAAGGACTAGCCAAGCTAGGAGGGATATGTGTAATAGTATTTATATGCATTTTTGTTTTGTGTACCCTGTTTGTTGCAATGTATACGAAAAATGATTGAAAGATCGGTTTCAGCAGTGTTTCTAGTAAAACAAAAAGGGGGAGATGTGGGAATGGGAGTCTCACTAACGGACATTCCTGAGTTTCATTTTAATGAGCAAACACTGCACCACCTGGCATGACAAGGCACTTAAGCAGAAAACAACGGAGAAAGGAATGTGCAGCTGGAAGGAGAAAAACAAGATAAAGACCAAGAAGGCATTTCGCATGATCAGAAAGAATGGGACAATCTGCTAGAGTATAGATGTGCGTGAACACAAGGCTGTAACCTATCTGAAAGCTGCAGGTAGCGCGTGTTCATAGTAGTTAACTATATAAGCCCTGTTATAAGTGTAAATAAAGGAGAATGACCATACTCATACTGAGATCTGTCATTACTCCGGATTCGCAACTCCCGCTCCGTCATCGACACTGAACAAAGGACAACTCCGACACAGCGCCTGCTCCCACACCAAAGGGGCCAGGACTGCAAGCTGTTGCTGGCCCTCACCTTCCCTTGGCAGCCCTTCCACAGCCCCACAGACACTGCCGCTCTGAGCTTGCCAGCCACCTCAGGGTGCCGACGTTGTTGCCTTGCTCGCTCTCAGGCCTGCGAAAGCCCAGCTCCCAAATGGAAAACGTCCAGCGCCTGCTCCCACACCAAAGGGGCCAGGACTGCAAGCTGTTGCTGGCCCTCACCTTCCCTTGGCAGCCCTTCCACAGCCCCACAGACACTGCCGCTCTGAGCTTGCCAGCCACCTCAGGGTGCCGACGTTGTTGCCTTGCTCGCTCTCAGCACTGCCAGAGCCCAGCTCCCAAGTGGAAAACGTCCAGCGCCTGCTCCCACACCAAAGGGGCCAGGACTGCAAGCTGTTGCTGGCCCTCACCTTCCCTTGGCAGCCCTTCCACAGCCCCACAGACACTGCCGCTCTGAGCTTGCCAGCCACCTCAGGGTGCCGACGTTGTTGCCTTGCTCGCTCTCAGGCCTGCGAAAGCCCAGCTCCCAAATGGAAAACGTCCAGCGCCTGCTCCCACACCAAAGGGGCCAGGATTGCAAGCTGTTGCTGGCCCTCACCTTCCCTTGGCAGCCCTTCCACAGCCCCACAGACACTGCCGCTCTCAGCTTGCCAGCCACCTCAGGGTGCCGACGTCTTTCCCATGCTCGCTCTCAGTCCTGCGAAAGCCCAGCTCCCAAATGGAAAACGTCCAGCGCCTGCTCCCACACCAAAGGGGCCAGGACTGCAAGCTGTTGCTGGCCCTCACCTTCCCTTGGCAGCCCTTCCACAGCCCCACAGACACTGCCGCTCTGAGCTTGCCAGCCACCTCAGGGTGCCGACGTTGTTGCCTTGCTCGCTCTCAGCACTGCCAGAGCCCAGCTCCCAAATGGAAAACGTCCAGCGCCTGCTCCCACACCAAAGGGGCCAGGACTGCAAGCTGTTGCTGGCCCTCACCTTCCCTTGGCAGCCCTTCCACAGCCCCACAGACACTGCCGCTCTGAGCTTGCCAGCCACCTCAGGGTGCCGACGTTGTTGCCTTGCTCGCTCTCAGCACTGCCAGAGCCCAGCTCCCAAGTGGAAAACGTCCAGCGCCTGCTCCCACACCAAAGGGGCCAGGACTGCAAGCTCTTGCTGGCCCTCACCTTCCCTTGGCAGCCCTTCCACAGCCCCACAGACACTGCCGCTCTGAGCTTGCCAGCCACCTCAGGGTGCCGACGTTGTTGCCTTGCTCGCTCTCAGGCCTGCGAAAGCCCAGCTCCCAAATGGAAAACGTCCAGCGCCTGCTCCCACACCAAAGGGGCCAGGACTGCAAGCTGTTGCTGGCCCTCACCTTCCCTTGGCAGCCCTTCCACAGCCCCACAGACACTGCCGCTCTGAGCTTGCCAGCCACCTCAGGGTGCCGACGTTGCCTTGCTCGCTCTCAGGCCTGCCAGAGCCCAGCTCCCAAATGGAAAACGTCCAGCGCCTGCTCCCACACCAAAGGGGCCAGGACTGCAAGCTGTTGCTGGCCCTCACCTTCCCTTGGCAGCCCTTCCACAGCCCCACAGACACTGCCGCTCTGAGCTTGCCAGCCACCTCAGGGTGCCGGCGTTGTTGCCTTGCTCGCTCTCAGGCCTGCGAAAGCCCAGCTCCCAAATGGAAAACGTCCAGCGCCTGCTCCCACACCAAAGGGGCCAGGACTGCAAGCTGTTGCTGGCCCTCACCTTCCCTTGGCAGCCCTTCCACAGCCCCACAGACACTGCCGCTCTGAGCTTGCCAGCCACCTCAGGGTGCCGGCGTTGTTGCCTTGCTCGCTCTCAGCACTGCCAGAGCCCAGCTCCCAAATGGAAAAGGTCCAGCGCCTGCTCCCACACCAAAGGGGCCAGGACTGCAAGCTGTTGCTGGCCCTCACCTTCCCTTGGCAGCCCTTCCACAGCCCCACAGACACTGCCGCTCTGAGCTTGCCAGCCACCTCAGGGTGCCGACGTTGTTGCCTTGCTCGCTCTCAGTCCTGCGAAAGCCCAGCTCCCAAATGGAAAACGTCCAGCGCCTGCTCCCACACCAAAGGGGCCAGGATTGCAAGCTGTTGCTGGCCCTCACCTTCCCTTGGCAGCCCTTCCACAGCCCCACAGACACTGCCGCTCTCAGCTTGCCAGCCACCTCAGGGTGCCGACGTCTTTCCCATGCTCGCTCTCAGTCCTGCGAAAGCCCAGCTCCCAAATGGAAAACGTCCAGCGCCTGCTCCCACACCAAAGGGGCCAGGACTGCAAGCTGTTGCTGGCCCTCACCTTCCCTTGGCAGCCCTTCCACAGCCCCACAGACACTGCCGCTCTGAGCTTGCCAGCCACCTCAGGGTGCCGACGTTGTTGCCTTGCTCGCTCTCAGGCCTGCCAGAGCCCAGCTCCCAAATGGAAAACGTCCAGCGCCTGCTCCCACACCAAAGGGGCCAGGACTGCAAGCTGTTGCTGGCCCTCACCTTCCCTTGGCAGCCCTTCCACAGCCCCACAGACACTGCCGCTCTGAGCTTGCCAGCCACCTCAGGGTGCCGACGTTGTTGCCTTGCTCGCTCTCAGCACTGCCAGAGCCCAGCTCCCAAAAGGAAAACGTCCAGCGCCTGCTCCCACACCAAAGGGGCCAGGACTGCAAGCTGTTGCTGGCCCTCACCTTCCCTTGGCAGCCCTTCCACAGCCCCACAGACACTGCCGCTCTGAGCTTGCCAGCCACCTCAGGGTGCCGACGTTGTTGCCTTGCTCGCTCTCAGCACTGCCAGAGCCCAGCTCCCAAATGGAAAACGTCCAGCGCCTGCTCCCACACCAAAGGGGCCAGGACTGCAAGCTGTTGCTGGCCCTCACCTTCCCTTGGCAGCCCTTCCACAGCCCCACAGACACTGCCGCTCTGAGCTTGCCAGCCACCTCAGGGTGCCGACGTTGTTGCCTTGCTCGCTCTCAGGCCTGCGAAAGCCCAGCTCCCAAATGGAAAACGTCCAGCGCCTGCTCCCACACCAAAGGGGCCAGGACTGCAAGCTGTTGCTGGCCCTCACCTTCCCTTGGCAGCCCTTCCACAGCCCCACAGACACTGCCGCTCTGAGCTTGCCAGCCACCTCAGGGTGCCGACGTTGTTGCCTTGCTCGCTCTCAGGCCTGCGAAAGCCCAGCTCCCAAATGGAAAACGTCCAGCGCCTGCTCCCACACCAAAGGGGCCAGGACTGCAAGCTGTTGCTGGCCCTCACCTTCCCTTGGCAGCCCTTCCACAGCCCCACAGACACTGCCGCTCTGAGCTTGCCAGCCACCTCAGGGTGCCGACGTTGTTGCCTTGCTCGCTCTCAGGCCTGCGAAAGCCCAGCTCCCAAATGGAAAACGTCCAGCGCCTGCTCCCACACCAAAGGGGCCAGGACTGCAAGCTGTTGCTGGCCCTCCCCTTCCCTTGGCAGCCCTTCCACAGCCCCACAGACACTGCCGCTCTGAGCTTGCCAGCCACCTCAGGGTGCCGACGTTGTTGCCTTGCTCGCTCTCAGCACTGCCAGAGCCCAGCTCCCAAATGGAAAACGTCCAGCGCCTGCTCCCACACCAAAGGGGCCAGGACTGCAAGCTGTTGCTGGCCCTCACCTTCCCTTGGCAGCCCTTCCACAGCCCCACAGACACTGCCGCTCTGAGCTTGCCAGCCACCTCAGGGTGTTGACGTTGTTGCCTTGCTCGCTCTCAGCACTGCCAGAGCCCAGCTCCCAAATGGAAAACGTCCAGCGCCTGCTCCCACACCAAAGGGGCCAGGACTGCAAGCTGTTGCTGGCCCTCACCTTCCCTTGGCAGCCCTTCCACAGCCCCACAGAACCTGGCGCGCTGAACTTGCCAGCCACATCAGGGTGCCGACGTTGTTGCCTTGCTCGCTCTCAGGCCTGCGAAAGCCCAGCTCCCAAATGGAAAACGTCCAGCGCCTGCTCCCACACCAAAGGGGCCAGGACTGCAAGCTGTTGCTGGCCCTCACCTTCCCTTGGCAGCCCTTCCACAGCCCCACAGACACTGCCGCTCTGAGCTTGCCAGCCACCTCAGGGTGCCGACGTTGTTGCCTTGCTCGCTCTCAGCACTGCCAGAGCCCAGCTCCCAAATGGAAAACGTCCAGCGCCTGCTCCCACACCAAAGGGGCCAGGACTGCAAGCTGTTGCTGGCCCTCACCTTCCCTTGGCAGCCCTTCCACAGCCCCACAGACACTGCCGCTCTGAGCTTGCCAGCCACCTCAGGGTGTCGACGTTGTTGCCTTGCTCGCTCTCAGGCCTGCCAGAGCCCAGCTCCCAAATGGAAAACGTCCAGCGCCTGCTCCCACACCAAAGGGGCCAGGACTGCAAGCTGTTGCTGGCCCTCACCTTCCCTTGGCAGCCCTTCCACAGCCCCACAGACACTGCCGCGCTGAACTTGCCAGCCACCTCAGGGTGCCGACGTTGTTGCCTTGCTCGCTCTCAGGCCTGCCAGAGCCCAGCTCCCAAATGGAAAACGTCCAGCGCCTGCTCCCACACCAAAGGGGCCAGGACTGCAAGCTGTTGCTGGCCCTCACCTTCCCTTGGCAGCCCTTCCACAGCCCCACAGACACTGCCGCTCTGAGCTTGCCAGCCACCTCAGGGTGCCGACGTTGTTGCCTTGCTCGCTCTCAGCACTGCCAGAGCCCAGCTCCCAAATGGAAAACGTCCAGCGCCTGCTCCCACACCAAAGGGGCCAGGACTGCAAGCTGTTGCTGGCCCTCACCTTCCCTTGGCAGCCCTTCCACAGCCCCACAGACACTGCCGCTCTGAGCTTGCCAGCCACCTCAGGGTGCCGGCGTTGTTGCCTTGCTCGCTCTCAGGCCTGCGAAAGCCCAGCTCCCAAATGGAAAACGTCCAGCGCCTGCTCCCACACCAAAGGGGCCAGGACTGCAAGCTGTTGCTGGCCCTCACCTTCCCTTGGCAGCCCTTCCACAGCCCCACAGACACTGCCGCTCTGAGCTTGCCAGCCACCTCAGGGTGCCGACGTTGTTGCCTTGCTCGCTCTCAGGCCTGCGAAAGCCCAGCTCCCAAATGGAAAACGTCCAGCGCCTGCTCCCACACCAAAGGGGCCAGGACTGCAAGCTGTTGCTGGCCCTCACCTTCCCTTGGCAGCCCTTCCACAGCCCCACAGACACTGCCGCTCTGAGCTTGCCAGCCACCTCAGGGTGCCGACGTTGTTGCCTTGCTCGCTCTCAGCAGTGCCAGAGCCCAGCTCCCAAATGGAAAACGTCCAGCGCCTGCTCCCACACCAAAGGGGCCAGGACTGCAAGCTGTTGCTGGCCCTCACCTTCCCTTGGCAGCCCTTCCACAGCCCCACAGACACTGCCGCTCTGAGCTTGCCAGCCACCTCAGGGTGCCGACGTTGTTGCCTTGCTCGCTCTCAGGCCTGCGAAAGCCCAGCTCCCAAATGGAAAACGTCCAGCGCCTGCTCCCACACCAAAGGGGCCAGGACTGCAAGCTGTTGCTGGCCCTCACCTTCCCTTGGCAGCCCTTCCACAGCCCCACAGACACTGCCGCTCTGAGCTTGCCAGCCACCTCAGGGTGCCGACGTTGTTGCCTTGCTCGCTCTCAGGCCTGCGAAAGCCCAGCTCCCAAATGGAAAACGTCCAGCGCCTGCTCCCACACCAAAGGGGCCAGGACTGCAAGCTGTTGCTGGCCCTCACCTTCCCTTGGCAGCCCTTCCACAGCCCCACAGACACTGCCGCTCTGAGCTTGCCAGCCACCTCAGGGTGTCGACGTTGTTGCCTTGCTCGCTCTCAGGCCTGCCAGAGCCCAGCTCCCAAATGGAAAACGTCCAGCGCCTGCTCCCACACCAAAGGGGCCAGGACTGCAAGCTGTTGCTGGCCCTCACCTTCCCTTGGCAGCCCTTCCACAGCCCCACAGACACTGCCGCGCTGAACTTGCCAGCCACCTCAGGGTGCCGACGTTGTTGCCTTGCTCGCTCTCAGGCCTGCCAGAGCCCAGCTCCCAAATGGAAAACGTCCAGCGCCTGCTCCCACACCAAAGGGGCCAGGACTGCAAGCTGTTGCTGGCCCTCACCTTCCCTTGGCAGCCCTTCCACAGCCCCACAGACACTGCCGCTCTGAGCTTGCCAGCCACCTCAGGGTGCCGACGTTGTTGCCTTGCTCGCTCTCAGCACTGCCAGAGCCCAGCTCCCAAATGGAAAACGTCCAGCGCCTGCTCCCACACCAAAGGGGCCAGGACTGCAAGCTGTTGCTGGCCCTCACCTTCCCTTGGCAGCCCTTCCACAGCCCCACAGACACTGCCGCTCTGAGCTTGCCAGCCACCTCAGGGTGCCGGCGTTGTTGCCTTGCTCGCTCTCAGGCCTGCGAAAGCCCAGCTCCCAAATGGAAAACGTCCAGCGCCTGCTCCCACACCAAAGGGGCCAGGACTGCAAGCTGTTGCTGGCCCTCACCTTCCCTTGGCAGCCCTTCCACAGCCCCACAGACACTGCCGCTCTGAGCTTGCCAGCCACCTCAGGGTGCCGACGTTGTTGCCTTGCTCGCTCTCAGGCCTGCGAAAGCCCAGCTCCCAAATGGAAAACGTCCAGCGCCTGCTCCCACACCAAAGGGGCCAGGACTGCAAGCTGTTGCTGGCCCTCACCTTCCCTTGGCAGCCCTTCCACAGCCCCACAGACACTGCCGCTCTGAGCTTGCCAGCCACCTCAGGGTGCCGACGTTGTTGCCTTGCTCGCTCTCAGCAGTGCCAGAGCCCAGCTCCCAAATGGAAAACGTCCAGCGCCTGCTCCCACACCAAAGGGGCCAGGACTGCAAGCTGTTGCTGGCCCTCACCTTCCCTTGGCAGCCCTTCCACAGCCCCACAGACACTGCCGCTCTGAGCTTGCCAGCCACCTCAGGGTGCCGACGTTGTTGCCTTGCTCGCTCTCAGGCCTGCGAAAGCCCAGCTCCCAAATGGAAAACGTCCAGCGCCTGCTCCCACACCAAAGGGGCCAGGACTGCAAGCTGTTGCTGGCCCTCACCTTCCCTTGGCAGCCCTTCCACAGCCCCACAGACACTGCCGCTCTCAGCTTGCCAGCCACCTCAGGGTGCCGGCGTTGTTGCCTTGCTCGCTCTCAGGCCTGCGAAAGCCCAGCTCCCAAATGGAAAACGTCCAGCGCCTGCTCCCACACCAAAGGGGCCAGGACTGCAAGCTGTTGCTGGCCCTCACCTTCCCTTGGCAGCCCTTCCACAGCCCCACAGACACTGCCGCTCTGAGCTTGCCAGCCACCTCAGGGTGCCGACGTTGTTGCCTTGCTCGCTCTCAGGCCTGCGAAAGCCCAGCTCCCAAATGGAAAACGTCCAGCGCCTGCTCCCACACCAAAGGGGCCAGGACTGCAAGCTGTTGCTGGCCCTCACCTTCCCTTGGCAGCCCTTCCACAGCCCCACAGACACTGCCGCTCTGAGCTTGCCAGCCACCTCAGGGTGCCGACGTTGTTGCCTTGCTCGCTCTCAGGCCTGCGAAAGCCCAGCTCCCAAATGGAAAACGTCCAGCGCCTGCTCCCACACCAAAGGGGCCAGGACTGCAAGCTGTTGCTGGCCCTCACCTTCCCTTGGCAGCCCTTCCACAGCCCCACAGACACTGCCGCTCTGAGCTTGCCAGCCACCTCAGGGTGCCGACGTTGTTGCCTTGCTCGCTCTCAGCACTGCCAGAGCCCAGCTCCCAAATGGAAAACGTCCAGCGCCTGCTCCCACACCAAAGGGGCCAGGACTGCAAGCTGTTGCTGGCCCTCACCTTCCCTTGGCAGCCCTTCCACAGCCCCAAAGACACTGCCGCTCTGAGCTTGCCAGCCACCTCAGGGTGCCGACGTTGTTGCCTTGCTCGCTCTCAGGCCTGCCAGAGCCCAGCTCCCAAATGGAAAACGTCCAGCGCCTGCTCCCACACCAAAGGGGCCAGGACTGCAAGCTGTTGCTGGCCCTCACCTTCCCTTGGCAGCCCTTCCACAGCCCCACAGACACTGCCGCTCTGAGCTTGCCAGCCACCTCAGGGTGCCGACGTTGTTGCCTTGCTCGCTCTCAGTCCTGCGAAAGCCCAGCTCCCAAATGGAAAACGTCCAGCGCCTGCTCCCACACCAAAGGGGCCAGGACTGCAAGCTGTTGCTGGCCCTCACCTTCCCTTGGCAGCCCTTCCACAGCCCCACAGACACTGCCGCTCTGAGCTTGCCAGCCACCTCAGGGTGCCGACGTTGTTGCCTTGCTCGCTCTCAGGCCTGCCAGAGCCCAGCTCCCAAATGGAAAACGTCCAGCGCCTGCTCCCACACCAAAGGGGCCAGGACTGCAAGCTGTTGCTGGCCCTCACCTTCCCTTGGCAGCCCTTCCACAGCCCCACAGAACCTGGCGCGCTGAGCTTGCCAGCCACCTCAGGGTGCCGACGTTGTTGCCTTGCTCGCTCTCAGTCCTGCGAAAGCCCAGCTCCCAAATGGAAAACGTCCAGCGCCTGCTCCCACACCAAAGGGGCCAGGACTGCAAGCTGTTGCTGGCCCTCACCTTCCCTTGGCAGCCCTTCCACAGCCCCACAGACACTGCCGCTCTGAGCTTGCCAGCCACCTCAGGGTGCCGACGTTGTTGCCTTGCTCGCTCTCAGTCCTGCGAAAGCCCAGCTCCCAAATGGAAAACGTCCAGCGCCTGCTCCCACACCAAAGGGGCCAGGACTGCAAGCTGTTGCTGGCCCTCACCTTCCCTTGGCAGCCCTTCCACAGCCCCACAGACACTGCTGCTCTGAGCTTGCCAGCCACCTCAGGGTGCCGACGTTGTTGCCTTGCTCGCTCTCAGGCCTGCGAAAGGCCAGCTTCCAAATGGAAAACGTCCAGCGCCTGCTCCCACACCAAAGGGGCCAGGACTGCAAGCTGTTGCTGGCCCTCACCTTCCCTTGGCAGCCCTTCCACAGCCCCACAGACACTGCCGCTCTGAGCTTGCCAGCCACCTCAGGGTGCCGACGTTGTTGCCTTGCTCGCTCTCAGGCCTGCGAAAGCCCAGCTTCCAAATGGAAAACGTCCAGCGCCTGCTCCCACACCAAAGGGGCCAGGACTGCAAGCTGTTGCTGGCCCTCACCTTCCCTTGGCAGCCCTTCCACAGCCCCACAGACACTGCCGCTCTGAGCTTGCCAGCCACCTCAGGGTGCCGACGTTGTTGCCTTGCTCGCTCTCAGGCCTGCGAAAGCCCAGCTCCCAAATGGAAAACGTCCAGCGCCTGCACCCACACCAAAGGGGCCAGGACTGCAAGCTGTTGCTTGCCCTCACCTTCCCTTGGCAGCCCTTCCACAGCCCCACAGACACTGCCGCTCTGAGCTTGCCAGCCACCTCAGGGTGCCGACGTTGTTGCCTTGCTCGCTCTCAGCACTGCCAGAGCCCAGCTCCCAAATGGAAAACGTCCAGCGCCTGCTCCCACACCAAAGGGGCCAGGACTGCAAGCTGTTGCTGGCCCTCACCTTCCCTTGGCAGCCCTTCCACAGCCCCACAGACACTGCCGCTCTGAGCTTGCCAGCCACCTCAGGGTGCCAACGTTGTTGCCTTGCTCGCTCTCAGCACTGCCAGAGCCCAGCTCCCAAATGGAAAACGTCCAGCGCCTGCTCCCACACCAAAGGGGCCAGGACTGCAAGCTGTTGCTGGCCCTCACCTTCCCTTGGCAGCCCTTCCACAGCCCCACAGAACCTGGCGCGCTGAGCTTGCCAGCCACCTCAGGGTGCCGACGTTGTTGCCTTGCTCGCTCTCAGTCCTGCGAAAGCCCAGCTCCCAAATGGAAAACGTCCAGCGCCTGCTCCCACACCAAAGGGGCCAGGACTGCAAGCTGTTGCTGGCCCTCACCTTCCCTTGGCAGCCCTTCCACAGCCCCACAGACACTGCTGCTCTGAGCTTGCCAGCCACCTCAGGGTGCCGACGTTGTTGCCTTGCTCGCTCTCAGGCCTGCCAGAGCCCAGCTCCCAAATGGAAAACGTCCAGCGCCTGCTCCCACACCAAAGGGGCCAGGACTGCAAGCTGTTGCTGGCCCTCACCTTCCCTTGGCAGCCCTTCCACAGCCCCACAGACACTGCCGCTCTGAGCTTGCCAGCCACCTCAGGGTGCCGACGTTGTTGCCTTGCTCGCTCTCAGGCCTGCGAAAGCCCAGCTCCCAAATGGAAAACGTCCAGCGCCTGCTCCCACACCAAAGGGGCCAGGACTGCAAGCTGTTGCTGGCCCTCACCTTCCCTTGGCAGCCCTTCCACAGCCCCACAGACACTGCCGCTCTGAGCTTGCCAGCCACCTCAGGGTGCCGGCGTTGTTGCCTTGCTCGCTCTCAGGCCTGCGAAAGCCCAGCTCCCAAATGGAAAACGTCCAGCACCTGCTCCTACACCAAAGGGGCCAGGACTGCAAGCTGTTGCTGGCCCTCACCTTCCCTTGGCAGCCCTTCCACAGCCCCACAGACACTGCCGCTCTGAGCTTGCCAGCCACCTCAGGGTGCCGACGTTGTTGCCTTGCTCGCTCTCAGGCCTGCGAAAGCCCAGCTCCCAAATGGAAAACGTCCAGCGCCTGCTCCCACACCAAAGGGGCCAGGACTGCAAGCTGTTGCTGGCCCTCACCTTCCCTTGGCAGCCCTTCCACAGCCCCAAAGACACTGCCGCTCTGAGCTTGCCAGCCACCTCAGGGTGCCGACGTTGTTGCCTTGCTCGCTCTCAGCACTGCCAGAGCCCAGCTCCCAAATGGAAAACGTCCAGCGCCTGCTCCCACACCAAAGGGGCCAGGACTGCAAGCTGTTGCTGGCCCTCACCTTCCCTTGGCAGCCCTTCCACAGCCCCACAGACACTGCCGCTCTGAGCTTGCCAGCCACCTCAGGGTGCCGACGTTGTTGCCTTGCTCGCTCTCAGTCCTGCGAAAGCCCAGCTCCCAAATGGAAAACGTCCAGCGCCTGCTCCCACACCAAAGGGGCCAGGACTGCAAGCTGTTGCTGGCCCTCACCTTCCCTTGGCAGCCCTTCCACAGCCCCAAAGACACTGCCGCTCTGAGCTTGCCAGCCACCTCAGGGTGCCGACGTTGTTGCCTTGCTCGCTCTCAGGCCTGCCAGAGCCCAGCTCCCAAATGGAAAACGTCCAGCGCCTGCTCCCACACCAAAGGGGCCAGGACTGCAAGCTGTTGCTGGCCCTCACCTTCCCTTGGCAGCCCTTCCACAGCCCCACAGAACCTGGCGCGCTGAGCTTGCCAGCCACCTCAGGGTGCCGACGTTGTTGCCTTGCTCGCTCTCAGGCCTGCGAAAGCCCAGCTCCCAAATGGAAAACGTCCAGCGCCTGCTCCCACACCAAAGGGGCCAGGACTGCAAGCTGTTGCTGGCCCTCACCTTCCCTTGGCAGCCCTTCCACAGCCCCACAGACACTGCCGCTCTGAGCTTGCCAGCCACCTCAGGGTGCCGACGTTGTTGCCTTGCTCGCTCTCAGTCCTGCGAAAGCCCAGCTCCCAAATGGAAAACGTCCAGCGCCTGCTCCCACACCAAAGGGGCCAGGACTGCAAGCTGTTGCTGGCCCTCACCTTCCCTTGGCAGCCCTTCCACAGCCCCACAGACACTGCTGCTCTGAGCTTGCCAGCCACCTCAGGGTGCCGACGTTGTTGCCTTGCTCGCTCTCAGGCCTGCGAAAGGCCAGCTTCCAAATGGAAAACGTCCAGCGCCTGCTCCCACACCAAAGGGGCCAGGACTGCAAGCTGTTGCTGGCCCTCACCTTCCCTTGGCAGCCCTTCCACAGCCCCACAGACACTGCCGCTCTGAGCTTGCCAGCCACCTCAGGGTGCCGACGTTGTTGCCTTGCTCGCTCTCAGGCCTGCGAAAGCCCAGCTTCCAAATGGAAAACGTCCAGCGCCTGCTCCCACACCAAAGGGGCCAGGACTGCAAGCTGTTGCTGGCCCTCACCTTCCCTTGGCAGCCCTTCCACAGCCCCACAGACACTGCCGCTCTGAGCTTGCCAGCCACCTCAGGGTGCCGACGTTGTTGCCTTGCTCGCTCTCAGCACTGCCAGAGCCCAGCTCCCAAATGGAAAACGTCCAGCGCCTGCTCCCACACCAAAGGGGCCAGGACTGCAAGCTGTTGCTGGCCCTCACCTTCCCTTGGCAGCCCTTCCACAGCCCCACAGACACTGCCGCTCTGAGCTTGCCAGCCACCTCAGGGTGCCAACGTTGTTGCCTTGCTCGCTCTCAGCACTGCCAGAGCCCAGCTCCCAAATGGAAAACGTCCAGCGCCTGCTCCCACACCAAAGGGGCCAGGACTGCAAGCTGTTGCTGGCCCTCACCTTCCCTTGGCAGCCCTTCCACAGCCCCACAGAACCTGGCGCGCTGAGCTTGCCAGCCACCTCAGGGTGCCGACGTTGTTGCCTTGCTCGCTCTCAGTCCTGCGAAAGCCCAGCTCCCAAATGGAAAACGTCCAGCGCCTGCTCCCACACCAAAGGGGCCAGGACTGCAAGCTGTTGCTGGCCCTCACCTTCCCTTGGCAGCCCTTCCACAGCCCCACAGACACTGCTGCTCTGAGCTTGCCAGCCACCTCAGGGTGCCGACGTTGTTGCCTTGCTCGCTCTCAGGCCTGCCAGAGCCCAGCTCCCAAATGGAAAACGTCCAGCGCCTGCTCCCACACCAAAGGGGCCAGGACTGCAAGCTGTTGCTGGCCCTCACCTTCCCTTGGCAGCCCTTCCACAGCCCCACAGACACTGCCGCTCTGAGCTTGCCAGCCACCTCAGGGTGCCGGCGTTGTTGCCTTGCTCGCTCTCAGCACTGCCAGAGCCCAGCTCCCAAATGGAAAACGTCCAGCGCCTGCTCCCACACCAAAGGGGCCAGGACTGCAAGCTGTTGCTGGCCCTCACCTTCCCTTGGCAGCCCTTCCACAGCCCCACAGACACTGCCGCTCTGAGCTTGCCAGCCACCTCAGGGTGCCGACGTTGTTGCCTTGCTCGCTCTCAGGCCTGCGAAAGCCCAGCTCCCAAATGGAAAACGTCCAGCGCCTGCTCCCACACCAAAGGGGCCAGGACTGCAAGCTGTTGCTGGCCCTCACCTTCCCTTGGCAGCCCTTCCACAGCCCCACAGACACTGCCGCTCTGAGCTTGCCAGCCACCTCAGGGTGCCGACGTTGTTGCCTTGCTCGCTCTCAGGCCTGCGAAAGCCCAGCTCCCAAATGGAAAACGTCCAGCGCCTGCTCCCACACCAAAGGGGCCAGGACTGCAAGCTGTTGCTGGCCCTCACCTTCCCTTGGCAGCCCTTCCACAGCCCCACAGACACTGCCGCTCTGAGCTTGCCAGCCACCTCAGGGTGCCGGCGTTGTTGCCTTGCTCGCTCTCAGGCCTGCGAAAGCCCAGCTCCCAAATGGAAAACGTCCAGCACCTGCTCCTACACCAAAGGGGCCAGGACTGCAAGCTGTTGCTGGCCCTCACCTTCCCTTGGCAGCCCTTCCACAGCCCCACAGACACTGCCGCTCTGAGCTTGCCAGCCACCTCAGGGTGCCGACGTTGTTGCCTTGCTCGCTCTCAGGCCTGCGAAAGCCCAGCTCCCAAATGGAAAACGTCCAGCGCCTGCTCCCACACCAAAGGGGCCAGGACTGCAAGCTGTTGCTGGCCCTCACCTTCCCTTGGCAGCCCTTCCACAGCCCCACAGACACTGCCGCTCTGAGCTTGCCAGCCACCTCAGGGTGCCGACGTTGTTGCCTTGCTCGCTCTCAGCACTGCCAGAGCCCAGCTCCCAAGTGGAAAACGTCCAGCGCCTGCTCCCACACCAAAGGGGCCAGGACTGCAAGCTGTTGCTGGCCCTCACCTTCCCTTGGCAGCCCTTCCACAGCCCCACAGACACTGCCGCTCTGAGCTTGCCAGCCACCTCAGGGTGCCGACGTTGTTGCCTTGCTCGCTCTCAGGCCTGCGAAAGCCCAGCTCCCAAATGGAAAACGTCCAGCGCCTGCTCCCACACCAAAGGGGCCAGGACTGCAAGCTGTTGCTGGCCCTCACCTTCCCTTGGCAGCCCTTCCACAGCCCCACAGACACTGCCGCTCTGAGCTTGCCAGCCACCTCAGGGTGCCGGCGTTGTTGCCTTGCTCGCTCTCAGGCCTGCGAAAGCCCAGCTCCCAAATGGAAAACGTCCAGCGCCTGCTCCTACACCAAAGGGGCCAGGACTGCAAGCTGTTGCTGGCCCTCACCTTCCCTTGGCAGCCCTTCCACAGCCCCACAGACACTGCCGCTCTGAGCTTGCCAGCCACCTCAGGGTGCCGACGTTGTTGCCTTGCTCGCTCTCAGGCCTGCGAAAGCCCAGCTCCCAAATGGAAAACGTCCAGCGCCTGCTCCCACACCAAAGGGGCCAGGACTGCAAGCTGTTGCTGGCCCTCACCTTCCCTTGGCAGCCCTTCCGCAGCCCCACAGACACTGCCCCTCTGAGCTTGCCAGCCACCTCAGGGTGCCGGCGTTGTTGCCTTGCTCGCTCTCAGGCCTGCGAAAGCCCAGCTCCCAAATGGAAAACGTCCAGCACCTGCTCCTACACCAAAGGGGCCAGGACTGCAAGCTGTTGCTGGCCCTCACCTTCCCTTGGCAGCCCTTCCACAGCCCCACAGACACTGCTGCTCTGAGCTTGCCAGCCACCTCAGGGTGCCGACGTTGTTGCCTTGCTCGCTCTCAGGCCTGCGAAAGCCCAGCTCCCAAATGGAAAACGTCCAGCGCCTGCTCCCACACCAAAGGGGCCAGGACTGCAAGCTGTTGCTGGCCCTCACCTTCCCTTGGCAGCCCTTCCACAGCCCCACAGACACTGCCGCTCTGAGCTTGCCAGCCACCTCAGGGTGCCGACGTTGTTGCCTTGCTCGCTCTCAGCACTGCCAGAGCCCAGCTCCCAAGTGGAAAACGTCCAGCGCCTGCTCCCACACCAAAGGGGCCAGGACTGCAAGCTGTTGCTGGCCCTCACCTTCCCTTGGCAGCCCTTCCACAGCCCCACAGACACTGCCGCTCTGAGGTTGCCAGCCACCTCAGGGTGCCGACGTTGTTGCCTTGCTCGCTCTCAGCACTGCCAGAGCCCAGCTCCCAAATGGAAAACGTCCAGCGCCTGCTCCCACACCAAAGGGGCCAGGACTGCAAGCTGTTGCTGGCCCTCACCTTCCCTTGGCAGCCCTTCCACAGCCCCACAGACACTGCCGCTCTGAGCTTGCCAGCCACCTCAGGGTGCCGACGTTGTTGCCTTGCTCGCTCTCAGGCCTGCGAAAGCCCAGCTCCCAAATGGAAAACGTCCAGCGCCTGCTCCCACACCAAAGGGGCCAGGACTGCAAGCTGTTGCTGGCCCTCACCTTCCCTTGGCAGCCCTTCCGCAGCCCCACAGACACTGCCGCTCTGAGCTTGCCAGCCACCTCAGGGTGCCGACGTTGTTGCCTTGCTCGCTCTCAGGCCTGCGAAAGCCCAGCTCCCAAATGGAAAACGTCCAGCGCCTGCTCCCACACCAAAGGGGCCAGGACTGCAAGCTGTTGCTGGCCCTCACCTTCCCTTGGCAGCCCTTCCACAGCCCCACAGACACTGCCGCTCTGAGCTTGCCAGCCACCTCAGGGTGCCGGCGTTGTTGCCTTGCTCGCTCTCAGCACTGCCAGAGCCCAGCTCCCAAATGGAAAACGTCCAGCGCCTGCTCCCACACCAAAGGGGCCAGGACTGCAAGCTGTTGCTGGCCCTCACCTTCCCTTGGCAGCCCTTCCACAGCCCCACAGACACTGCCGCTCTGAGCTTGCCAGCCACCTCAGGGTGCCGACGTTGTTGCCTTGCTCGCTCTCAGGCCTGCGAAAGCCCAGCTCCCAAATGGAAAACGTCCAGCGCCTGCTCCCACACCAAAGGGGCCAGGACTGCAAGCTGTTGCTGGCCCTCACCTTCCCTTGGCAGCCCTTCCACAGCCCCACAGACACTGCCGCTCTGAGCTTGCCAGCCACCTCAGGGTGCCGACGTTGTTGCCTTGCTCGCTCTCAGGCCTGCGAAAGCCCAGCTCCCAAATGGAAAACGTCCAGCGCCTGCTCCCACACCAAAGGGGCCAGGACTGCAAGCTGTTGCTGGCCCTCACCTTCCCTTGGCAGCCCTTCCACAGCCCCACAGACACTGCCGCTCTGAGCTTGCCAGCCACCTCAGGGTGCCGGCGTTGTTGCCTTGCTCGCTCTCAGGCCTGCGAAAGCCCAGCTCCCAAATGGAAAACGTCCAGCACCTGCTCCTACACCAAAGGGGCCAGGACTGCAAGCTTTTGCTGGCCCTCACCTTCCCTTGGCAGCCCTTCCACAGCCCCACAGACACTGCCGCTCTGAGCTTGCCAGCCACCTCAGGGTGCCGACGTTGTTGCCTTGCTCGCTCTCAGGCCTGCGAAAGCCCAGCTCCCAAATGGAAAACGTCCAGCGCCTGCTCCCACACCAAAGGGGCCAGGACTGCAAGCTGTTGCTGGCCCTCACCTTCCCTTGGCAGCCCTTCCACAGCCCCACAGACACTGCCGCTCTGAGCTTGCCAGCCACCTCAGGGTGCCGACGTTGTTGCCTTGCTCGCTCTCAGCACTGCCAGAGCCCAGCTCCCAAGTGGAAAACGTCCAGCGCCTGCTCCCACACCAAAGGGGCCAGGACTGCAAGCTGTTGCTGGCCCTCACCTTCCCTTGGCAGCCCTTCCACAGCCCCACAGACACTGCCGCTCTGAGCTTGCCAGCCACCTCAGGGTGCCGACGTTGTTGCCTTGCTCGCTCTCAGGCCTGCGAAAGGCCAGCTCCCAAATGGAAAACGTCCAGCGCCTGCTCCCACACCAAAGGGGCCAGGATTGCAAGCTGTTGCTGGCCCTCACCTTCCCTTGGCAGCCCTTCCACAGCCCCACAGACACTGCTGCTCTGAGCTTGCCAGCCACCTCAGGGTGCCGACGTTGTTGCCTTGCTCGCTCTCAGCACTGCCAGAGCCCAGCTCCCAAATGGAAAACGTCCAGCGCCTGCTCCCACACCAAAGGGGCCAGGACTGCAAGCTGTTGCTGGCCCTCACCTTCCCTTGGCAGCCCTTCCACAGCCCCACAGACACTGCCGCTCTGAGCTTGCCAGCCACCTCAGGGTGCCGACGTTGTTGCCTTGCTCGCTCTCAGGCCTGCGAAAGCCCAGCTCCCAAATGGAAAACGTCCAGCGCCTGCTCCCACACCAAAGGGGCCAGGACTGCAAGCTGTTGCTGGCCCTCACCTTCCCTTGGCAGCCCTTCCACAGCCCCACAGACACTGCCGCTCTGAGCTTGCCAGCCACCTCAGGGTGCCGACGTTGTTGCCTTGCTCGCTCTCAGGCCTGCGAAAGCCCAGCTCCCAAATGGAAAACGTCCAGCGCCTGCTCCCACACCAAAGGGGCCAGGACTGCAAGCTGTTGCTGGCCCTCCCCTTCCCTTGGCAGCCCTTCCACAGCCCCACAGACACTGCCGCTCTGAGCTTGCCAGCCACCTCAGGGTGCCGACGTTGTTGCCTTGCTCGCTCTCAGGCCTGCGAAAGCCCAGCTCCCAAATGGAAAACGTCCAGCGCCTGCTCCTACACCAAAGGGGCCAGGACTGCAAGCTGTTGCTGGCCCTCACCTTCCCTTGGCAGCCCTTCCACAGCCCCACAGACACTGCCGCTCTGAGCTTGCCAGCCACCTCAGGGTGCCGGCGTTGTTGCCTTGCTCGCTCTCAGGCCTGCGAAAGCCCAGCTCCCAAATGGAAAACATCCAGCGCCTGCTCCCACACCAAAGGGGCCAGGACTGCAAGCTGTTGCTGGCCCTCACCTTCCCTTGGCAGCCCTTCCACAGCCCCACAGACACTGCCGCTCTGAGCTTGCCAGCCACCTCAGGGTGCCGACGTTGTTGCCTTGCTCGCTCTCAGCACTGCCAGAGCCCAGCTCCCAAAAGGAAAACGTCCAGCGCCTGCTCCCACACCAAAGGGGCCAGGACTGCAAGCTGTTGCTGGCCCTCACCTTCCCTTGGCAGCCCTTCCACAGCCCCACAGACACTGCCGCTCTGAGCTTGCCAGCCACCTCAGGGTGCCGACGTTGTTGCCTTGCTCGCTCTCAGGCCTGCGAAAGCCCAGCTCCCAAATGGAAAACGTCCAGCGCCTGCTCCCACACCAAAGGGGCCAGGACTGCAAGCTGTTGCTGGCCCTCACCTTCCCTTGGCAGCCCTTCCACAGCCCCACAGACACTGCCGCTCTGAGCTTGCCAGCCACCTCAGGGTGCCGGCGTTGTTGCCTTGCTCGCTCTCAGGCCTGCGAAAGCCCAGCTCCCAAATGGAAAACGTCCAGCACCTGCTCCTACACCAAAGGGGCCAGGACTGCAAGCTGTTGCTGGCCCTCACCTTCCCTTGGCAGCCCTTCCACAGCCCCACAGACACTGCCGCTCTGAGCTTGCCAGCCACCTCAGGGTGCCGACGTTGTTGCCTTGCTCGCTCTCAGGCCTGCGAAAGCCCAGCTCCCAAATGGAAAACGTCCAGCGCCTGCTCCCACACCAAAGGGGCCAGGACTGCAAGCTGTTGCTGGCCCTCACCTTCCCTTGGCAGCCCTTCCACAGCCCCACAGACACTGCCGCTCTGAGCTTGCCAGCCACCTCAGGGTGCCGACGTTGTTGCCTTGCTCGCTCTCAGCACTGCCAGAGCCCAGCTCCCAAGTGGAAAACGTCCAGCGCCTGCTCCCACACCAAAGGGGCCAGGACTGCAAGCTGTTGCTGGCCCTCACCTTCCCTTGGCAGCCCTTCCACAGCCCCACAGACACTGCCGCTCTGAGCTTGCCAGCCACCTCAGGGTGCCGACGTTGTTGCCTTGCTCGCTCTCAGGCCTGCGAAAGCCCAGCTCCCAAATGGAAAACGTCCAGCGCCTGCTCCCACACCAAAGGGGCCAGGACTGCAAGCTGTTGCTGGCCCTCACCTTCCCTTGGCAGCCCTTCCACAGCCCCACAGACACTGCCGCTCTGAGCTTGCCAGCCACCTCAGGGTGCCGACGTTGTTGCCTTGCTCGCTCTCAGCACTGCCAGAGCCCAGCTCCCAAGTGGAAAACGTCCAGCGCCTGCTCCCACACCAAAGGGGCCAGGACTGCAAGCTGTTGCTGGCCCTCACCTTCCCTTGGCAGCCCTTCCACAGCCCCACAGACACTGCCGCTCTGAGCTTGCCAGCCACCTCAGGGTGCCGGCGTTGTTGCCTTGCTCGCTCTCAGGCCTGCGAAAGCCCAGCTCCCAAATGGAAAACGTCCAGCGCCTGCTCCCACACCAAAGGGGCCAGGACTGCAAGCTGTTGCTGGCCCTCACCTTCCCTTGGCAGCCCTTCCACAGCCCCACAGACACTGCCGCTCTGAGCTTGCCAGCCACCTCAGGGTGCCGGCGTTGTTGCCTTGCTCGCTCTCAGGCCTGCGAAAGCCCAGCTCCCAAATGGAAAACGTCCAGCGCCTGCTCCTACACCAAAGGGGCCAGGACTGCAAGCTGTTGCTGGCCCTCACCTTCCCTTGGCAGCCCTTCCACAGCCCCACAGACACTGCCGCTCTGAGCTTGCCAGCCACCTCAGGGTGCCGACGTTGTTGCCTTGCTCGCTCTCAGGCCTGCGAAAGCCCAGCTCCCAAATGGAAAACGTCCAGCGCCTGCTCCCACACCAAAGGGGCCAGGACTGCAAGCTGTTGCTGGCCCTCACCTTCCCTTGGCAGCCCTTCCACAGCCCCACAGACACTGCCGCTCTGAGCTTGCCAGCCACCTCAGGGTGCCGACGTTGTTGCCTTGCTCGCTCTCAGGCCTGCGAAAGCCCAGCTCCCAAATGGAAAACGTCCAGCGCCTGCTCCCACACCAAAGGGGCCAGGACTGCAAGCTGTTGCTGGCCCTCACCTTCCCTTGGCAGCCCTTCCACAGCCCCACAGACACTGCCGCTCTGAGCTTGCCAGCCACCTCAGGGTGCCGACGTTGTTGCCTTGCTCGCTCTCAGGCCTGCGAAAGCCCAGCTCCCAAATGGAAAACGTCCAGCGCCTGCTCCCACACCAAAGGGGCCAGGACTGCAAGCTGTTGCTGGCCCTCCCCTTCCCTTGGCAGCCCTTCCACAGCCCCACAGACACTGCCGCTCTGAGCTTGCCAGCCACCTCAGGGTGCCAGCGTTGTTGCCTTGCTCGCTCTCAGGCCTGCGAAAGCCCAGCTCCCAAATGGAAAACGTCCAGCGCCTGCTCCTACACCAAAGGGGCCAGGACTGCAAGCTGTTGCTGGCCCTCACCTTCCCTTGGCAGCCCTTCCACAGCCCCACAGACACTGCCGCTCTGAGCTTGCCAGCCACCTCAGGGTGCCGGCGTTGTTGCCTTGCTCGCTCTCAGGCCTGCGAAAGCCCAGCTCCCAAATGGAAAAGGTCCAGCGCCTGCTCCCACACCAAAGGGGCCAGGACTGCAAGCTGTTGCTGGCCCTCACCTTCCCTTGGCAGCCCTTCCACAGCCCCACAGACACTGCCGCTCTGAGCTTGCCAGCCACCTCAGGGTGCCGGCGTTGTTGCCTTGCTCGCTCTCAGTCCTGCGAAAGCCCAGCTCCCAAATGGAAAACGTCCAGCGCCTGCTCCCACACCAAAGGGGCCAGGACTGCAAGCTGTTGCTGGCCCTCACCTTCCCTTGGCAGCCCTTCCACAGCCCCACAGACACTGCCGCTCTGAGCTTGCCAGCCACCTCAGGGTGCCGACGTTGTTGCCTTGCTCGCTCTCAGCACTGCCAGAGCCCAGCTCCCAAATGGAAAACGTCCAGCGCCTGCTCCCACACCAAAGGGGCCAGGACTGCAAGCTGTTGCTGGCCCTCACCTTCCCTTGGCAGCCCTTCCACAGCCCCACAGACACTGCCGCTCTGAGCTTGCCAGCCACCTCAGGGTGCCGACGTTGTTGCCTTGCTCGCTCTCAGGCCTGCGAAAGCCCAGCTCCCAAATGGAAAACATCCAGCGCCTGCTCCCACACCAAAGGGGCCAGGACTGCAAGCTGTTGCTGGCCCTCACCTTCCCTTGGCAGCCCTTCCACAGCCCCACAGACACTGCCGCTCTGAGCTTGCCAGCCACCTCAGGGTGCCGACGTTGTTGCCTTGCTCGCTCTCAGCACTGCCAGAGCCCAGCTCCCAAAAGGAAAACGTCCAGCGCCTGCTCCCACACCAAAGGGGCCAGGACTGCAAGCTGTTGCTGGCCCTCACCTTCCCTTGGCAGCCCTTCCACAGCCCCACAGACACTGCCGCTCTGAGCTTGCCAGCCACCTCAGGGTGCCGACGTTGTTGCCTTGCTCGCTCTCAGGCCTGCGAAAGCCCAGCTCCCAAATGGAAAACGTCCAGCGCCTGCTCCCACACCAAAGGGGCCAGGACTGCAAGCTGTTGCTGGCCCTCACCTTCCCTTGGCAGCCCTTCCACAGCCCCACAGACACTGCCGCTCTGAGCTTGCCAGCCACCTCAGGGTGCCGACGTTGTTGCCTTGCTCGCTCTCAGCACTGCCAGAGCCCAGCTCCCAAAAGGAAAACGTCCAGCGCCTGCTCCCACACCAAAGGGGCCAGGACTGCAAGCTGTTGCTGGCCCTCACCTTCCCTTGGCAGCCCTTCCACAGCCCCACAGACACTGCCGCTCTGAGCTTGCCAGCCACCTCAGGGTGCCGACGTTGTTGCCTTGCTCGCTCTCAGGCCTGCGAAAGCCCAGCTCCCAAATGGAAAACGTCCAGCGCCTGCTCCCACACCAAAGGGGCCAGGACTGCAAGCTGTTGCTGGCCCTCACCTTCCCTTGGCAGCCCTTCCACAGCCCCACAGACACTGCCGCTCTGAGCTTGCCAGCCACCTCAGGGTGCCGACGTTGTTGCCTTGCTCGCTCTCAGCACTGCCAGAGCCCAGCTCCCAAAAGGAAAACGTCCAGCGCCTGCTCCCACACCAAAGGGGCCAGGACTGCAAGCTGTTGCTGGCCCTCACCTTCCCTTGGCAGCCCTTCCACAGCCCCACAGACACTGCTGCTCTGAGCTTGCCAGCCACCTCAGGGTGCCGACGTTGTTGCCTTGCTCGCTCTCAGTCCTGCGAAAGCCCAGCTCCCAAATGGAAAACGTCCAGCGCCTGCTCCCACACCAAAGGGGCCAGGACTGCAAGCTGTTGCTGGCCCTCACCTTCCCTTGGCAGCCCTTCCACAGCCCCACAGACACTGCCGCTCTGAGCTTGCCAGCCACCTCAGGGTGCCGGCGTTGTTGCCTTGCTCGCTCTCAGGCCTGCGAAAGCCCAGCTCCCAAATGGAAAACGTCCAGCGCCTGCTCCCACACCAAAGGGGCCAGGACTGCAAGCTGTTGCTGGCCCTCACCTTCCCTTGGCAGCCCTTCCACAGCCCCACAGACACTGCCGCTCTGAGCTTGCCAGCCACCTCAGGGTGCCGACGTTGTTGCCTTGCTCGCTCTCAGGCCTGCGAAAGCCCAGCTCCCAAATGGAAAACATCCAGCGCCTGCTCCCACACCAAAGGGGCCAGGACTGCAAGCTGTTGCTGGCCCTCACCTTCCCTTGGCAGCCCTTCCACAGCCCCACAGACACTGCCGCTCTGAGCTTGCCAGCCACCTCAGGGTGCCGACGTTGTTGCCTTGCTCGCTCTCAGCACTGCCAGAGCCCAGCTCCCAAGTGGAAAACGTCCAGCGCCTGCTCCCACACCAAAGGGGCCAGGACTGCAAGCTGTTGCTGGCCCTCACCTTCCCTTGGCAGCCCTTCCACAGCCCCACAGACACTGCCGCTCTGAGCTTGCCAGCCACCTCAGGGTGCCGACGTTGTTGCCTTGCTCGCTCTCAGGCCTGCGAAAGCCCAGCTCCCAAATGGAAAACGTCCAGCGCCTGCTCCCACACCAAAGGGGCCAGGACTGCAAGCTGTTGCTGGCCCTCACCTTCCCTTGGCAGCCCTTCCACAGCCCCACAGACACTGCCGCTCTGAGCTTGCCAGCCACCTCAGGGTGCCGACGTTGTTGCCTTGCTCGCTCTCAGGCCTGCGAAAGCCCAGCTCCCAAATGGAAAACGTCCAGCGCCTGCTCCCACACCAAAGGGGCCAGGACTGCAAGCTGTTGCTGGCCCTCACCTTCCCTTGGCAGCCCTTCCACAGCCCCACAGACACTGCCGCTCTGAGCTTGCCAGCCACCTCAGGGTGCCGACGTTGTTGCCTTGCTCGCTCTCAGGCCTGCGAAAGCCCAGCTCCCAAATGGAAAACGTCCAGCGCCTGCTCCCACACCAAAGGGGCCAGGACTGCAAGCTGTTGCTGGCCCTCACCTTCCCTTGGCAGCCCTTCCACAGCCCCACAGACACTGCCGCTCTGAGCTTGCCAGCCACCTCAGGGTGCCGACGTTGTTGCCTTGCTCGCTCTCAGGCCTGCGAAAGCCCAGCTCCCAAATGGAAAACGTCCAGCGCCTGCTCCCACACCAAAGGGGCCAGGACTGCAAGCTGTTGCTGGCCCTCCCCTTCCCTTGGCAGCCCTTCCACAGCCCCACAGACACTGCCGCTCTGAGCTTGCCAGCCACCTCAGGGTGCCAGCGTTGTTGCCTTGCTCGCTCTCAGGCCTGCGAAAGCCCAGCTCCCAAATGGAAAACGTCCAGCGCCTGCTCCTACACCAAAGGGGCCAGGACTGCAAGCTGTTGCTGGCCCTCACCTTCCCTTGGCAGCCCTTCCACAGCCCCACAGACACTGCCGCTCTGAGCTTGCCAGCCACCTCAGGATGCCGGCGTTGTTGCCTTGCTCGCTCTCAGGCCTGCGAAAGCCCAGCTCCCAAATGGAAAAGGTCCAGCGCCTGCTCCCACACCAAAGGGGCCAGGACTGCAAGCTGTTGCTGGCCCTCACCTTCCCTTGGCAGCCCTTCCACAGCCCCACAGACACTGCCGCTCTGAGCTTGCCAGCCACCTCAGGGTGCCGGCGTTGTTGCCTTGCTCGCTCTCAGTCCTGCGAAAGCCCAGCTCCCAAATGGAAAACGTCCAGCGCCTGCTCCCACACCAAAGGGGCCAGGACTGCAAGCTGTTGCTGGCCCTCACCTTCCCTTGGCAGCCCTTCCACAGCCCCACAGACACTGCCGCTCTGAGCTTGCCAGCCACCTCAGGGTGCCGACGTTGTTGCCTTGCTCGCTCTCAGCACTGCCAGAGCCCAGCTCCCAAATGGAAAACGTCCAGCGCCTGCTCCCACACCAAAGGGGCCAGGACTGCAAGCTGTTGCTGGCCCTCACCTTCCCTTGGCAGCCCTTCCACAGCCCCACAGACACTGCCGCTCTGAGCTTGCCAGCCACCTCAGGGTGCCGACGTTGTTGCCTTGCTCGCTCTCAGGCCTGCGAAAGCCCAGCTCCCAAATGGAAAACATCCAGCGCCTGCTCCCACACCAAAGGGGCCAGGACTGCAAGCTGTTGCTGGCCCTCACCTTCCCTTGGCAGCCCTTCCACAGCCCCACAGACACTGCCGCTCTGAGCTTGCCAGCCACCTCAGGGTGCCGACGTTGTTGCCTTGCTCGCTCTCAGCACTGCCAGAGCCCAGCTCCCAAAAGGAAAACGTCCAGCGCCTGCTCCCACACCAAAGGGGCCAGGACTGCAAGCTGTTGCTGGCCCTCACCTTCCCTTGGCAGCCCTTCCACAGCCCCACAGACACTGCCGCTCTGAGCTTGCCAGCCACCTCAGGGTGCCGACGTTGTTGCCTTGCTCGCTCTCAGGCCTGCGAAAGCCCAGCTCCCAAATGGAAAACGTCCAGCGCCTGCTCCCACACCAAAGGGGCCAGGACTGCAAGCTGTTGCTGGCCCTCACCTTCCCTTGGCAGCCCTTCCACAGCCCCACAGACACTGCCGCTCTGAGCTTGCCAGCCACCTCAGGGTGCCGACGTTGTTGCCTTGCTCGCTCTCAGCACTGCCAGAGCCCAGCTCCCAAAAGGAAAACGTCCAGCGCCTGCTCCCACACCAAAGGGGCCAGGACTGCAAGCTGTTGCTGGCCCTCACCTTCCCTTGGCAGCCCTTCCACAGCCCCACAGACACTGCTGCTCTGAGCTTGCCAGCCACCTCAGGGTGCCGACGTTGTTGCCTTGCTCGCTCTCAGTCCTGCGAAAGCCCAGCTCCCAAATGGAAAACGTCCAGCGCCTGCTCCCACACCAAAGGGGCCAGGACTGCAAGCTGTTGCTGGCCCTCACCTTCCCTTGGCAGCCCTTCCACAGCCCCACAGACACTGCCGCTCTGAGCTTGCCAGCCACCTCAGGGTGCCGACGTTGTTGCCTTGCTCGCTCTCAGGCCTGCGAAAGCCCAGCTCCCAAATGGAAAACGTCCAGCGCCTGCTCCCACACCAAAGGGGCCAGGACTGCAAGCTGTTGCTGGCCCTCACCTTCCCTTGGCAGCCCTTCCACAGCCCCACAGACACTGCCGCTCTGAGCTTGCCAGCCACCTCAGGGTGCCGACGTTGTTGCCTTGCTCGCTCTCAGGCCTGCGAAAGCCCAGCTCCCAAATGGAAAACGTCCAGCGCCTGCTCCCACACCAAAGGGGCCAGGACTGCAAGCTGTTGCTGGCCCTCACCTTCCCTTGGCAGCCCTTCCACAGCCCCACAGACACTGCCGCTCTGAGCTTGCCAGCCACCTCAGGGTGCCGACGTTGTTGCCTTGCTCGCTCTCAGCACTGCCAGAGCCCAGCTCCCAAATGGAAAACGTCCAGCGCCTGCTCCTACACCAAAGGGGCCAGGACTGCAAGCTGTTGCTGGCCCTCACCTTCCCTTGGCAGCCCTTCCACAGCCCCACAGACACTGCTGCTCTGAGCTTGCCAGCCACCTCAGGGTGCCGACGTTGTTGCCTTGCTCGCTCTCAGCACTGCCAGAGCCCAGCTCCGAAATTTAAAACGTCCAGCGCCTGCTCCCACACCAAAGGGGCCAGGACTGCAAGCTGTTGCTGGCCCTCACCTTCCCTTGGCAGCCCTTCCACAGCCCCACAGACACTGCCGCTCTGAGCTTGCCAGCCACCTCAGGGTGCCGACGTTGTTGCCTTGCTCGCTCTCAGGCCTGCGAAAGCCCAGCTCCCAAATGGAAAACGTCCAGCGCCTGCTCCCACACCAAAGGGGCCAGGACTGCAAGCTGTTGCTGGCCCTCACCTTCCCTTGGCAGCCCTTCCACAGCCCCACAGACACTGCCGCTCTGAGCTTGCCAGCCACCTCAGGGTGCCGACGTTGTTGCCTTGCTCGCTCTCAGGCCTGCGAAAGCCCAGCTCCCAAATGGAAAACGTCCAGCGCCTGCTCCCACACCAAAGGGGCCAGGACTGCAAGCTGTTGCTGGCCCTCACCTTCCCTTGGCAGCCCTTCCACAGCCCCACAGACACTGCCGCTCTGAGCTTGCCAGCCACCTCAGGGTGCCGACGTTGTTGCCTTGCTCGCTCTCAGGCCTGCGAAAGCCCAGCTCCCAAATGGAAAACGTCCAGCGCCTTCTCCTACACCAAAGGGGCCAGGACTGCAAGCTGTTGCTGGCCCTCACCTTCCCTTGGCAGCCCTTCCACAGCCCCACAGACACTGCCGCTCTGAGCTTGCCAGCCACCTCAGGGTGCCGACGTTGTTGCCTTGCTCGCTCTCAGGCCTGCGAAAGCCCAGCTCCCAAATGGAAAACGTCCAGCGCCTGCTCCCACACCAAAGGGGCCAGGACTGCAAGCTGTTGCTGGCCCTCACCTTCCCTTGGCAGCCCTTCCACAGCCCCACAGACACTGCCGCTCTGAGCTTGCCAGCCACCTCAGGGTGCCGACGTTGTTGCCTTGCTCGCTCTCAGGCCTGCGAAAGCCCAGCTCCCAAATGGAAAACGTCCAGCGCCTGCTCCCACACCAAAGGGGCCAGGACTGCAAGCTGTTGCTGGCCCTCACCTTCCCTTGGCAGCCCTTCCACAGCCCCACAGACACTGCCGCTCTGAGCTTGCCAGCCACCTCAGGGTGCCGACGTTGTTGCCTTGCTCGCTCTCAGTCCTGCGAAAGCCCAGCTCCCAAATGGAAAACGTCCAGCGCCTGCTCCCACACCAAAGGGGCCAGGACTGCAAGCTGTTGCTGGCCCTCACCTTCCCTTGGCAGCCCTTCCACAGCCCCACAGACACTGCCGCTCTGAGCTTGCCAGCCACCTCAGGGTGCCGACGTTGTTGCCTTGCTCGCTCTCAGGCCTGCGAAAGCCCAGCTCCCAAATGGAAAACGTCCAGCGCCTGCTCCCACACCAAAGGGGCCAGGACTGCAAGCTGTTGCTGGCCCTCACCTTCCCTTGGCAGCCCTTCCACAGCCCCACAGACACTGCCGCTCTGAGCTTGCCAGCCACCTCAGGGTGCCGACGTTGTTGCCTTGCTCGCTCTCAGTCCTGCGAAAGCCCAGCTCCCAAATGGAAAACGTCCAGCGCCTGCTCCCACACCAAAGGGGCCAGGACTGCAAGCTGTTGCTGGCCCTCACCTTCCCTTGGCAGCCCTTCCACAGCCCCACAGACACTGCCGCTCTGAGCTTGCCAGCCACCTCAGGGTGCCGACGTTGTTGCCTTGCTCGCTCTCAGGCCTGCGAAAGCCCAGCTCCCAAATGGAAAACGTCCAGCGCCTGCTCCCACACCAAAGGGGCCAGGACTGCAAGCTGTTGCTGGCCCTCACCTTCCCTTGGCAGCCCTTCCACAGCCCCACAGACACTGCTGCTCTGAGCTTGCCAGCCACCTCAGGGTGCCGACGTTGTTGCCTTGCTCGCTCTCAGTCCTGCGAAAGCCCAGCTCCCAAATGGAAAACGTCCAGCGCCTGCTCCTACACCAAAGGGGCCAGGACTGCAAGCTGTTGCTGGCCCTCACCTTCCCTTGGCAGCCCTTCCACAGCCCCACAGACACTGCCGCTCTGAGCTTGCCAGCCACCTCAGGGTGCCGACGTTGTTGCCTTGCTCGCTCTCAGGCCTGCGAAAGCCCAGCTCCCAAATGGAAAACGTCCAGCGCCTGCTCCCACACCAAAGGGGCCAGGACTGCAAGCTGTTGCTGGCCCTCACCTTCCCTTGGCAGCCCTTCCACAGCCCCACAGACACTGCTGCTCTGAGCTTGCCAGCCACCTCAGGGTGCCGACGTTGTTGCCTTGCTCGCTCTCAGTCCTGCGAAAGCCCAGCTCCCAAATGGAAAACGTCCAGCGCCTGCTCCCACACCAAAGGGGCCAGGACTGCAAGCTGTTGCTGGCCCTCACCTTCCCTTGGCAGCCCTTCCACAGCCCCACAGACACTGCTGCTCTGAGCTTGCCAGCCACCTCAGGGTGCCGACGTTGTTGCCTTGCTCGCTCTCAGGCCTGCGAAAGCCCAGCTCCCAAATGGAAAACGTCCAGCACCTGCTCCTACACCAAAGGGGCCAGGACTGCAAGCTGTTGCTGGCCCTCACCTTCCCTTGGCAGCCCTTCCACAGCCCCACAGAACCTGGCGCGCTGAGCTTGCCAGCCACCTCAGGGTGCCGACGTTGTTGCCTTGCTCGCTCTCAGGCCTGCGAAAGCCCAGCTCCCAAATGGAAAACGTCCAGCGCCTGCTCCCACACCAAAGGGGCCAGGACTGCAAGCTGTTGCTGGCCCTCACCTTCCCTTGGCAGCCCTTCCACAGCCCCACAGACACTGCCGCTCTGAGCTTGCCAGCCACCTCAGGGTGCCGACGTTGTTGCCTTGCTCGCTCTCAGCACTGCCAGAGCCCAGCTCCCAAATGGAAAACGTCCAGCGCCTGCTCCCACACCAAAGGGGCCAGGACTGCAAGCTGTTGCTGGCCCTCACCTTCCCTTGGCAGCCCTTCCACAGCCCCACAGACACTGCCGCTCTGAGCTTGCCAGCCACCTCAGGGTGCCGACGTTGTTGCCTTGCTCGCTCTCAGCACTGCCAGAGCCCAGCTCCCAAATGGAAAACGTCCAGCGCCTGCTCCCACACCAAAGGGGCCAGGACTGCAAGCTGTTGCTGGCCCTCACCTTCCCTTGGCAGCCCTTCCACAGCCCCACAGACACTGCCGCTCTGAGCTTGCCAGCCACCTCAGGGTGCCGACGTTGTTGCCTTGCTCGCTCTCAGGCCTGCGAAAGCCCAGCTCCCAAATGGAAAACGTCCAGCGCCTGCTCCCACACCAAAGGGGCCAGGACTGCAAGCTGTTGCTGGCCCTCACCTTCCCTTGGCAGCCCTTCCACAGCCCCACAGACACTGCCGCTCTGAGCTTGCCAGCCACCTCAGGGTGCCGACGTTGTTGCCTTGCTCGCTCTCAGGCCTGCGAAAGCCCAGCTCCCAAATGGAAAACGTCCAGCGCCTGCTCCCACACCAAAGGGGCCAGGACTGCAAGCTGTTGCTGGCCCTCACCTTCCCTTGGCAGCCCTTCCACAGCCCCACAGACACTGCCGCTCTGAGCTTGCCAGCCACCTCAGGGTGCCGACGTTGTTGCCTTGCTCGCTCTCAGCACTGCCAGAGCCCAGCTCCCAAATGGAAAACGTCCAGCGCCTGCTCCCACACCAAAGGGGCCAGGACTGCAAGCTGTTGCTGGCCCTCACCTTCCCTTGGCAGCCCTTCCACAGCCCCACAGACACTGCCGCTCTGAGCTTGCCAGCCACCTCAGGGTGCCGGCGTTGTTGCCTTGCTCGCTCTCAGGCCTGCGAAAGCCCAGCTCCCAAATGGAAAATGTCCAGCGCCTGCTCCCACACCAAAGGGGCCAGGACTGCAAGCTGTTGCTGGCCCTCACCTTCCCTTGGCAGCCCTTCCACAGCCCCACAGACACTGCCGCTCTGAGCTTGCCAGCCACCTCAGGGTGCCGACATTGTTGCCTTGCTCGCTCTCAGTCCTGCGAAAGGCCAGCTTCCAAATGGAAAACGTCCAGCGCCTGCTCCCACACCAAAGGGGCCAGGACTGCAAGCTGTTGCTGGCCCTCACCTTCCCTTGGCAGCCCTTCCACAGCCCCACAGACACTGCCGCTCTGAGCTTGCCAGCCACCTCAGGGTGCCGACGTTGTTGCCTTGCTCGCTCTCAGTCCTGCGAAAGGCCAGCTTCCAAATGGAAAACGTCCAGCGCCTGCTCCCACACCAAAGGGGCCAGGACTGCAAGCTGTTGCTGGCCCTCACCTTCCCTTGGCAGCCCTTCCACAGCCCCACAGACACTGCCGCTCTGAGCTTGCCAGCCACCTCAGGGTGCCGACGTTGTTGCCTTGCTCGCTCTCAGTCCTGCGAAAGCCCAGCTCCCAAATGGAAAACGTCCAGCGCCTGCTCCCACACCAAAGGGGCCAGGACTGCAAGCTGTTGCTGGCCCTCACCTTCCCTTGGCAGCCCTTCCACAGCCCCACAGACACTGCCGCTCTGAGCTTGCCAGCCACCTCAGGGTGCCGGCGTTGTTGCCTTGCTCGCTCTCAGGCCTGCGAAAGCCCAGCTCCCAAATGGAAAACGTCCAGCGCCTGCTCCCACACCAAAGGGGCCAGGACTGCAAGCTGTTGCTGGCCCTCACCTTCCCTTGGCAGCCCTTCCACAGCCCCACAGACACTGCCGCTCTGAGCTTGCCAGCCACCTCAGGGTGCCGACGTTGTTGCCTTGCTCGCTCTCAGCACTGCCAGAGCCCAGCTCCCAAATGGAAAACGTCCAGCGCCTGCTCCCACACCAAAGGGGCCAGGACTGCAAGCTGTTGCTGGCCCTCACCTTCCCTTGGCAGCCCTTCCACAGCCCCACAGACACTGCCGCTCTGAGCTTGCCAGCCACCTCAGGGTGCCGACGTTGTTGCCTTGCTCGCTCTCAGCACTGCCAGAGCCCAGCTCCCAAATGGAAAACGTCCAGCGCCTGCTCCCACACCAAAGGGGCCAGGACTGCAAGCTGTTGCTGGCCCTCACCTTCCCTTGGCAGCCCTTCCACAGCCCCACAGACACTGCCGCTCTGAGCTTGCCAGCCACCTCAGGGTGCCGACGTTGTTGCCTTGCTCGCTCTCAGGCCTGCGAAAGCCCAGCTCCCAAATGGAAAACGTCCAGCGCCTGCTCCCACACCAAAGGGGCCAGGACTGCAAGCTGTTGCTGGCCCTCACCTTCCCTTGGCAGCCCTTCCACAGCCCCACAGACACTGCCGCTCTGAGCTTGCCAGCCACCTCAGGGTGCCGACGTTGTTGCCTTGCTCGCTCTCAGGCCTGCGAAAGCCCAGCTCCCAAATGGAAAACGTCCAGCGCCTGCTCCCACACCAAAGGGGCCAGGACTGCAAGCTGTTGCTGGCCCTCACCTTCCCTTGGCAGCCCTTCCACAGCCCCACAGACACTGCCGCTCTGAGCTTGCCAGCCACCTCAGGGTGCCGACGTTGTTGCCTTGCTCGCTCTCAGCACTGCCAGAGCCCAGCTCCCAAATGGAAAACGTCCAGCGCCTGCTCCCACACCAAAGGGGCCAGGACTGCAAGCTGTTGCTGGCCCTCACCTTCCCTTGGCAGCCCTTCCACAGCCCCACAGACACTGCCGCTCTGAGCTTGCCAGCCACCTCAGGGTGCCGGCGTTGTTGCCTTGCTCGCTCTCAGGCCTGCGAAAGCCCAGCTCCCAAATGGAAAATGTCCAGCGCCTGCTCCCACACCAAAGGGGCCAGGACTGCAAGCTGTTGCTGGCCCTCACCTTCCCTTGGCAGCCCTTCCACAGCCCCACAGACACTGCCGCTCTGAGCTTGCCAGCCACCTCAGGGTGCCGACATTGTTGCCTTGCTCGCTCTCAGTCCTGCGAAAGGCCAGCTTCCAAATGGAAAACGTCCAGCGCCTGCTCCCACACCAAAGGGGCCAGGACTGCAAGCTGTTGCTGGCCCTCACCTTCCCTTGGCAGCCCTTCCACAGCCCCACAGACACTGCCGCTCTGAGCTTGCCAGCCACCTCAGGGTGCCGACGTTGTTGCCTTGCTCGCTCTCAGTCCTGCGAAAGGCCAGCTTCCAAATGGAAAACGTCCAGCGCCTGCTCCCACACCAAAGGGGCCAGGACTGCAAGCTGTTGCTGGCCCTCACCTTCCCTTGGCAGCCCTTCCACAGCCCCACAGACACTGCCGCTCTGAGCTTGCCAGCCACCTCAGGGTGCCGACGTTGTTGCCTTGCTCGCTCTCAGTCCTGCGAAAGCCCAGCTCCCAAATGGAAAACGTCCAGCGCCTGCTCCCACACCAAAGGGGCCAGGACTGCAAGCTGTTGCTGGCCCTCACCTTCCCTTGGCAGCCCTTCCACAGCCCCACAGACACTGCCGCTCTGAGCTTGCCAGCCACCTCAGGGTGCCGGCGTTGTTGCCTTGCTCGCTCTCAGGCCTGCGAAAGCCCAGCTCCCAAATGGAAAACGTCCAGCGCCTGCTCCCACACCAAAGGGGCCAGGACTGCAAGCTGTTGCTGGCCCTCACCTTCCCTTGGCAGCCCTTCCACAGCCCCACAGACACTGCTGCTCTGAGCTTGCCAGCCACGTCAGGGTGCCGACGTTGTTGCCTTGCTCGCTCTCAGGCCTGCGAAAGCCCAGCTCCCAAATGGAAAACGTCCAGCGCCTGCTCCCACACCAAAGGGGCCAGGACTGCAAGCTGTTGCTGGCCCTCACCTTCCCTTGGCAGCCCTTCCACAGCCCCACAGACACTGCCGCTCTGAGCTTGCCAGCCACCTCAGGGTGCCGACGTTGTTGCCTTGCTCGCTCTCAGGCCTGCGAAAGCCCAGCTCCCAAATGGAAAACGTCCAGCGCCTGCTCCCACACCAAAGGGGCCAGGACTGCAAGCTGTTGCTGGCCCTCACCTTCCCTTGGCAGCCCTTCCACAGCCCCACAGACACTGCTGCTCTGAGCTTGCCAGCCACCTCAGGGTGCCGACGTTGTTGCCTTGCTCGCTCTCAGTCCTGCGAAAGCCCAGCTCCCAAATGGAAAACGTCCAGCGCCTGCTCCCACACCAAAGGGGCCAGGACTGCAAGCTGTTGCTGGCCCTCACCTTCCCTTGGCAGCCCTTCCACAGCCCCACAGACACTGCTGCTCTGAGCTTGCCAGCCACCTCAGGGTGCCGACGTTGTTGCCTTGCTCGCTCTCAGGCCTGCGAAAGCCCAGCTCCCAAATGGAAAACGTCCAGCGCCTGCTCCTACACCAAAGGGGCCAGGACTGCAAGCTGTTGCTGGCCCTCACCTTCCCTTGGCAGCCCTTCCACAGCCCCACAGAACCTGGCGCGCTGAGCTTGCCAGCCACCTCAGGGTGCCGACGTTGTTGCCTTGCTCGCTCTCAGGCCTGCGAAAGCCCAGCTCCCAAATGGAAAACGTCCAGCGCCTGCTCCCACACCAAAGGGGCCAGGACTGCAAGCTGTTGCTGGCCCTCACCTTCCCTTGGCAGCCCTTCCACAGCCCCACAGACACTGCCGCTCTGAGCTTGCCAGCCACCTCAGGGTGCCGACGTTGTTGCCTTGCTCGCTCTCAGCACTGCCAGAGCCCAGCTCCCAAATGGAAAACGTCCAGCGCCTGCTCCCACACCAAAGGGGCCAGGACTGCAAGCTGTTGCTGGCCCTCACCTTCCCTTGGCAGCCCTTCCACAGCCCCACAGACACTGCCGCTCTGAGCTTGCCAGCCACCTCAGGGTGCCGACGTTGTTGCCTTGCTCGCTCTCAGGCCTGCGAAAGCCCAGCTCCCAAATGGAAAACGTCCAGCGCCTGCTCCCACACCAAAGGGGCCAGGACTGCAAGCTGTTGCTGGCCCTCACCTTCCCTTGGCAGCCCTTCCACAGCCCCACAGACACTGCCGCTCTGAGCTTGCCAGCCACCTCAGGGTGCCGACGTTGTTGCCTTGCTCGCTCTCAGCACTGCCAGAGCCCAGCTCCCAAATGGAAAACGTCCAGCGCCTGCTCCCACACCAAAGGGGCCAGGACTGCAAGCTGTTGCTGGCCCTCACCTTCCCTTGGCAGCCCTTCCACAGCCCCACAGACACTGCCGCTCTGAGCTTGCCAGCCACCTCAGGGTGCCGGCGTTGTTGCCTTGCTCGCTCTCAGGCCTGCGAAAGCCCAGCTCCCAAATGGAAAATGTCCAGCGCCTGCTCCCACACCAAAGGGGCCAGGACTGCAAGCTGTTGCTGGCCCTCACCTTCCCTTGGCAGCCCTTCCACAGCCCCACAGACACTGCCGCTCTGAGCTTGCCAGCCACCTCAGGGTGCCGACATTGTTGCCTTGCTCGCTCTCAGTCCTGCGAAAGGCCAGCTTCCAAATGGAAAACGTCCAGCGCCTGCTCCCACACCAAAGGGGCCAGGACTGCAAGCTGTTGCTGGCCCTCACCTTCCCTTGGCAGCCCTTCCACAGCCCCACAGACACTGCCGCTCTGAGCTTGCCAGCCACCTCAGGGTGCCGACGTTGTTGCCTTGCTCGCTCTCAGTCCTGCGAAAGGCCAGCTTCCAAATGGAAAACGTCCAGCGCCTGCTCCCACACCAAAGGGGCCAGGACTGCAAGCTGTTGCTGGCCCTCACCTTCCCTTGGCAGCCCTTCCACAGCCCCACAGACACTGCCGCTCTGAGCTTGCCAGCCACCTCAGGGTGCCGACGTTGTTGCCTTGCTCGCTCTCAGTCCTGCGAAAGCCCAGCTCCCAAATGGAAAACGTCCAGCGCCTGCTCCCACACCAAAGGGGCCAGGACTGCAAGCTGTTGCTGGCCCTCACCTTCCCTTGGCAGCCCTTCCACAGCCCCACAGACACTGCCGCTCTGAGCTTGCCAGCCACCTCAGGGTGCCGGCGTTGTTGCCTTGCTCGCTCTCAGGCCTGCGAAAGCCCAGCTCCCAAATGGAAAACGTCCAGCGCCTGCTCCCACACCAAAGGGGCCAGGACTGCAAGCTGTTGCTGGCCCTCACCTTCCCTTGGCAGCCCTTCCACAGCCCCACAGACACTGCTGCTCTGAGCTTGCCAGCCACCTCAGGGTGCCGACGTTGTTGCCTTGCTCGCTCTCAGGCCTGCGAAAGCCCAGCTCCCAAATGGAAAACGTCCAGCGCCTGCTCCCACACCAAAGGGGCCAGGACTGCAAGCTGTTGCTGGCCCTCACCTTCCCTTGGCAGCCCTTCCACAGCCCCACAGACACTGCCGCTCTGAGCTTGCCAGCCACCTCAGGGTGCCGACGTTGTTGCCTTGCTCGCTCTCAGCAGTGCCAGAGCCCAGCTCCCAAAAGGAAAACGTCCAGCGCCTGCTCCCACACCAAAGGGGCCAGGACTGCAAGCTGTTGCTGGCCCTCACCTTCCCTTGGCAGCCCTTCCACAGCCCCACAGACACTGCCGCTCTGAGCTTGCCAGCCACCTCAGGGTGCCGACGTTGTTGCCTTGCTCGCTCTCAGTCCTGCGAAAGCCCAGCTCCCAAATGGAAAACGTCCAGCGCCTGCTCCCACACCAAAGGGGCCAGGACTGCAAGCTGTTGCTGGCCCTCACCTTCCCTTGGCAGCCCTTCCACAGCCCCACAGACACTGCCGCTCTGAGCTTGCCAGCCACCTCAGGGTGCCGACGTTGTTGCCTTGCTCGCTCTCAGGCCTGCGAAAGCCCAGCTCCCAAATGGAAAACGTCCAGCGCCTGCTCCCACACCAAAGGGGCCAGGACTGCAAGCTGTTGCTGGCCCTCACCTTCCCTTGGCAGCCCTTCCACAGCCCCACAGACACTGCCGCTCTGAGCTTGCCAGCCACCTCAGGGTGCCGACGTTGTTGCCTTGCTCGCTCTCAGCACTGCCAGAGCCCAGCTCCCAAATGGAAAACGTCCAGCGCCTGCTCCCACACCAAAGGGGCCAGGACTGCAAGCTGTTGCTGGCCCTCACCTTCCCTTGGCAGCCCTTCCACAGCCCCACAGACACTGCCGCTCTGAGCTTGCCAGCCACCTCAGGGTGCCGACGTTGTTGCCTTGCTCGCTCTCAGGCCTGCGAAAGCCCAGCTCCCAAATGGAAAACGTCCAGCGCCTGCTCCCACACCAAAGGGGCCAGGACTGCAAGCTGTTGCTGGCCCTCACCTTCCCTTGGCAGCCCTTCCACAGCCCCACAGACACTGCCGCTCTGAGCTTGCCAGCCACCTCAGGGTGCCGACGTTGTTGCCTTGCTCGCTCTCAGGCCTGCGAAAGCCCAGCTCCCAAATGGAAAACGTCCAGCGCCTGCTCCCACACCAAAGGGGCCAGGACTGCAAGCTGTTGCTGGCCCTCACCTTCCCTTGGCAGCCCTTCCACAGCCCCACAGACACTGCCGCTCTGAGCTTGCCAGCCACCTCAGGGTGCCGACGTTGTTGCCTTGCTCGCTCTCAGGCCTGCGAAAGCCCAGCTCCCAAATGGAAAACGTCCAGCGCCTGCTCCCACACCAAAGGGGCCAGGACTGCAAGCTGTTGCTGGCCCTCACCTTCCCTTGGCAGCCCTTCCACAGCCCCACAGACACTGCCGCTCTGAGCTTGCCAGCCACCTCAGGGTGCCGACGTTGTTGCCTTGCTCGCTCTCAGCACTGCCAGAGCCCAGCTCCCAAATGGAAAACGTCCAGCGCCTGCTCCCACACCAAAGGGGCCAGGACTGCAAGCTGTTGCTGGCCCTCACCTTCCCTTGGCAGCCCTTCCACAGCCCCACAGACACTGCCGCTCTGAGCTTGCCAGCCACCTCAGGGTGCCGGCGTTGTTGCCTTGCTCGCTCTCAGTCCTGCGAAAGGCCAGCTTCCAAATGGAAAACGTCCAGCGCCTGCTCCCACACCAAAGGGGCCAGGACTGCAAGCTGTTGCTGGCCCTCACCTTCCCTTGGCAGCCCTTCCACAGCCCCACAGACACTGCCGCTCTGAGCTTGCCAGCCACCTCAGGGTGCCGACGTTGTTGCCTTGCTCGCTCTCAGTCCTGCGAAAGCCCAGCTCCCAAATGGAAAACGTCCAGCGCCTGCTCCCACACCAAAGGGGCCAGGACTGCAAGCTGTTGCTGGCCCTCACCTTCCCTTGGCAGCCCTTCCACAGCCCCACAGACACTGCCGCTCTGAGCTTGCCAGCCACCTCAGGGTGCCGGCGTTGTTGCCTTGCTCGCTCTCAGGCCTGCGAAAGCCCAGCTCCCAAATGGAAAACGTCCAGCGCCTGCTCCCACACCAAAGGGGCCAGGACTGCAAGCTGTTGCTGGCCCTCACCTTCCCTTGGCAGCCCTTCCACAGCCCCACAGACACTGCTGCTCTGAGCTTGCCAGCCACCTCAGGGTGCCGACGTTGTTGCCTTGCTCGCTCTCAGGCCTGCGAAAGCCCAGCTCCCAAATGGAAAACGTCCAGCGCCTGCTCCCACACCAAAGGGGCCAGGACTGCAAGCTGTTGCTGGCCCTCACCTTCCCTTGGCAGCCCTTCCACAGCCCCACAGACACTGCCGCTCTGAGCTTGCCAGCCACCTCAGGGTGCCGACGTTGTTGCCTTGCTCGCTCTCAGCAGTGCCAGAGCCCAGCTCCCAAAAGGAAAACGTCCAGCGCCTGCTCCCACACCAAAGGGGCCAGGACTGCAAGCTGTTGCTGGCCCTCACCTTCCCTTGGCAGCCCTTCCACAGCCCCACAGACACTGCCGCTCTGAGCTTGCCAGCCACCTCAGGGTGCCGACGTTGTTGCCTTGCTCGCTCTCAGTCCTGCGAAAGCCCAGCTCCCAAATGGAAAACGTCCAGCGCCTGCTCCCACACCAAAGGGGCCAGGACTGCAAGCTGTTGCTGGCCCTCACCTTCCCTTGGCAGCCCTTCCACAGCCCCACAGACACTGCCGCTCTGAGCTTGCCAGCCACCTCAGGGTGCCGACGTTGTTGCCTTGCTCGCTCTCAGGCCTGCGAAAGCCCAGCTCCCAAATGGAAAACGTCCAGCGCCTGCTCCCACACCAAAGGGGCCAGGACTGCAAGCTGTTGCTGGCCCTCACCTTCCCTTGGCAGCCCTTCCACAGCCCCACAGACACTGCCGCTCTGAGCTTGCCAGCCACCTCAGGGTGCCGACGTTGTTGCCTTGCTCGCTCTCAGGCCTGCGAAAGCCCAGCTCCCAAATGGAAAACGTCCAGCGCCTGCTCCCACACCAAAGGGGCCAGGACTGCAAGCTGTTGCTGGCCCTCACCTTCCCTTGGCAGCCCTTCCACAGCCCCACAGACACTGCCGCTCTGAGCTTGCCAGCCACCTCAGGGTGCCGGCGTTGTTGCCTTGCTCGCTCTCAGGCCTGCGAAAGCCCAGCTCCCAAATGGAAAATGTCCAGCGCCTGCTCCCACACCAAAGGGGCCAGGACTGCAAGCTGTTGCTGGCCCTCACCTTCCCTTGGCAGCCCTTCCACAGCCCCACAGACACTGCCGCTCTGAGCTTGCCAGCCACCTCAGGGTGCCGACATTGTTGCCTTGCTCGCTCTCAGTCCTGCGAAAGGCCAGCTTCCAAATGGAAAACGTCCAGCGCCTGCTCCCACACCAAAGGGGCCAGGACTGCAAGCTGTTGCTGGCCCTCACCTTCCCTTGGCAGCCCTTCCACAGCCCCACAGACACTGCCGCTCTGAGCTTGCCAGCCACCTCAGGGTGCCGACGTTGTTGCCTTGCTCGCTCTCAGCACTGCCAGAGCCCAGCTCCCAAAAGGAAAACGTCCAGCGCCTGCTCCCACACCAAAGGGGCCAGGACTGCAAGCTGTTGCTGGCCCTCACCTTCCCTTGGCAGCCCTTCCACAGCCCCACAGACACTGCTGCTCTGAGCTTGCCAGCCACCTCAGGGTGCCGACGTTGTTGCCTTGCTCGCTCTCAGGCCTGCGAAAGCCCAGCTCCCAAATGGAAAACGTCCAGCGCCTGCTCCCACACCAAAGGGGCCAGGACTGCAAGCTGTTGCTGGCCCTCACCTTCCCTTGGCAGCCCTTCCACAGCCCCACAGACACTGCCGCTCTGAGCTTGCCAGCCACCTCAGGGTGCCGACGTTGTTGCCTTGCTCGCTCTCAGCACTGCCAGAGCCCAGCTCCCAAAAGGAAAACGTCCAGCGCCTGCTCCCACACCAAAGGGGCCAGGACTGCAAGCTGTTGCTGGCCCTCACCTTCCCTTGGCAGCCCTTCCACAGCCCCACAGACGCTGCTGCTCTGAGCTTGCCAGCCACCTCAGGGTGCCGACGTTGTTGCCTTGCTCGCTCTCAGGCCTGCGAAAGCCCAGCTCCCAAATGGAAAACGTCCAGCGCCTGCTCCCACACCAAAGGGGCCAGGACTGCAAGCTGTTGCTGGCCCTCACCTTCCCTTGGCAGCCCTTCCGCAGCCCCACAGACACTGCCGCTCTGAGCTTGCCAGCCACCTCAGGGTGCCGACGTTGTTGCCTTGCTCGCTCTCAGCACTGCCAGAGCCCAGCTCCCAAAAGGAAAACGTCCAGCGCCTGCTCCCACACCAAAGGGGCCAGGACTGCAAGCTGTTGCTGGCCCTTCACCTTCCCTTGGCAGCCCTTCCATAGCCCCAAAGACACTGCCGCTCTGAGCTTGCCAGCCACCTCAGGGTGCCGACGTTGTTGCCTTGCTCGCTCTCAGGCCTGCGAAAGCCCAGCTCCCAAATGGAAAACGTCCAGCGCCTGCTCCCACACCAAAGGGGCCAGGACTGCAAGCTGTTGCTGGCCCTCACCTTCCCTTGGCAGCCCTTCCACAGCCCCACAGACACTGCCGCTCTGAGCTTGCCAGCCACCTCAGGGTGCCGACGTTGTTGCCTTGCTCGCTCTCAGTCCTGCGAAAGCCCAGCTCCCAAATGGAAAACGTCCAGCGCCTGCTCCCACACCAAAGGGGCCAGGACTGCAAGCTGTTGCTGGCCCTCACCTTCCCTTGGCAGCCCTTCCACAGCCCCACAGACACTGCTGCTCTGAGCTTGCCAGCCACCTCAGGGTGCCGACGTTGTTGCCTTGCTCGCTCTCAGGCCTGCGAAAGCCCAGCTCCCAAATGGAAAACGTCCAGCGCCTGCTCCCACACCAAAGGGGCCAGGACTGCAAGCTGTTGCTGGCCCTCACCTTCCCTTGGCAGCCCTTCCACAGCCCCACAGACACTGCCGCTCTGAGCTTGCCAGCCACCTCAGGGTGCCGACGTTGTTGCCTTGCTCGCTCTCAGCACTGCCAGAGCCCAGCTCCCAAAAGGAAAACGTCCAGCGCCTGCTCCCACACCAAAGGGGCCAGGACTGCAAGCTGTTGCTGGCCCTCACCTTCCCTTGGCAGCCCTTCCACAGCCCCACAGACACTGCCGCTCTGAGCTTGCCAGCCACCTCAGGGTGCCGACGTTGTTGCCTTGCTCGCTCTCAGGCCTGCGAAAGCCCAGCTCCCAAATGGAAAACGTCCAGCGCCTGCTCCCACACCAAAGGGGCCAGGACTGCAAGCTGTTGCTGGCCCTCACCTTCCCTTGGCAGCCCTTCCACAGCCCCACAGACACTGCCGCTCTGAGCTTGCCAGCCACCTCAGGGTGCCGGCGTTGTTGCCTTGCTCGCTCTCAGGCCTGCGAAAGCCCAGCTCCCAAATGGAAAACGTCCAGCGCCTGCTCCCACACCAAAGGGGCCAGGACTGCAAGCTGTTGCTGGCCCTCACCTTCCCTTGGCAGCCCTTCCACAGCCCCACAGACACTGCTGCTCTGAGCTTGCCAGCCACCTCAGGGTGCCGACGTTGTTGCCTTGCTCGCTCTCAGTCCTGCGAAAGCCCAGCTTCCAAATGGAAAACGTCCAGCGCCTGCTCCCACACCAAAGGGGCCAGGACTGCAAGCTGTTGCTGGCCCTCACCTTCCCTTGGCAGCCCTTCCACAGCCCCACAGACACTGCCGCTCTGAGCTTGCCAGCCACCTCAGGGTGCCGACGTTGTTGCCTTGCTCGCTCTCAGCAGTGCCAGAGCCCAGCTCCCAAAAGGAAAAAGTCCAGCGCCTGCTCCCACACCAAAGGGGCCAGGACTGCAAGCTGTTGCTGGCCCTTCACCTTCCCTTGGCAGCCCTTCCACAGCCCCAAAGACACTGCCGCTCTGAGCTTGCCAGCCACCTCAGGGTGCCGACGTTGTTGCCTTGCTCGCTCTCAGCACTGCCAGAGCCCAGCTCCCAAATGGAAAACGTCCAGCGCCTGCTCCCACACCAAAGGGGCCAGGACTGCAAGCTGTTGCTGGCCCTCACCTTCCCTTGGCAGCCCTTCCACAGCCCCACAGAACCTGGCGCGCTGAGCTTGCCAGCCACCTCAGGGTGCCGACGTTGTTGCCTTGCTCGCTCTCAGTCCTGCGAAAGCCCAGCTCCCAAATGGAAAACGTCCAGCGCCTGCTCCCACACCAAAGGGGCCAGGACTGCAAGCTGTTGCTGGCCCTCACCTTCCCTTGGCAGCCCTTCCACAGCCCCACAGAACCTGCCGCTCTGAGCTTGCCAGCCACCTCAGGGTGCCGACGTTGTTGCCTTGCTCGCTCTCAGCACTGCCAGAGCCCAGCTCCCAAATGGAAAACGTCCAGCGCCTGCTCCCACACCAAAGGGGCCAGGACTGCAAGCTGTTGCTGGCCCTCACCTTCCCTTGGCAGCCCTTCCACAGCCCCACAGACACTGCTGCTCTGAGCTTGCCAGCCACCTCAGGGTGCCGACGTTGTTGCCTTGCTCGCTCTCAGTCCTGCGAAAGGCCAGCTCCCAAAAGGAAAACGTCCAGCGCCTGCTCCCACACCAAAGGGGCCAGGACTGCAAGCTGTTGCTGGCCCTCACCTTCCCTTGGCAGCCCTTCCACAGCCCCACAGACACTGCCGCTCTGAGCTTGCCAGCCACCTCAGGGTGCCGACGTTGTTGCCTTGCTCGCTCTCAGGCCTGCGAAAGCCCAGCTCCCAAATGGAAAACGTCCAGCGCCTGCTCCCACACCAAAGGGGCCAGGACTGCAAGCTGTTGCTGGCCCTCACCTTCCCTTGGCAGCCCTTCCACAGCCCCACAGACACTGCCGCTCTGAGCTTGCCAGCCACCTCAGGGTGCCGACGTTGTTGCCTTGCTCGCTCTCAGCACTGCCAGAGCCCAGCTCCCAAATGGAAAACGTCCAGCGCCTGCTCCCACACCAAAGGGGCCAGGACTGCAAGCTGTTGCTGGCCCTCACCTTCCCTTGGCAGCCCTTCCACAGCCCCACAGACACTGCCGCTCTGAGCTTGCCAGCCACCTCAGGGTGCCGACGTTGTTGCCTTGCTCGCTCTCAGTCCTGCGAAAGCCCAGCTCCCAAATGGAAAACGTCCAGCGCCTGCTCCCACACCAAAGGGGCCAGGACTGCAAGCTGTTGCTGGCCCTCACCTTCCCTTGGCAGCCCTTCCACAGCCCCACAGACACTGCCGCTCTGAGCTTGCCAGCCACCTCAGGGTGCCGACGTTGTTGCCTTGCTCGCTCTCAGCACTGCCAGAGCCCAGCTCCCAAGTGGAAAACGTCCAGCGCCTGCTCCCACACCAAAGGGGCCAGGACTGCAAGCTGTTGCTGGCCCTTCACCTTCCCTTGGCAGCCCTTCCACAGCCCCAAAGACACTGCCGCTCTGAGCTTGCCAGCCACCTCAGGGTGCCGACGTTGTTGCCTTGCTTGCTCTCAGGCCTGCGAAAGCCCAGCTCCCAAATGGAAAACGTCCAGCGCCTGCTCCCACACCAAAGGGGCCAGGACTGCAAGCTGTTGCTGGCCCTCACCTTCCCTTGGCAGCCCTTCCACAGCCCCACAGACACTGCCGCTCTGAGCTTGCCAGCCACCTCAGGGTGCCGACGTTGTTGCCTTGCTCGCTCTCAGTCCTGCGAAAGCCCAGCTCCCAAATGGAAAACGTCCAGCGCCTGCTCCCACACCAAAGGGGCCAGGACTGCAAGCTGTTGCTGGCCCTCACCTTCCCTTGGCAGCCCTTCCACAGCCCCACAGACACTGCTGCTCTGAGCTTGCCAGCCACCTCAGGGTGCCGACGTTGTTGCCTTGCTCGCTCTCAGCACTGCCAGAGCCCAGCTCCCAAATGGAAAACGTCCAGCGCCTGCTCCCACACCAAAGGGGCCAGGACTGCAAGCTGTTGCTGGCCCTCCCCTTCCCTTGGCAGCCCTTCCACAGCCCCACAGACACTGCCGCTCTGAGCTTGCCAGCCACCTCAGGGTGCCGGCGTTGTTGCCTTGCTCGCTCTCAGGCCTGCGAAAGCCCAGCTCCCAAATGGAAAACGTCCAGCGCCTGCTCCCACACCAAAGGGGCCAGGACTGCAAGCTGTTGCTGGCCCTCACCTTCCCTTGGCAGCCCTTCCACAGCCCCACAGACACTGCTGCTCTGAGCTTGCCAGCCACCTCAGGGTGCCGACGTTGTTGCCTTGCTCGCTCTCAGTCCTGCGAAAGCCCAGCTTCCAAATGGAAAACGTCCAGCGCCTGCTCCCACACCAAAGGGGCCAGGACTGCAAGCTGTTGCTGGCCCTCACCTTCCCTTGGCAGCCCTTCCACAGCCCCACAGACACTGCCGCTCTGAGCTTGCCAGCCACCTCAGGGTGCCGACGTTGTTGCCTTGCTCGCTCTCAGCAGTGCCAGAGCCCAGCTCCCAAAAGGAAAAAGTCCAGCGCCTGCTCCCACACCAAAGGGGCCAGGACTGCAAGCTGTTGCTGGCCCTTCACCTTCCCTTGGCAGCCCTTCCACAGCCCCAAAGACACTGCCGCTCTGAGCTTGCCAGCCACCTCAGGGTGCCGACGTTGTTGCCTTGCTCGCTCTCAGCACTGCCAGAGCCCAGCTCCCAAATGGAAAACGTCCAGCGCCTGCTCCCACACCAAAGGGGCCAGGACTGCAAGCTGTTGCTGGCCCTCACCTTCCCTTGGCAGCCCTTCCACAGCCCCACAGAACCTGGCGCGCTGAGCTTGCCAGCCACCTCAGGGTGCCGACGTTGTTGCCTTGCTCGCTCTCAGTCCTGCGAAAGCCCAGCTCCCAAATGGAAAACGTCCAGCGCCTGCTCCCACACCAAAGGGGCCAGGACTGCAAGCTGTTGCTGGCCCTCACCTTCCCTTGGCAGCCCTTCCACAGCCCCACAGAACCTGCCGCTCTGAGCTTGCCAGCCACCTCAGGGTGCCGACGTTGTTGCCTTGCTCGCTCTCAGCACTGCCAGAGCCCAGCTCCCAAATGGAAAACGTCCAGCGCCTGCTCCCACACCAAAGGGGCCAGGACTGCAAGCTGTTGCTGGCCCTCACCTTCCCTTGGCAGCCCTTCCACAGCCCCACAGACACTGCTGCTCTGAGCTTGCCAGCCACCTCAGGGTGCCGACGTTGTTGCCTTGCTCGCTCTCAGTCCTGCGAAAGGCCAGCTCCCAAAAGGAAAACGTCCAGCGCCTGCTCCCACACCAAAGGGGCCAGGACTGCAAGCTGTTGCTGGCCCTCACCTTCCCTTGGCAGCCCTTCCACAGCCCCACAGACACTGCCGCTCTGAGCTTGCCAGCCACCTCAGGGTGCCGACGTTGTTGCCTTGCTCGCTCTCAGGCCTGCGAAAGCCCAGCTCCCAAATGGAAAACGTCCAGCGCCTGCTCCCACACCAAAGGGGCCAGGACTGCAAGCTGTTGCTGGCCCTCACCTTCCCTTGGCAGCCCTTCCACAGCCCCACAGACACTGCCGCTCTGAGCTTGCCAGCCACCTCAGGGTGCCGACGTTGTTGCCTTGCTCGCTCTCAGGCCTGCGAAAGCCCAGCTCCCAAATGGAAAACGTCCAGCGCCTGCTCCCACACCAAAGGGGCCAGGACTGCAAGCTGTTGCTGGCCCTCACCTTCCCTTGGCAGCCCTTCCACAGCCCCACAGACACTGCCGCTCTGAGCTTGCCAGCCACCTCAGGGTGCCGACGTTGTTGCCTTGCTCGCTCTCAGTCCTGCGAAAGCCCAGCTCCCAAATGGAAAACGTCCAGCGCCTGCTCCCACACCAAAGGGGCCAGGACTGCAAGCTGTTGCTGGCCCTCACCTTCCCTTGGCAGCCCTTCCACAGCCCCACAGACACTGCCGCTCTGAGCTTGCCAGCCACCTCAGGGTGCCGACGTTGTTGCCTTGCTCGCTCTCAGCACTGCCAGAGCCCAGCTCCCAAAAGGAAAACGTCCAGCGCCTGCTCCCACACCAAAGGGGCCAGGACTGCAAGCTGTTGCTGGCCCTTCACCTTCCCTTGGCAGCCCTTCCACAGCCCCACAGACACTGCCGCTCTGAGCTTGCCAGCCACCTCAGGGTGCCGACGTTGTTGCCTTGCTCGCTCTCAGTCCTGCGAAAGCCCAGCTCCCAAATGGAAAACGTCCAGCGCCTGCTCCCACACCAAAGGGGCCAGGACTGCAAGCTGTTGCTGGCCCTCACCTTCCCTTGGCAGCCCTTCCACAGCCCCACAGACACTGCCGCTCTGAGCTTGCCAGCCACCTCAGGGTGCCGACGTTGTTGCCTTGCTCGCTCTCAGCAGTGCCAGAGCCCAGCTCCCAAAAGGAAAACGTCCAGCGCCTGCTCCCACACCAAAGGGGCCAGGACTGCAAGCTGTTGCTGGCCCTCACCTTCCCTTGGCAGCCCTTCCACAGCCCCACAGACGCTGCTGCTCTGAGCTTGCCAGCCACCTCAGGGTGCCGACGTTGTTGCCTTGCTCGCTCTCAGGCCTGCGAAAGCCCAGCTCCCAAATGGAAAACGTCCAGCGCCTGCTCCCACACCAAAGGGGCCAGGACTGCAAGCTGTTGCTGGCCCTCACCTTCCCTTGGCAGCCCTTCCACAGCCCCACAGACACTGCCGCTCTGAGCTTGCCAGCCACCTCAGGGTGCCGACGTTGTTGCCTTGCTCGCTCTCAGCAGTGCCAGAGCCCAGCTCCCAAAAGGAAAACGTCCAGCGCCTGCTCCCACACCAAAGGGGCCAGGACTGCAAGCTGTTGCTGGCCCTCACCTTCCCTTGGCAGCCCTTCCACAGCCCCACAGACACTGCCGCTCTGAGCTTGCCAGCCACCTCAGGGTGCCGACGTTGTTGCCTTGCTCGCTCTCAGGCCTGCGAAAGCCCAGCTCCCAAATGGAAAACGTCCAGCGCCTGCTCCCACACCAAAGGGGCCAGGACTGCAAGCTGTTGCTGGCCCTCACCTTCCCTTGGCAGCCCTTCCACAGCCCCACAGACACTGCCGCTCTGAGCTTGCCAGCCACCTCAGGGTGCCGACGTTGTTGCCTTGCTCGCTCTCAGCACTGCCAGAGCCCAGCTCCCAAAAGGAAAACGTCCAGCGCCTGCTCCCACACCAAAGGGGCCAGGACTGCAAGCTGTTGCTGGCCCTTCACCTTCCCTTGGCAGCCCTTCCATAGCCCCAAAGACACTGCCGCTCTGAGCTTGCCAGCCACCTCAGGGTGCCGACGTTGTTGCCTTGCTCGCTCTCAGGCCTGCGAAAGCCCAGCTCCCAAATGGAAAACGTCCAGCGCCTGCTCCCACACCAAAGGGGCCAGGACTGCAAGCTGTTGCTGGCCCTCACCTTCCCTTGGCAGCCCTTCCACAGCCCCACAGACACTGCCGCTCTGAGCTTGCCAGCCACCTCAGGGTGCCGACGTTGTTGCCTTGCTCGCTCTCAGTCCTGCGAAAGCCCAGCTCCCAAATGGAAAACGTCCAGCGCCTGCTCCCACACCAAAGGGGCCAGGACTGCAAGCTGTTGCTGGCCCTCACCTTCCCTTGGCAGCCCTTCCACAGCCCCACAGACACTGCCGCTCTGAGCTTGCCAGCCACCTCAGGGTGCCGACGTTGTTGCCTTGCTCGCTCTCAGGCCTGCGAAAGCCCAGCTCCCAAATGGAAAACGTCCAGCGCCTGCTCCCACACCAAAGGGGCCAGGACTGCAAGCTGTTGCTGGCCCTCACCTTCCCTTGGCAGCCCTTCCACAGCCCCACAGACACTGCCGCTCTGAGCTTGCCAGCCACCTCAGGGTGCCGACGTTGTTGCCTTGCTCGCTCTCAGCAGTGCCAGAGCCCAGCTCCCAAAAGGAAAACGTCCAGCGCCTGCTCCCACACCAAAGGGGCCAGGACTGCAAGCTGTTGCTGGCCCTCACCTTCCCTTGGCAGCCCTTCCACAGCCCCACAGACACTGGCGCTCTGAGCTTGCCAGCCACCTCAGGGTGCCGACGTTGTTGCCTTGCTCGCTCTCAGTCCTGCGAAAGCCCAGCTCCCAAATGGAAAACGTCCAGCGCCTGCTCCCACACCAAAGGGGCCAGGACTGCAAGCTGTTGCTGGCCCTCACCTTCCCTTGGCAGCCCTTCCACAGCCCCACAGACACTGCCGCTCTGAGCTTGCCAGCCACCTCAGGGTGCCGACGTTGTTGCCTTGCTCGCTCTCAGTCCTGCGAAAGCCCAGCTCCCAAATGGAAAACGTCCAGCGCCTGCTCCCACACCAAAGGGGCCAGGACTGCAAGCTGTTGCTGGCCCTCACCTTCCCTTGGCAGCCCTTCCACAGCCCCACAGACACTGCCGCTCTGAGCTTGCCAGCCACCTCAGGGTGCCGGCGTTGTTGCCTTGCTCGCTCTCAGGCCTGCGAAAGCCCAGCTCCCAAATGGAAAACGTCCAGCGCCTGCTCCCACACCAAAGGGGCCAGGACTGCAAGCTGTTGCTGGCCCTCACCTTCCCTTGGCAGCCCTTCCACAGCCCCAAAGACACTGCCGCTCTGAGCTTGCCAGCCACCTCAGGGTGCCGACGTTGTTGCCTTGCTCGCTCTCAGCACTGCCAGAGCCCAGCTCCCAAATGGAAAACGTCCAGCGCCTGCTCCCACACCAAAGGGGCCAGGACTGCAAGCTGTTGCTGGCCCTCACCTTCCCTTGGCAGCCCTTCCACAGCCCCACAGACACTGCCGCTCTGAGCTTGCCAGCCACCTCAGGGTGCCGACGTTGTTGCCTTGCTCGCTCTCAGGCCTGCGAAAGCCCAGCTCCCAAATGGAAAACGTCCAGCGCCTGCTCCCACACCAAAGGGGCCAGGACTGCAAGCTGTTGCTGGCCCTCACCTTCCCTTGGCAGCCCTTCCACAGCCCCACAGAACCTGCCGCTCTGAGCTTGCCAGCCACCTCAGGGTGCCGACGTTGTTGCCTTGCTCGCTCTCAGCACTGCCAGAGCCCAGCTCCCAAATGGAAAACGTCCAGCGCCTGCTCCCACACCAAAGGGGCCAGGACTGCAAGCTGTTGCTGGCCCTCACCTTCCCTTGGCAGCCCTTCCACAGCCCCACAGACACTGCTGCTCTGAGCTTGCCAGCCACCTCAGGGTGCCGACGTTGTTGCCTTGCTCGCTCTCAGTCCTGCGAAAGGCCAGCTCCCAAAAGGAAAACGTCCAGCGCCTGCTCCCACACCAAAGGGGCCAGGACTGCAAGCTGTTGCTGGCCCTCACCTTCCCTTGGCAGCCCTTCCACAGCCCCACAGACACTGCCGCTCTGAGCTTGCCAGCCACCTCAGGGTGCCGACGTTGTTGCCTTGCTCGCTCTCAGGCCTGCGAAAGCCCAGCTCCCAAATGGAAAACGTCCAGCGCCTGCTCCCACACCAAAGGGGCCAGGACTGCAAGCTGTTGCTGGCCCTCACCTTCCCTTGGCAGCCCTTCCACAGCCCCACAGACACTGCCGCTCTGAGCTTGCCAGCCACCTCAGGGTGCCGACGTTGTTGCCTTGCTCGCTCTCAGGCCTGCGAAAGCCCAGCTCCCAAATGGAAAACGTCCAGCGCCTGCTCCCACACCAAAGGGGCCAGGACTGCAAGCTGTTGCTGGCCCTCACCTTCCCTTGGCAGCCCTTCCACAGCCCCACAGACACTGCCGCTCTGAGCTTGCCAGCCACCTCAGGGTGCCGACGTTGTTGCCTTGCTCGCTCTCAGTCCTGCGAAAGCCCAGCTCCCAAATGGAAAACGTCCAGCGCCTGCTCCCACACCAAAGGGGCCAGGACTGCAAGCTGTTGCTGGCCCTCACCTTCCCTTGGCAGCCCTTCCACAGCCCCACAGACACTGCCGCTCTGAGCTTGCCAGCCACCTCAGGGTGCCGACGTTGTTGCCTTGCTCGCTCTCAGCACTGCCAGAGCCCAGCTCCCAAAAGGAAAACGTCCAGCGCCTGCTCCCACACCAAAGGGGCCAGGACTGCAAGCTGTTGCTGGCCCTTCACCTTCCCTTGGCAGCCCTTCCACAGCCCCAAAGACACTGCCGCTCTGAGCTTGCCAGCCACCTCAGGGTGCCGACGTTGTTGCCTTGCTTGCTCTCAGGCCTGCGAAAGCCCAGCTCCCAAATGGAAAACGTCCAGCGCCTGCTCCCACACCAAAGGGGCCAGGACTGCAAGCTGTTGCTGGCCCTCACCTTCCCTTGGCAGCCCTTCCACAGCCCCACAGACACTGCCGCTCTGAGCTTGCCAGCCACCTCAGGGTGCCGACGTTGTTGCCTTGCTCGCTCTCAGTCCTGCGAAAGCCCAGCTCCCAAATGGAAAACGTCCAGCGCCTGCTCCCACACCAAAGGGGCCAGGACTGCAAGCTGTTGCTGGCCCTCACCTTCCCTTGGCAGCCCTTCCACAGCCCCACAGACACTGCTGCTCTGAGCTTGCCAGCCACCTCAGGGTGCCGACGTTGTTGCCTTGCTCGCTCTCAGGCCTGCGAAAGCCCAGCTCCCAAATGGAAAACGTCCAGCGCCTGCTCCCACACCAAAGGGGCCAGGACTGCAAGCTGTTGCTGGCCCTCCCCTTCCCTTGGCAGCCCTTCCACAGCCCCACAGACACTGCCGCTCTGAGCTTGCCAGCCACCTCAGGGTGCCGACGTTGTTGCCTTGCTCGCTCTCAGCAGTGCCAGAGCCCAGCTCCCAAAAGGAAAACGTCCAGCGCCTGCTCCCACACCAAAGGGGCCAGGACTGCAAGCTGTTGCTGGCCCTCACCTTCCCTTGGCAGCCCTTCCACAGCCCCACAGACACTGCCGCTCTGAGCTTGCCAGCCACCTCAGGGTGCCGACGTTGTTGCCTTGCTCGCTCTCAGGCCTGCGAAAGCCCAGCTCCCAAATGGAAAACGTCCAGCGCCTGCTCCCACACCAAAGGGGCCAGGACTGCAAGCTGTTGCTGGCCCTCACCTTCCCTTGGCAGCCCTTCCACAGCCCCACAGACACTGCCGCTCTGAGCTTGCCAGCCACCTCAGGGTGCCGACGTTGTTGCCTTGCTCGCTCTCAGCACTGCCAGAGCCCAGCTCCCAAAAGGAAAACGTCCAGCGCCTGCTCCCACACCAAAGGGGCCAGGACTGCAAGCTGTTGCTGGCCCTTCACCTTCCCTTGGCAGCCCTTCCATAGCCCCAAAGACACTGCCGCTCTGAGCTTGCCAGCCACCTCAGGGTGCCGACGTTGTTGCCTTGCTCGCTCTCAGGCCTGCGAAAGCCCAGCTCCCAAATGGAAAACGTCCAGCGCCTGCTCCCACACCAAAGGGGCCAGGACTGCAAGCTGTTGCTGGCCCTCACCTTCCCTTGGCAGCCCTTCCACAGCCCCACAGACACTGCCGCTCTGAGCTTGCCAGCCACCTCAGGGTGCCGACGTTGTTGCCTTGCTCGCTCTCAGTCCTGCGAAAGCCCAGCTCCCAAATGGAAAACGTCCAGCGCCTGCTCCCACACCAAAGGGGCCAGGACTGCAAGCTGTTGCTGGCCCTCACCTTCCCTTGGCAGCCCTTCCACAGCCCCACAGACACTGCCGCTCTGAGCTTGCCAGCCACCTCAGGGTGCCGACGTTGTTGCCTTGCTCGCTCTCAGGCCTGCGAAAGCCCAGCTCCCAAATGGAAAACGTCCAGCGCCTGCTCCCACACCAAAGGGGCCAGGACTGCAAGCTGTTGCTGGCCCTCACCTTCCCTTGGCAGCCCTTCCACAGCCCCACAGACACTGCCGCTCTGAGCTTGCCAGCCACCTCAGGGTGCCGACGTTGTTGCCTTGCTCGCTCTCAGCAGTGCCAGAGCCCAGCTCCCAAAAGGAAAACGTCCAGCGCCTGCTCCCACACCAAAGGGGCCAGGACTGCAAGCTGTTGCTGGCCCTCACCTTCCCTTGGCAGCCCTTCCACAGCCCCACAGACACTGCTGCTCTGAGCTTGCCAGCCACCTCAGGGTGCCGACGTTGTTGCCTTGCTCGCTCTCAGGCCTGCGAAAGCCCAGCTCCCAAATGGAAAACGTCCAGCGCCTGCTCCCACACCAAAGGGGCCAGGACTGCAAGCTGTTGCTGGCCCTCCCCTTCCCTTGGCAGCCCTTCCACAGCCCCACAGACACTGCCGCTCTGAGCTTGCCAGCCACCTCAGGGTGCCGACGTTGTTGCCTTGCTCGCTCTCAGCAGTGCCAGAGCCCAGCTCCCAAAAGGAAAACGTCCAGCGCCTGCTCCCACACCAAAGGGGCCAGGACTGCAAGCTGTTGCTGGCCCTCACCTTCCCTTGGCAGCCCTTCCACAGCCCCACAGACACTGCCGCTCTGAGCTTGCCAGCCACCTCAGGGTGCCGACGTTGTTGCCTTGCTCGCTCTCAGGCCTGCGAAAGCCCAGCTCCCAAATGGAAAACGTCCAGCGCCTGCTCCCACACCAAAGGGGCCAGGACTGCAAGCTGTTGCTGGCCCTCACCTTCCCTTGGCAGCCCTTCCACAGCCCCACAGACACTGCCGCTCTGAGCTTGCCAGCCACCTCAGGGTGCCGGCGTTGTTGCCTTGCTCGCTCTCAGGCCTGCGAAAGCCCAGCTCCCAAATGGAAAACGTCCAGCGCCTGCTCCCACACCAAAGGGGCCAGGACTGCAAGCTGTTGCTGGCCCTCACCTTCCCTTGGCAGCCCTTCCACAGCCCCACAGACACTGCCGCTCTGAGCTTGCCAGCCACCTCAGGGTGCCGACGTTGTTGCCTTGCTCGCTCTCAGGCCTGCGAAAGCCCAGCTCCCAAATGGAAAACGTCCAGCGCCTGCTCCCACACCAAAGGGGCCAGGACTGCAAGCTGTTGCTGGCCCTCACCTTCCCTTGGCAGCCCTTCCACAGCCCCACAGACACTGCCGCTCTGAGCTTGCCAGCCACCTCAGGGTGCCGACGTTGTTGCCTTGCTCGCTCTCAGGCCTGCGAAAGCCCAGCTCCCAAATGGAAAACGTCCAGCGCCTGCTCCCACACCAAAGGGGCCAGGACTGCAAGCTGTTGCTGGCCCTCACCTTCCCTTGGCAGCCCTTCCACAGCCCCACAGACACTGCCGCTCTGAGCTTGCCAGCCACCTCAGGGTGCCGACGTTGTTGCCTTGCTCGCTCTCAGCACTGCCAGAGCCCAGCTCCCAAAAGGAAAACGTCCAGCGCCTGCTCCCACACCAAAGGGGCCAGGACTGCAAGCTGTTGCTGGCCCTTCACCTTCCCTTGGCAGCCCTTCCACAGCCCCAAAGACACTGCCGCTCTGAGCTTGCCAGCCACCTCAGGGTGCCGACGTTGTTGCCTTGCTCGCTCTCAGGCCTGCGAAAGCCCAGCTCCCAAATGGAAAACGTCCAGCGCCTGCTCCCACACCAAAGGGGCCAGGACTGCAAGCTGTTGCTGGCCCTCACCTTCCCTTGGCAGCCCTTCCACAGCCCCACAGACACTGCCGCTCTGAGCTTGCCAGCCACCTCAGGGTGCCGACGTTGTTGCCTTGCTCGCTCTCAGGCCTGCGAAAGCCCAGCTCCCAAATGGAAAACGTCCAGCGCCTGCTCCCACACCAAAGGGGCCAGGACTGCAAGCTGTTGCTGGCCCTCACCTTCCCTTGGCAGCCCTTCCACAGCCCCACAGACACTGCTGCTCTGAGCTTGCCAGCCACCTCAGGGTGCCGACGTTGTTGCCTTGCTCGCTCTCAGGCCTGCGAAAGCCCAGCTCCCAAATGGAAAACGTCCAGCGCCTGCTCCCACACCAAAGGGGCCAGGACTGCAAGCTGTTGCTGGCCCTCACCTTCCCTTGGCAGCCCTTCCACAGCCCCACAGACACTGCCGCTCTGAGCTTGCCAGCCACCTCAGGGTGCCGACGTTGTTGCCTTGCTCGCTCTCAGCAGTGCCAGAGCCCAGCTCCCAAAAGGAAAACGTCCAGCGCCTGCTCCCACACCAAAGGGGCCAGGACTGCAAGCTGTTGCTGGCCCTCACCTTCCCTTGGCAGCCCTTCCACAGCCCCACAGACACTGCCGCTCTGAGCTTGCCAGCCACCTCAGGGTGCCGACATTGTTGCCTTGCTCGCTCTCAGTCCTGCGAAAGCCCAGCTTCCAAATGGAAAACGTCCAGCGCCTGCTCCCACACCAAAGGGGCCAGGACTGCAAGCTGTTGCTGGCCCTCACCTTCCCTTGGCAGCCCTTCCACAGCCCCACAGACACTGCCGCTCTGAGCTTGCCAGCCACCTCAGGGTGCCGACGTTGTTGCCTTGCTCGCTCTCAGCACTGCCAGAGCCCAGCTCCCAAATGGAAAACGTCCAGCGCCTGCTCCTACACCAAAGGGGCCAGGACTGCAAGCTGTTGCTGGCCCTCACCTTCCCTTGGCAGCCCTTCCACAGCCCCACAGACACTGCCGCTCTGAGCTTGCCAGCCACCTCAGGGTGCCGACGTTGTTGCCTTGCTCGCTCTCAGCAGTGCCAGAGCCCAGCTCCCAAAAGGAAAAAGTCCAGCGCCTGCTCCCACACCAAAGGGGCCAGGACTGCAAGCTGTTGCTGGCCCTTCACCTTCCCTTGGCAGCCCTTCCACAGCCCCAAAGACACTGCCGCTCTGAGCTTGCCAGCCACCTCAGGGTGCCGACGTTGTTGCCTTGCTCGCTCTCAGCACTGCCAGAGCCCAGCTCCCAAATGGAAAACGTCCAGCGCCTGCTCCCACACCAAAGGGGCCAGGACTGCAAGCTGTTGCTGGCCCTCCCCTTCCCTTGGCAGCCCTTCCACAGCCCCACAGACACTGCCGCTCTGAGCTTGCCAGCCACCTCAGGGTGCCGACGTTGTTGCCTTGCTCGCTCTCAGTCCTGCGAAAGCCCAGCTCCCAAATGGAAAACGTCCAGCGCCTGCTCCCACACCAAAGGGGCCAGGACTGCAAGCTGTTGCTGGCCCTCACCTTCCCTTGGCAGCCCTTCCACAGCCCCACAGACACTGCCGCTCTGAGCTTGCCAGCCACCTCAGGGTGCCGACGTTGTTGCCTTGCTCGCTCTCAGCAGTGCCAGAGCCCAGCTCCCAAAAGGAAAACGTCCAGCGCCTGCTCCCACACCAAAGGGGCCAGGACTGCAAGCTGTTGCTGGCCCTCACCTTCCCTTGGCAGCCCTTCCACAGCCCCACAGAACCTGGCGCGCTGAGCTTGCCAGCCACCTCAGGGTGCCGACGTTGTTGCCTTGCTCGCTCTCAGTCCTGCGAAAGCCCAGCTCCCAAATGGAAAACGTCCAGCGCCTGCTCCCACACCAAAGGGGCCAGGACTGCAAGCTGTTGCTGGCCCTCACCTTCCCTTGGCAGCCCTTCCACAGCCCCACAGACACTGCCGCTCTGAGCTTGCCAGCCACCTCAGGGTGCCGACGTTGTTGCCTTGCTCGCTCTCAGCACTGCCAGAGCCCAGCTCCCAAATGGAAAACGTCCAGCGCCTGCTCCCACACCAAAGGGGCCAGGACTGCAAGCTGTTGCTGGCCCTCACCTTCCCTTGGCAGCCCTTCCACAGCCCCACAGACACTGCTGCTCTGAGCTTGCCAGCCACCTCAGGGTGCCGACGTTGTTGCCTTGCTCGCTCTCAGTCCTGCGAAAGGCCAGCTCCCAAATGGAAAACGTCCAGCGCCTGCTCCCACACCAAAGGGGCCAGGACTGCAAGCTGTTGCTGGCCCTCACCTTCCCTTGGCAGCCCTTCCACAGCCCCACAGACACTGCCGCTCTGAGCTTGCCAGCCACCTCAGGGTGCCGACGTTGTTGCCTTGCTCGCTCTCAGCACTGCCAGAGCCCAGCTCCCAAATGGAAAACGTCCAGCGCCTGCTCCCACACCAAAGGGGCCAGGACTGCAAGCTGTTGCTGGCCCTCACCTTCCCTTGGCAGCCCTTCCACAGCCCCACAGACACTGCCGCTCTGAGCTTGCCAGCCACCTCAGGGTGCCGACGTTGTTGCCTTGCTCGCTCTCAGGCCTGCGAAAGCCCAGCTCCCAAATGGAAAACGTCCATCGCCTGCTCCCACACCAAAGGGGCCAGGACTGCAAGCTGTTGCTGGCCCTCACCTTCCCTTGGCAGCCCTTCCACAGCCCCACAGACACTGCCGCTCTGAGCTTGCCAGCCACCTCAGGGTGCCGACGTTGTTGCCTTGCTCGCTCTCAGGCCTGCGAAAGCCCAGCTCCCAAATGGAAAACGTCCAGCGCCTGCTCCCACACCAAAGGGGCCAGGACTGCAAGCTGTTGCTGGCCCTCACCTTCCCTTGGCAGCCCTTCCACAGCCCCACAGACACTGCCGCTCTGAGCTTGCCAGCCACCTCAGGGTGCCGACGTTGTTGCCTTGCTCGCTCTCAGGCCTGCGAAAGCCCAGCTCCCAAATGGAAAACGTCCAGCGCCTGCTCCCACACCAAAGGGGCCAGGACTGCAAGCTGTTGCTGGCCCTCACCTCCCTTGGCAGCCCTTCCACAGCCCCACAGACACTGCCGCTCTGAGCTTGCCAGCCACCTCAGGGTGCCGACGTTGTTGCCTTGCTCGCTCTCAGGCCTGCGAAAGCCCAGCTCCCAAATGGAAAACGTCCAGCGCCTGCTCCCACACCAAAGGGGCCAGGACTGCAAGCTGTTGCTGGCCCTCACCTTCCCTTGGCAGCCCTTCCACAGCCCCACAGACACTGCCGCTCTGAGCTTGCCAGCCACCTCAGGGTGCCGACGTTGTTGCCTTGCTCGCTCTCAGTCCTGCGAAAGCCCAGCTCCCAAATGGAAAATGTCCAGCGCCTGCTCCCACACCAAAGGGGCCAGGACTGCAAGCTGTTGCTGGCCCTCACCTTCCCTTGGCAGCCCTTCCACAGCCCCACAGACACTGCCGCTCTGAGCTTGCCAGCCACCTCAGGGTGCCGACAGTTGTTGCCTTGCTCGCTCTCAGTCCTGCGAAAGACCAGCTTCCAAATGGAAAACGTCCAGCGCCTGCTCCCACACCAAAGGGGCCAGGACTGCAAGCTGTTGCTGGCCCTCACCTTCCCTTGGCAGCCCTTCCACAGCCCCACAGACACTGCCGCTCTGAGCTTGCCAGCCACCTCAGGGTGCCGACGTTGTTGCCTTGCTCGCTCTCAGCACTGCCAGAGCCCAGCTCCCAAATGGAAAACGTCCAGCGCCTGCTCCTACACCAAAGGGGCCAGGACTGCAAGCTGTTGCTGGCCCTCACCTTCCCTTGGCAGCCCTTCCACAGCCCCACAGACACTGCCGCTCTGAGCTTGCCAGCCACCTCAGGGTGCCGACGTTGTTGCCTTGCTCGCTCTCAGCAGTGCCAGAGCCCAGCTCCAAAAGGAAAAAGTCCAGCGCCTGCTCCCACACCAAAGGGGCCAGGACTGCAAGCTGTTGCTGGCCCTCACCTTCCCTTGGCAGCCCTTCCACAGCCCCAACAGACACTGCCGCTCTGAGCTTGCCAGCCACCTCAGGGTGCCGACGTTGTTGCCTTGCTCGCTCTCAGCACTGCCAGAGCCCAGCTCCCAAATGGAAAACGTCCAGCGCCTGCTCCCACACCAAAGGGGCCAGGACTGCAAGCTGTTGCTGGCCCTCACCTTCCCTTGGCAGCCCTTCCACAGCCCCACAGACACTGCCGCTCTGAGCTTGCCAGCCACCTCAGGGTGCCGACGTTGTTGCCTTGCTCGCTCTCAGTCCTGCGAAAGCCCAGCTCCCAAATGGAAAACGTCCAGCGCCTGCTCCCACACCAAAGGGGCCAGGACTGCAAGCTGTTGCTGGCCCTCACCTTCCCTTGGCAGCCCTTCCACAGCCCCACAGACACTGCCGCTCTGAGCTTGCCAGCCACCTCAGGGTGCCGACGTTGTTGCCTTGCTCGCTCTCAGCAGTGCCAGAGCCCAGCTCCCAAAAGGAAAACGTCCAGCGCCTGCTCCCACACCAAAGGGGCCAGGACTGCAAGCTGTTGCTGGCCCTCACCTTCCCTTGGCAGCCCTTCCACAGCCCCACAGAACCTGGCGCGCTGAGCTTGCCAGCCACCTCAGGGTGCCGACGTTGTTGCCTTGCTCGCTCTCAGGCCTGCGAAAGCCCAGCTCCCAAATGGAAAACGTCCAGCGCCTGCTCCCACACCAAAGGGGCCAGGACTGCAAGCTGTTGCTGGCCCTCACCTTCCCTTGGCAGCCCTTCCACAGCCCCACAGACACTGCCGCTCTGAGCTTGCCAGCCACCTCAGGGTGCCGACGTTGTTGCCTTGCTCGCTCTCAGCACTGCCAGAGCCCAGCTCCCAAATGGAAAACGTCCAGCGCCTGCTCCCACACCAAAGGGGCCAGGACTGCAAGCTGTTGCTGGCCCTCACCTTCCCTTGGCAGCCCTTCCACAGCCCCACAGACACTGCTGCTCTGAGCTTGCCAGCCACCTCAGGGTGCCGACGTTGTTGCCTTGCTCGCTCTCAGTCCTGCGAAAGGCCAGCTCCCAAATGGAAAACGTCCAGCGCCTGCTCCCACACCAAAGGGGCCAGGACTGCAAGCTGTTGCTGGCCCTCACCTTCCCTTGGCAGCCCTTCCACAGCCCCACAGACACTGCCGCTCTGAGCTTGCCAGCCACCTCAGGGTGCCGACGTTGTTGCCTTGCTCGCTCTCAGGCCTGCGAAAGCCCAGCTCCCAAATGGAAAACGTCCAGCGCCTGCTCCCACACCAAAGGGGCCAGGACTGCAAGCTGTTGCTGGCCCTCACCTTCCCTTGGCAGCCCTTCCACAGCCCCACAGACACTGCCGCTCTGAGCTTGCCAGCCACCTCAGGGTGCCGACGTTGTTGCCTTGCTCGCTCTCAGTCCTGCGAAAGCCCAGCTCCCAAATGGAAAACGTCCAGCGCCTGCTCCCACACCAAAGGGGCCAGGACTGCAAGCTGTTGCTGGCCCTCACCTTCCCTTGGCAGCCCTTCCACAGCCCCACAGACACTGCCGCTCTGAGCTTGCCAGCCACCTCAGGGTGCCGACGTTGTTGCCTTGCTCGCTCTCAGCACTGCCAGAGCCCAGCTCCCAAATGGAAAACGTCCAGCGCCTGCTCCCACACCAAAGGGGCCAGGACTGCAAGCTGTTGCTGGCCCTCACCTTCCCTTGGCAGCCCTTCCACAGCCCCACAGACACTGCTGCTCTGAGCTTGCCAGCCACCTCAGGGTGCCGACGTTGTTGCCTTGCTCGCTCTCAGTCCTGCGAAAGGCCAGCTCCCAAATGGAAAACGTCCAGCGCCTGCTCCCACACCAAAGGGGCCAGGACTGCAAGCTGTTGCTGGCCCTCACCTTCCCTTGGCAGCCCTTCCACAGCCCCACAGACACTGCCGCTCTGAGCTTGCCAGCCACCTCAGGGTGCCGACGTTGTTGCCTTGCTCGCTCTCAGCACTGCCAGAGCCCAGCTCCCAAATGGAAAACGTCCAGCGCCTGCTCCCACACCAAAGGGGCCAGGACTGCAAGCTGTTGCTGGCCCTCACCTTCCCTTGGCAGCCCTTCCACAGCCCCACAGACACTGCCGCTCTGAGCTTGCCAGCCACCTCAGGGTGCCGACGTTGTTGCCTTGCTCGCTCTCAGGCCTGCGAAAGCCCAGCTCCCAAATGGAAAACGTCCAGCGCCTGCTCCCACACCAAAGGGGCCAGGACTGCAAGCTGTTGCTGGCCCTCACCTTCCCTTGGCAGCCCTTCCACAGCCCCACAGACACTGCCGCTCTGAGCTTGCCAGCCACCTCAGGGTGCCGACGTTGTTGCCTTGCTCGCTCTCAGTCCTGCGAAAGCCCAGCTCCCAAATGGAAAACGTCCAGCGCCTGCTCCCACACCAAAGGGGCCAGGACTGCAAGCTGTTGCTGGCCCTCACCTTCCCTTGGCAGCCCTTCCACAGCCCCACAGACACTGCCGCTCTGAGCTTGCCAGCCACCTCAGGGTGCCGACGTTGTTGCCTTGCTCGCTCTCAGCACTGCCAGAGCCCAGCTCCCAAATGGAAAACGTCCAGCGCCTGCTCCCACACCAAAGGGGCCAGGACTGCAAGCTGTTGCTGGCCCTCACCTTCCCTTGGCAGCCCTTCCACAGCCCCACAGACACTGCTGCTCTGAGCTTGCCAGCCACCTCAGGGTGCCGACGTTGTTGCCTTGCTCGCTCTCAGTCCTGCGAAAGGCCAGCTCCCAAATGGAAAACGTCCAGCGCCTGCTCCCACACCAAAGGGGCCAGGACTGCAAGCTGTTGCTGGCCCTCACCTTCCCTTGGCAGCCCTTCCACAGCCCCACAGACACTGCCGCTCTGAGCTTGCCAGCCACCTCAGGGTGCCGACGTTGTTGCCTTGCTCGCTCTCAGCACTGCCAGAGCCCAGCTCCCAAATGGAAAACGTCCAGCGCCTGCTCCCACACCAAAGGGGCCAGGACTGCAAGCTGTTGCTGGCCCTCACCTTCCCTTGGCAGCCCTTCCACAGCCCCACAGACACTGCCGCTCTGAGCTTGCCAGCCACCTCAGGGTGCCGACGTTGTTGCCTTGCTCGCTCTCAGGCCTGCGAAAGCCCAGCTCCCAAATGGAAAACGTCCATCGCCTGCTCCCACACCAAAGGGGCCAGGACTGCAAGCTGTTGCTGGCCCTCACCTTCCCTTGGCAGCCCTTCCACAGCCCCACAGACACTGCCGCTCTGAGCTTGCCAGCCACCTCAGGGTGCCGACGTTGTTGCCTTGCTCGCTCTCAGGCCTGCGAAAGCCCAGCTCCCAAATGGAAAACGTCCAGCGCCTGCTCCCACACCAAAGGGGCCAGGACTGCAAGCTGTTGCTGGCCCTCACCTTCCCTTGGCAGCCCTTCCACAGCCCCACAGACACTGCCGCTCTGAGCTTGCCAGCCACCTCAGGGTGCCGACGTTGTTGCCTTGCTCGCTCTCAGGCCTGCGAAAGCCCAGCTCCCAAATGGAAAACGTCCAGCGCCTGCTCCCACACCAAAGGGGCCAGGACTGCAAGCTGTTGCTGGCCCTCACCTCCCTTGGCAGCCCTTCCACAGCCCCACAGACACTGCCGCTCTGAGCTTGCCAGCCACCTCAGGGTGCCGACGTTGTTGCCTTGCTCGCTCTCAGGCCTGCGAAAGCCCAGCTCCCAAATGGAAAACGTCCAGCGCCTGCTCCCACACCAAAGGGGCCAGGACTGCAAGCTGTTGCTGGCCCTCACCTTCCCTTGGCAGCCCTTCCACAGCCCCACAGACACTGCCGCTCTGAGCTTGCCAGCCACCTCAGGGTGCCGACGTTGTTGCCTTGCTCGCTCTCAGTCCTGCGAAAGCCCAGCTCCCAAATGGAAAATGTCCAGCGCCTGCTCCCACACCAAAGGGGCCAGGACTGCAAGCTGTTGCTGGCCCTCACCTTCCCTTGGCAGCCCTTCCACAGCCCCACAGACACTGCCGCTCTGAGCTTGCCAGCCACCTCAGGGTGCCGACATTGTTGCCTTGCTCGCTCTCAGTCCTGCGAAAGACCAGCTTCCAAATGGAAAACGTCCAGCGCCTGCTCCCACACCAAAGGGGCCAGGACTGCAAGCTGTTGCTGGCCCTCACCTTCCCTTGGCAGCCCTTCCACAGCCCCACAGACACTGCCGCTCTGAGCTTGCCAGCCACCTCAGGGTGCCGACGTTGTTGCCTTGCTCGCTCTCAGCACTGCCAGAGCCCAGCTCCCAAATGGAAAACGTCCAGCGCCTGCTCCTACACCAAAGGGGCCAGGACTGCAAGCTGTTGCTGGCCCTCACCTTCCCTTGGCAGCCCTTCCACAGCCCCACAGACACTGCCGCTCTGAGCTTGCCAGCCACCTCAGGGTGCCGACGTTGTTGCCTTGCTCGCTCTCAGCAGTGCCAGAGCCCAGCTCCCAAAAGGAAAAAGTCCAGCGCCTGCTCCCACACCAAAGGGGCCAGGACTGCAAGCTGTTGCTGGCCCTTCACCTTCCCTTGGCAGCCCTTCCACAGCCCCAAAGACACTGCCGCTCTGAGCTTGCCAGCCACCTCAGGGTGCCGACGTTGTTGCCTTGCTCGCTCTCAGCACTGCCAGAGCCCAGCTCCCAAATGGAAAACGTCCAGCGCCTGCTCCCACACCAAAGGGGCCAGGACTGCAAGCTGTTGCTGGCCCTCCCCTTCCCTTGGCAGCCCTTCCACAGCCCCACAGACACTGCCGCTCTGAGCTTGCCAGCCACCTCAGGGTGCCGACGTTGTTGCCTTGCTCGCTCTCAGTCCTGCGAAAGCCCAGCTCCCAAATGGAAAACGTCCAGCGCCTGCTCCCACACCAAAGGGGCCAGGACTGCAAGCTGTTGCTGGCCCTCACCTTCCCTTGGCAGCCCTTCCACAGCCCCACAGACACTGCCGCTCTGAGCTTGCCAGCCACCTCAGGGTGCCGACGTTGTTGCCTTGCTCGCTCTCAGCAGTGCCAGAGCCCAGCTCCCAAAAGGAAAACGTCCAGCGCCTGCTCCCACACCAAAGGGGCCAGGACTGCAAGCTGTTGCTGGCCCTCACCTTCCCTTGGCAGCCCTTCCACAGCCCCACAGAACCTGGCGCGCTGAGCTTGCCAGCCACCTCAGGGTGCCGACGTTGTTGCCTTGCTCGCTCTCAGGCCTGCGAAAGCCCAGCTCCCAAATGGAAAACGTCCAGCGCCTGCTCCCACACCAAAGGGGCCAGGACTGCAAGCTGTTGCTGGCCCTCACCTTCCCTTGGCAGCCCTTCCACAGCCCCACAGACACTGCCGCTCTGAGCTTGCCAGCCACCTCAGGGTGCCGACGTTGTTGCCTTGCTCGCTCTCAGCACTGCCAGAGCCCAGCTCCCAAATGGAAAACGTCCAGCGCCTGCTCCCACACCAAAGGGGCCAGGACTGCAAGCTGTTGCTGGCCCTCACCTTCCCTTGGCAGCCCTTCCACAGCCCCACAGACACTGCTGCTCTGAGCTTGCCAGCCACCTCAGGGTGCCGACGTTGTTGCCTTGCTCGCTCTCAGTCCTGCGAAAGGCCAGCTCCCAAATGGAAAACGTCCAGCGCCTGCTCCCACACCAAAGGGGCCAGGACTGCAAGCTGTTGCTGGCCCTCACCTTCCCTTGGCAGCCCTTCCACAGCCCCACAGACACTGCCGCTCTGAGCTTGCCAGCCACCTCAGGGTGCCGACGTTGTTGCCTTGCTCGCTCTCAGGCCTGCGAAAGCCCAGCTCCCAAATGGAAAACGTCCAGCGCCTGCTCCCACACCAAAGGGGCCAGGACTGCAAGCTGTTGCTGGCCCTCACCTTCCCTTGGCAGCCCTTCCACAGCCCCACAGACACTGCCGCTCTGAGCTTGCCAGCCACCTCAGGGTGCCGACGTTGTTGCCTTGCTCGCTCTCAGTCCTGCGAAAGCCCAGCTCCCAAATGGAAAACGTCCAGCGCCTGCTCCCACACCAAAGGGGCCAGGACTGCAAGCTGTTGCTGGCCCTCACCTTCCCTTGGCAGCCCTTCCACAGCCCCACAGACACTGCTGCTCTGAGCTTGCCAGCCACCTCAGGGTGCCGACGTTGTTGCCTTGCTCGCTCTCAGGCCTGCGAAAGCCCAGCTCCCAAATGGAAAACGTCCAGCGCCTGCTCCCACACCAAAGGGGCCAGGACTGCAAGCTGTTGCTGGCCCTCCCCTTCCCTTGGCAGCCCTTCCACAGCCCCACAGACACTGCCGCTCTGAGCTTGCCAGCCACCTCAGGGTGCCGACGTTGTTGCCTTGCTCGCTCTCAGCAGTGCCAGAGCCCAGCTCCCAAAAGGAAAACGTCCAGCGCCTGCTCCCACACCAAAGGGGCCAGGACTGCAAGCTGTTGCTGGCCCTCACCTTCCCTTGGCAGCCCTTCCACAGCCCCACAGACACTGCCGCTCTGAGCTTGCCAGCCACCTCAGGGTGCCGACGTTGTTGCCTTGCTCGCTCTCAGGCCTGCGAAAGCCCAGCTCCCAAATGGAAAACGTCCAGCGCCTGCTCCCACACCAAAGGGGCCAGGACTGCAAGCTGTTGCTGGCCCTCACCTTCCCTTGGCAGCCCTTCCACAGCCCCACAGACACTGCCGCTCTGAGCTTGCCAGCCACCTCAGGGTGCCGGCGTTGTTGCCTTGCTCGCTCTCAGGCCTGCGAAAGCCCAGCTCCCAAATGGAAAACGTCCAGCGCCTGCTCCCACACCAAAGGGGCCAGGACTGCAAGCTGTTGCTGGCCCTCACCTTCCCTTGGCAGCCCTTCCACAGCCCCACAGACACTGCCGCTCTGAGCTTGCCAGCCACCTCAGGGTGCCGACGTTGTTGCCTTGCTCGCTCTCAGTCCTGCGAAAGCCCAGCTCCCAAATGGAAAACGTCCAGCGCCTGCTCCCACACCAAAGGGGCCAGGACTGCAAGCTGTTGCTGGCCCTCACCTTCCCTTGGCAGCCCTTCCACAGCCCCACAGACACTGCCGCTCTGAGCTTGCCAGCCACCTCAGGGTGCCGACGTTGTTGCCTTGCTCGCTCTCAGGCCTGCGAAAGCCCAGCTCCCAAATGGAAAACGTCCAGCGCCTGCTCCCACACCAAAGGGGCCAGGACTGCAAGCTGTTGCTGGCCCTCCCCTTCCCTTGGCAGCCCTTCCACAGCCCCACAGACACTGCCGCTCTGAGCTTGCCAGCCACCTCAGGGTGCCGACGTTGTTGCCTTGCTCGCTCTCAGCAGTGCCAGAGCCCAGCTCCCAAAAGGAAAACGTCCAGCGCCTGCTCCCACACCAAAGGGGCCAGGACTGCAAGCTGTTGCTGGCCCTCACCTTCCCTTGGCAGCCCTTCCACAGCCCCACAGACACTGCCGCTCTGAGCTTGCCAGCCACCTCAGGGTGCCGACGTTGTTGCCTTGCTCGCTCTCAGGCCTGCGAAAGCCCAGCTCCCAAATGGAAAACGTCCAGCGCCTGCTCCCACACCAAAGGGGCCAGGACTGCAAGCTGTTGCTGGCCCTCACCTTCCCTTGGCAGCCCTTCCACAGCCCCACAGACACTGCCGCTCTGAGCTTGCCAGCCACCTCAGGGTGCCGGCGTTGTTGCCTTGCTCGCTCTCAGGCCTGCGAAAGCCCAGCTCCCAAATGGAAAACGTCCAGCGCCTGCTCCCACACCAAAGGGGCCAGGACTGCAAGCTGTTGCTGGCCCTCACCTTCCCTTGGCAGCCCTTCCACAGCCCCACAGACACTGCCGCTCTGAGCTTGCCAGCCACCTCAGGGTGCCGACGTTGTTGCCTTGCTCGCTCTCAGGCCTGCGAAAGCCCAGCTCCCAAATGGAAAACGTCCAGCGCCTGCTCCCACACCAAAGGGGCCAGGACTGCAAGCTGTTGCTGGCCCTCACCTTCCCTTGGCAGCCCTTCCACAGCCCCACAGACACTGCCGCTCTGAGCTTGCCAGCCACCTCAGGGTGCCGACGTTGTTGCCTTGCTCGCTCTCAGGCCTGCGAAAGCCCAGCTCCCAAATGGAAAACGTCCAGCGCCTGCTCCCACACCAAAGGGGCCAGGACTGCAAGCTGTTGCTGGCCCTCACCTTCCCTTGGCAGCCCTTCCACAGCCCCACAGACACTGCCGCTCTGAGCTTGCCAGCCACCTCAGGGTGCCGACGTTGTTGCCTTGCTCGCTCTCAGCAGTGCCAGAGCCCAGCTCCCAAAAGGAAAAAGTCCAGCGCCTGCTCCCACACCAAAGGGGCCAGGACTGCAAGCTGTTGCTGGCCCTTCACCTTCCCTTGGCAGCCCTTCCACAGCCCCAAAGACACTGCCGCTCTGAGCTTGCCAGCCACCTCAGGGTGCCGACGTTGTTGCCTTGCTCGCTCTCAGGCCTGCGAAAGCCCAGCTCCCAAATGGAAAACGTCCAGCGCCTGCTCCCACACCAAAGGGGCCAGGACTGCAAGCTGTTGCTGGCCCTCACCTTCCCTTGGCAGCCCTTCCACAGCCCCACAGACACTGCCGCTCTGAGCTTGCCAGCCACCTCAGGGTGCCGACGTTGTTGCCTTGCTCGCTCTCAGTCCTGCGAAAGCCCAGCTCCCAAATGGAAAACGTCCAGCGCCTGCTCCCACACCAAAGGGGCCAGGACTGCAAGCTGTTGCTGGCCCTCACCTTCCCTTGGCAGCCCTTCCACAGCCCCACAGACACTGCTGCTCTGAGCTTGCCAGCCACCTCAGGGTGCCGACGTTGTTGCCTTGCTCGCTCTCAGGCCTGCGAAAGCCCAGCTCCCAAATGGAAAACGTCCAGCGCCTGCTCCCACACCAAAGGGGCCAGGACTGCAAGCTGTTGCTGGCCCTCCCCTTCCCTTGGCAGCCCTTCCACAGCCCCACAGACACTGCCGCTCTGAGCTTGCCAGCCACCTCAGGGTGCCGACGTTGTTGCCTTGCTCGCTCTCAGCAGTGCCAGAGCCCAGCTCCCAAAAGGAAAACGTCCAGCGCCTGCTCCCACACCAAAGGGGCCAGGACTGCAAGCTGTTGCTGGCCCTCACCTTCCCTTGGCAGCCCTTCCACAGCCCCACAGACACTGCCGCTCTGAGCTTGCCAGCCACCTCAGGGTGCCGACGTTGTTGCCTTGCTCGCTCTCAGTCCTGCGAAAGCCCAGCTCCCAAATGGAAAACGTCCAGCGCCTGCTCCCACACCAAAGGGGCCAGGACTGCAAGCTGTTGCTGGCCCTCACCTTCCCTTGGCAGCCCTTCCACAGCCCCACAGACACTGCCGCTCTGAGCTTGCCAGCCACCTCAGGGTGCCGACGTTGTTGCCTTGCTCGCTCTCAGGCCTGCGAAAGCCCAGCTCCCAAATGGAAAACGTCCAGCGCCTGCTCCCACACCAAAGGGGCCAGGACTGCAAGCTGTTGCTGGCCCTCACCTTCCCTTGCCAGCCCTTCCACAGCCCCACAGACACTGCCGCTCTGAGCTTGCCAGCCACCTCAGGGTGCCGACGTTGTTGCCTTGCTCGCTCTCAGGCCTGCGAAAGCCCAGCTCCCAAATGGAAAACGTCCAGCGCCTGCTCCCACACCAAAGGGGCCAGGACTGCAAGCTGTTGCTGGCCCTCACCTTCCCTTGGCAGCCCTTCCACAGCCCCACAGACACTGCCGCTCTGAGCTTGCCAGCCACCTCAGGGTGCCGACGTTGTTGCCTTGCTCGCTCTCAGGCCTGCGAAAGCCCAGCTCCCAAATGGAAAACGTCCAGCGCCTGCTCCCACACCAAAGGGGCCAGGACTGCAAGCTGTTGCTGGCCCTCACCTTCCCTTGGCAGCCCTTCCACAGCCCCACAGACACTGCCGCTCTGAGCTTGCCAGCCACCTCAGGGTGCCGGCGTTGTTGCCTTGCTCGCTCTCAGGCCTGCGAAAGCCCAGCTCCCAAATGGAAAATGTCCAGCGCCTGCTCCCACACCAAAGGGGCCAGGACTGCAAGCTGTTGCTGGCCCTCACCTTCCCTTGGCAGCCCTTCCACAGCCCCACAGACACTGCCGCTCTGAGCTTGCCAGCCACCTCAGGGTGCCGACGTTGTTGCCTTGCTCGCTCTCAGCACTGCCAGAGCCCAGCTCCCAAATGGAAAACGTCCAGCGCCTGCTCCCACACCAAAGGGGCCAGGACTGCAAGCTGTTGCTGGCCCTCACCTTCCCTTGGCAGCCCTTCCACAGCCCCAAAGACACTGCCGCTCTGAGCTTGCCAGCCACCTCAGGGTGCCGACGTTGTTGCCTTGCTCGCTCTCAGGCCTGCGAAAGCCCAGCTCCCAAATGGAAAACGTCCAGCGCCTGCTCCCACACCAAAGGGGCCAGGACTGCAAGCTGTTGCTGGCCCTCACCTTCCCTTGCCAGCCCTTCCACAGCCCCACAGACACTGCCGCTCTGAGCTTGCCAGCCACCTCAGGGTGCCGACGTTGTTGCCTTGCTCGCTCTCAGGCCTGCGAAAGCCCAGCTCCCAAATGGAAAACGTCCAGCGCCTGCTCCCACACCAAAGGGGCCAGGACTGCAAGCTGTTGCTGGCCCTCCCCTTCCCTTGGCAGCCCTTCCACAGCCCCACAGACACTGCTGCTCTGAGCTTGCCAGCCACCTCAGGGTGCCGACGTTGTTGCCTTGCTCGCTCTCAGGCCTGCGAAAGCCCAGCTCCCAAATGGAAAACGTCCAGCGCCTGCTCCCACACCAAAGGGGCCAGGACTGCAAGCTGTTGCTGGCCCTCCCCTTCCCTTGGCAGCCCTTCCACAGCCCCACAGACACTGCCGCTCTGAGCTTGCCAGCCACCTCAGGGTGCCGACGTTGTTGCCTTGCTCGCTCTCAGCACTGCCAGAGCCCAGCTCCCAAAAGGAAAACGTCCAGCGCCTGCTCCCACACCAAAGGGGCCAGGACTGCAAGCTGTTGCTGGCCCTCACCTTCCCTTGGCAGCCCTTCCACAGCCCCACAGACACTGCCGCTCTGAGCTTGCCAGCCACCTCAGGGTGCCGACGTTGTTGCCTTGCTCGCTCTCAGGCCTGCGAAAGCCCAGCTCCCAAATGGAAAATGTCCAGCGCCTGCTCCCACACCAAAGGGGCCAGGACTGCAAGCTGTTGCTGGCCCTCACCTTCCCTTGGCAGCCCTTCCACAGCCCCACAGACACTGCCGCTCTGAGCTTGCCAGCCACCTCAGGGTGCCGACATTGTTGCCTTGCTCGCTCTCAGTCCTGCGAAAGCCCAGCTTCCAAATGGAAAACGTCCAGCGCCTGCTCCCACACCAAAGGGGCCAGGACTGCAAGCTGTTGCTGGCCCTCACCTTCCCTTGGCAGCCCTTCCACAGCCCCACAGACACTGCCGCTCTGAGCTTGCCAGCCACCTCAGGGTGCCGGCGTTGTTGCCTTGCTCGCTCTCAGGCCTGCGAAAGCCCAGCTCCCAAATGGAAAATGTCCAGCGCCTGCTCCCACACCAAAGGGGCCAGGACTGCAAGCTGTTGCTGGCCCTCACCTTCCCTTGGCAGCCCTTCCACAGCCCCACAGACACTGCCGCTCTGAGCTTGCCAGCCACCTCAGGGTGCCGACATTGTTGCCTTGCTCGCTCTCAGGCCTGCGAAAGCCCAGCTCCCAAATGGAAAACGTCCAGCGCCTGCTCCCACACCAAAGGGGCCAGGACTGCAAGCTGTTGCTGGCCCTCACCTTCCCTTGGCAGCCCTTCCACAGCCCCACAGACACTGCCGCTCTGAGCTTGCCAGCCACCTCAGGGTGCCGACATTGTTGCCTTGCTCGCTCTCAGTCCTGCGAAAGACCAGCTTCCAAATGGAAAACGTCCAGCGCCTGCTCCCACACCAAAGGGGCCAGGACTGCAAGCTGTTGCTGGCCCTCACCTTCCCTTGGCAGCCCTTCCACAGCCCCACAGACACTGCCGCTCTGAGCTTGCCAGCCACCTCAGGGTGCCGACGTTGTTGCCTTGCTCGCTCTCAGCACTGCCAGAGCCCAGCTCCCAAATGGAAAACGTCCAGCGCCTGCTCCCACACCAAAGGGGCCAGGACTGCAAGCTGTTGCTGGCCCTCACCTTCCCTTGGCAGCCCTTCCACAGCCCCAAAGACACTGCCGCTCTGAGCTTGCCAGCCACCTCAGGGTGCCGACGTTGTTGCCTTGCTCGCTCTCAGGCCTGCGAAAGCCCAGCTCCCAAATGGAAAACGTCCAGCGCCTGCTCCCACACCAAAGGGGCCAGGACTGCAAGCTGTTGCTGGCCCTCACCTTCCCTTGGCAGCCCTTCCACAGCCCCACAGACACTGCCGCTCTGAGCTTGCCAGCCACCTCAGGGTGCCGACGTTGTTGCCTTGCTCGCTCTCAGGCCTGCGAAAGCCCAGCTCCCAAATGGAAAACGTCCAGCGCCTGCTCCCACACCAAAGGGGCCAGGACTGCAAGCTGTTGCTGGCCCTCACCTTCCCTTGGCAGCCCTTCCACAGCCCCACAGACACTGCTGCTCTGAGCTTGCCAGCCACCTCAGGGTGCCGACGTTGTTGCCTTGCTCGCTCTCAGGCCTGCGAAAGCCCAGCTCCCAAATGGAAAACGTCCAGCGCCTGCTCCCACACCAAAGGGGCCAGGACTGCAAGCTGTTGCTGGCCCTCCCCTTCCCTTGGCAGCCCTTCCACAGCCCCACAGACACTGCCGCTCTGAGCTTGCCAGCCACCTCAGGGTGCCGACGTTGTTGCCTTGCTCGCTCTCAGCAGTGCCAGAGCCCAGCTCCCAAAAGGAAAACGTCCAGCGCCTGCTCCCACACCAAAGGGGCCAGGACTGCAAGCTGTTGCTGGCCCTCACCTTCCCTTGGCAGCCCTTCCACAGCCCCACAGACACTGCCGCTCTGAGCTTGCCAGCCACCTCAGGGTGCCGGCGTTGTTGCCTTGCTCGCTCTCAGGCCTGCGAAAGCCCAGCTCCCAAATGGAAAACGTCCAGCGCCTGCTCCCACACCAAAGGGGCCAGGACTGCAAGCTGTTGCTGGCCCTCACCTTCCCTTGGCAGCCCTTCCACAGCCCCACAGACACTGCCGCTCTGAGCTTGCCAGCCACCTCAGGGTGCCGACGTTGTTGCCTTGCTCGCTCTCAGGCCTGCGAAAGCCCAGCTCCCAAATGGAAAACGTCCAGCGCCTGCTCCCACACCAAAGGGGCCAGGACTGCAAGCTGTTGCTGGCCCTCACCTTCCCTTGGCAGCCCTTCCACAGCCCCACAGACACTGCCGCTCTGAGCTTGCCAGCCACCTCAGGGTGCCGACGTTGTTGCCTTGCTCGCTCTCAGGCCTGCGAAAGCCCAGCTCCCAAATGGAAAACGTCCAGCGCCTGCTCCCACACCAAAGGGGCCAGGACTGCAAGCTGTTGCTGGCCCTCACCTTCCCTTGGCAGCCCTTCCACAGCCCCACAGACACTGCCGCTCTGAGCTTGCCAGCCACCTCAGGGTGCCGACGTTGTTGCCTTGCTCGCTCTCAGCAGTGCCAGAGCCCAGCTCCCAAAAGGAAAAAGTCCAGCGCCTGCTCCCACACCAAAGGGGCCAGGACTGCAAGCTGTTGCTGGCCCTTCACCTTCCCTTGGCAGCCCTTCCACAGCCCCAAAGACACTGCCGCTCTGAGCTTGCCAGCCACCTCAGGGTGCCGACGTTGTTGCCTTGCTCGCTCTCAGGCCTGCGAAAGCCCAGCTCCCAAATGGAAAACGTCCAGCGCCTGCTCCCACACCAAAGGGGCCAGGACTGCAAGCTGTTGCTGGCCCTCACCTTCCCTTGGCAGCCCTTCCACAGCCCCACAGACACTGCCGCTCTGAGCTTGCCAGCCACCTCAGGGTGCCGACGTTGTTGCCTTGCTCGCTCTCAGTCCTGCGAAAGCCCAGCTCCCAAATGGAAAACGTCCAGCGCCTGCTCCCACACCAAAGGGGCCAGGACTGCAAGCTGTTGCTGGCCCTCACCTTCCCTTGGCAGCCCTTCCACAGCCCCACAGACACTGCTGCTCTGAGCTTGCCAGCCACCTCAGGGTGCCGACGTTGTTGCCTTGCTCGCTCTCAGGCCTGCGAAAGCCCAGCTCCCAAATGGAAAACGTCCAGCGCCTGCTCCCACACCAAAGGGGCCAGGACTGCAAGCTGTTGCTGGCCCTCCCCTTCCCTTGGCAGCCCTTCCACAGCCCCACAGACACTGCCGCTCTGAGCTTGCCAGCCACCTCAGGGTGCCGACGTTGTTGCCTTGCTCGCTCTCAGCAGTGCCAGAGCCCAGCTCCCAAAAGGAAAACGTCCAGCGCCTGCTCCCACACCAAAGGGGCCAGGACTGCAAGCTGTTGCTGGCCCTCACCTTCCCTTGGCAGCCCTTCCACAGCCCCACAGACACTGCCGCTCTGAGCTTGCCAGCCACCTCAGGGTGCCGACGTTGTTGCCTTGCTCGCTCTCAGTCCTGCGAAAGCCCAGCTCCCAAATGGAAAACGTCCAGCGCCTGCTCCCACACCAAAGGGGCCAGGACTGCAAGCTGTTGCTGGCCCTCACCTTCCCTTGGCAGCCCTTCCACAGCCCCACAGACACTGCCGCTCTGAGCTTGCCAGCCACCTCAGGGTGCCGACGTTGTTGCCTTGCTCGCTCTCAGGCCTGCGAAAGCCCAGCTCCCAAATGGAAAACGTCCAGCGCCTGCTCCCACACCAAAGGGGCCAGGACTGCAAGCTGTTGCTGGCCCTCACCTTCCCTTGCCAGCCCTTCCACAGCCCCACAGACACTGCCGCTCTGAGCTTGCCAGCCACCTCAGGGTGCCGACGTTGTTGCCTTGCTCGCTCTCAGGCCTGCGAAAGCCCAGCTCCCAAATGGAAAACGTCCAGCGCCTGCTCCCACACCAAAGGGGCCAGGACTGCAAGCTGTTGCTGGCCCTCACCTTCCCTTGGCAGCCCTTCCACAGCCCCACAGACACTGCCGCTCTGAGCTTGCCAGCCACCTCAGGGTGCCGACGTTGTTGCCTTGCTCGCTCTCAGGCCTGCGAAAGCCCAGCTCCCAAATGGAAAACGTCCAGCGCCTGCTCCCACACCAAAGGGGCCAGGACTGCAAGCTGTTGCTGGCCCTCACCTTCCCTTGGCAGCCCTTCCACAGCCCCACAGACACTGCCGCTCTGAGCTTGCCAGCCACCTCAGGGTGCCGGCGTTGTTGCCTTGCTCGCTCTCAGGCCTGCGAAAGCCCAGCTCCCAAATGGAAAATGTCCAGCGCCTGCTCCCACACCAAAGGGGCCAGGACTGCAAGCTGTTGCTGGCCCTCACCTTCCCTTGGCAGCCCTTCCACAGCCCCACAGACACTGCCGCTCTGAGCTTGCCAGCCACCTCAGGGTGCCGACGTTGTTGCCTTGCTCGCTCTCAGCACTGCCAGAGCCCAGCTCCCAAATGGAAAACGTCCAGCGCCTGCTCCCACACCAAAGGGGCCAGGACTGCAAGCTGTTGCTGGCCCTCACCTTCCCTTGGCAGCCCTTCCACAGCCCCAAAGACACTGCCGCTCTGAGCTTGCCAGCCACCTCAGGGTGCCGACGTTGTTGCCTTGCTCGCTCTCAGGCCTGCGAAAGCCCAGCTCCCAAATGGAAAACGTCCAGCGCCTGCTCCCACACCAAAGGGGCCAGGACTGCAAGCTGTTGCTGGCCCTCACCTTCCCTTGCCAGCCCTTCCACAGCCCCACAGACACTGCCGCTCTGAGCTTGCCAGCCACCTCAGGGTGCCGACGTTGTTGCCTTGCTCGCTCTCAGGCCTGCGAAAGCCCAGCTCCCAAATGGAAAACGTCCAGCGCCTGCTCCCACACCAAAGGGGCCAGGACTGCAAGCTGTTGCTGGCCCTCACCTTCCCTTGGCAGCCCTTCCACAGCCCCACAGACACTGCTGCTCTGAGCTTGCCAGCCACCTCAGGGTGCCGACGTTGTTGCCTTGCTCGCTCTCAGGCCTGCGAAAGCCCAGCTCCCAAATGGAAAACGTCCAGCGCCTGCTCCCACACCAAAGGGGCCAGGACTGCAAGCTGTTGCTGGCCCTCCCCTTCCCTTGGCAGCCCTTCCACAGCCCCACAGACACTGCCGCTCTGAGCTTGCCAGCCACCTCAGGGTGCCGACGTTGTTGCCTTGCTCGCTCTCAGCACTGCCAGAGCCCAGCTCCCAAAAGGAAAACGTCCAGCGCCTGCTCCCACACCAAAGGGGCCAGGACTGCAAGCTGTTGCTGGCCCTCACCTTCCCTTGGCAGCCCTTCCACAGCCCCACAGACACTGCCGCTCTGAGCTTGCCAGCCACCTCAGGGTGCCGACGTTGTTGCCTTGCTCGCTCTCAGGCCTGCGAAAGCCCAGCTCCCAAATGGAAAATGTCCAGCGCCTGCTCCCACACCAAAGGGGCCAGGACTGCAAGCTGTTGCTGGCCCTCACCTTCCCTTGGCAGCCCTTCCACAGCCCCACAGACACTGCCGCTCTGAGCTTGCCAGCCACCTCAGGGTGCCGACATTGTTGCCTTGCTCGCTCTCAGTCCTGCGAAAGCCCAGCTTCCAAATGGAAAACGTCCAGCGCCTGCTCCCACACCAAAGGGGCCAGGACTGCAAGCTGTTGCTGGCCCTCACCTTCCCTTGGCAGCCCTTCCACAGCCCCACAGACACTGCCGCTCTGAGCTTGCCAGCCACCTCAGGGTGCCGGCGTTGTTGCCTTGCTCGCTCTCAGGCCTGCGAAAGCCCAGCTCCCAAATGGAAAATGTCCAGCGCCTGCTCCCACACCAAAGGGGCCAGGACTGCAAGCTGTTGCTGGCCCTCACCTTCCCTTGGCAGCCCTTCCACAGCCCCACAGACACTGCCGCTCTGAGCTTGCCAGCCACCTCAGGGTGCCGACATTGTTGCCTTGCTCGCTCTCAGGCCTGCGAAAGCCCAGCTCCCAAATGGAAAACGTCCAGCGCCTGCTCCCACACCAAAGGGGCCAGGACTGCAAGCTGTTGCTGGCCCTCACCTTCCCTTGGCAGCCCTTCCACAGCCCCACAGACACTGCCGCTCTGAGCTTGCCAGCCACCTCAGGGTGCCGACATTGTTGCCTTGCTCGCTCTCAGTCCTGCGAAAGACCAGCTTCCAAATGGAAAACGTCCAGCGCCTGCTCCCACACCAAAGGGGCCAGGACTGCAAGCTGTTGCTGGCCCTCACCTTCCCTTGGCAGCCCTTCCACAGCCCCACAGACACTGCCGCTCTGAGCTTGCCAGCCACCTCAGGGTGCCGACGTTGTTGCCTTGCTCGCTCTCAGCACTGCCAGAGCCCAGCTCCCAAATGGAAAACGTCCAGCGCCTGCTCCCACACCAAAGGGGCCAGGACTGCAAGCTGTTGCTGGCCCTCACCTTCCCTTGGCAGCCCTTCCACAGCCCCAAAGACACTGCCGCTCTGAGCTTGCCAGCCACCTCAGGGTGCCGACGTTGTTGCCTTGCTCGCTCTCAGGCCTGCGAAAGCCCAGCTCCCAAATGGAAAACGTCCAGCGCCTGCTCCCACACCAAAGGGGCCAGGACTGCAAGCTGTTGCTGGCCCTCACCTTCCCTTGGCAGCCCTTCCACAGCCCCACAGACACTGCCGCTCTGAGCTTGCCAGCCACCTCAGGGTGCCGACGTTGTTGCCTTGCTCGCTCTCAGGCCTGCGAAAGCCCAGCTCCCAAATGGAAAACGTCCAGCGCCTGCTCCCACACCAAAGGGGCCAGGACTGCAAGCTGTTGCTGGCCCTCACCTTCCCTTGGCAGCCCTTCCACAGCCCCACAGACACTGCTGCTCTGAGCTTGCCAGCCACCTCAGGGTGCCGACGTTGTTGCCTTGCTCGCTCTCAGGCCTGCGAAAGCCCAGCTCCCAAATGGAAAACGTCCAGCGCCTGCTCCCACACCAAAGGGGCCAGGACTGCAAGCTGTTGCTGGCCCTCCCCTTCCCTTGGCAGCCCTTCCACAGCCCCACAGACACTGCCGCTCTGAGCTTGCCAGCCACCTCAGGGTGCCGACGTTGTTGCCTTGCTCGCTCTCAGCAGTGCCAGAGCCCAGCTCCCAAAAGGAAAACGTCCAGCGCCTGCTCCCACACCAAAGGGGCCAGGACTGCAAGCTGTTGCTGGCCCTCACCTTCCCTTGGCAGCCCTTCCACAGCCCCACAGACACTGCCGCTCTGAGCTTGCCAGCCACCTCAGGGTGCCGACGTTGTTGCCTTGCTCGCTCTCAGGCCTGCGAAAGCCCAGCTCCCAAATGGAAAACGTCCAGCGCCTGCTCCCACACCAAAGGGGCCAGGACTGCAAGCTGTTGCTGGCCCTCACCTTCCCTTGGCAGCCCTTCCACAGCCCCACAGACACTGCCGCTCTGAGCTTGCCAGCCACCTCAGGGTGCCGACGTTGTTGCCTTGCTCGCTCTCAGGCCTGCGAAAGGCCAGCTTCCAAATGGAAAACGTCCAGCGCCTGCTCCCACACCAAAGGGGCCAGGACTGCAAGCTGTTGCTGGCCCTCACCTTCCCTTGGCAGCCCTTCCACAGCCCCACAGACACTGCCGCTCTGAGCTTGCCAGCCACCTCAGGGTGCCGACGTTTTTGCCTTGCTCGCTCTCAGTCCTGCGAAAGCCCAGCTCCCAAATGGAAAACGTCCAGCGCCTGCTCCCACACCAAAGGGGCCAGGACTGCAAGCTGTTGCTGGCCCTCACCTTCCCTTGGCAGCCCTTCCACAGCCCCACAGACACTGCCGCTCTGAGCTTGCCAGCCACCTCAGGGTGCCAACGTTGTTGCCTTGCTCGCTCTCAGCACTGCCAGAGCCCAGCTCCCAAATGGAAAACGTCCAGCGCCTGCTCCCACACCAAAGGGGCCAGGACTGCAAGCTGTTGCTGGCCCTCACCTTCCCTTGGCAGCCCTTCCACAGCCCCACAGAACCTGGCGCGCTGAGCTTGCCAGCCACCTCAGGGTGCCGACGTTGTTGCCTTGCTCGCTCTCAGCAGTGCCAGAGCCCAGCTCCCAAAAGGAAAACGTCCAGCGCCTGCTCCCACACCAAAGGGGCCAGGACTGCAAGCTGTTGCTGGCCCTCACCTTCCCTTGGCAGCCCTTCCACAGCCCCACAGACACTGCCGCTCTGAGCTTGCCAGCCACCTCAGGGTGCCGACGTTGTTGCCTTGCTCGCTCTCAGTCCTGCGAAAGCCCAGCTCCCAAATGGAAAACGTCCAGCGCCTGCTCCCACACCAAAGGGGCCAGGACTGCAAGCTGTTGCTGGCCCTCACCTTCCCTTGGCAGCCCTTCCACAGCCCCACAGACACTGCCGCTCTGAGCTTGCCAGCCACCTCAGGGTGCCGACGTTGTTGCCTTGCTCGCTCTCAGGCCTGCGAAAGCCCAGCTCCCAAATGGAAAACGTCCAGCGCCTGCTCCCACACCAAAGGGGCCAGGACTGCAAGCTGTTGCTGGCCCTCACCTTCCCTTGCCAGCCCTTCCACAGCCCCACAGACACTGCCGCTCTGAGCTTGCCAGCCACCTCAGGGTGCCGACGTTGTTGCCTTGCTCGCTCTCAGGCCTGCGAAAGCCCAGCTCCCAAATGGAAAACGTCCAGCGCCTGCTCCCACACCAAAGGGGCCAGGACTGCAAGCTGTTGCTGGCCCTCACCTCCCTTGGCAGCCCTTCCACAGCCCCACAGACACTGCCGCTCTGAGCTTGCCAGCCACCTCAGGGTGCCGACGTTGTTGCCTTGCTCGCTCTCAGGCCTGCGAAAGCCCAGCTCCCAAATGGAAAACGTCCAGCGCCTGCTCCCACACCAAAGGGGCCAGGACTGCAAGCTGTTGCTGGCCCTCACCTTCCCTTGGCAGCCCTTCCACAGCCCCACAGACACTGCCGCTCTGAGCTTGCCAGCCACCTCAGGGTGCCGGCGTTGTTGCCTTGCTCGCTCTCAGGCCTGCGAAAGCCCAGCTTCCAAATGGAAAACGTCCAGCGCCTGCTCCCACACCAAAGGGGCCAGGACTGCAAGCTGTTGCTGGCCCTCACCTTCCCTTGGCAGCCCTTCCACAGCCCCACAGACACTGCCGCTCTGAGCTTGCCAGCCACCTCAGGGTGCCGACGTTGTTGCCTTGCTCGCTCTCAGCACTGCCAGAGCCCAGCTCCCAAAAGGAAAACGTCCAGCGCCTGCTCCCACACCAAAGGGGCCAGGACTGCAAGCTGTTGCTGGCCCTCACCTTCCCTTGGCAGCCCTTCCACAGCCCCACAGACACTGCCGCTCTGAGCTTGCCAGCCACCTCAGGGTGCCGACGTTGTTGCCTTGCTCGCTCTCAGGCCTGCGAAAGCCCAGCTCCCAAATGGAAAACGTCCAGCGCCTGCTCCCACACCAAAGGGGCCAGGACTGCAAGCTGTTGCTGGCCCTCACCTTCCCTTGGCAGCCCTTCCACAGCCCCACAGACACTGCCGCTCTGAGCTTGCCAGCCACCTCAGGGTGCCGACGTTGTTGCCTTGCTCGCTCTCAGGCCTGCGAAAGCCCAGCTCCCAAATGGAAAACGTCCAGCGCCTGCTCCCACACCAAAGGGGCCAGGACTGCAAGCTGTTGCTGGCCCTCACCTTCCCTTGGCAGCCCTTCCACAGCCCCACAGACACTGCTGCTCTGAGCTTGCCAGCCACCTCAGGGTGCCGACGTTGTTGCCTTGCTCGCTCTCAGGCCTGCGAAAGCCCAGCTCCCAAATGGAAAACGTCCAGCGCCTGCTCCCACACCAAAGGGGCCAGGACTGCAAGCTGTTGCTGGCCCTCCCCTTCCCTTGGCAGCCCTTCCACAGCCCCACAGACACTGCCGCTCTGAGCTTGCCAGCCACCTCAGGGTGCCGACGTTGTTGCCTTGCTCGCTCTCAGCACTGCCAGAGCCCAGCTCCCAAATGGAAAACGTCCAGCGCCTGCTCCCACACCAAAGGGGCCAGGACTGCAAGCTGTTGCTGGCCCTCACCTTCCCTTGGCAGCCCTTCCACAGCCCCACAGACACTGCCGCTCTGAGCTTGCCAGCCACCTCAGGGTGCCGACGTTGTTGCCTTGCTCGCTCTCAGTCCTGCGAAAGCCCAGCTCCCAAATGGAAAACGTCCAGCGCCTGCTCCCACACCAAAGGGGCCAGGACTGCAAGCTGTTGCTGGCCCTCACCTTCCCTTGGCAGCCCTTCCACAGCCCCACAGACACTGCCGCTCTGAGCTTGCCAGCCACCTCAGGGTGCCGACGTTGTTGCCTTGCTCGCTCTCAGCAGTGCCAGAGCCCAGCTCCCAAAAGGAAAACGTCCAGCGCCTGCTCCCACACCAAAGGGGCCAGGACTGCAAGCTGTTGCTGGCCCTCACCTTCCCTTGGCAGCCCTTCCACAGCCCCACAGAACCTGGCGCGCTGAGCTTGCCAGCCACCTCAGGGTGCCGACGTTGTTGCCTTGCTCGCTCTCAGGCCTGCGAAAGCCCAGCTCCCAAATGGAAAACGTCCAGCGCCTGCTCCCACACCAAAGGGGCCAGGACTGCAAGCTGTTGCTGGCCCTCACCTTCCCTTGGCAGCCCTTCCGCAGCCCCACAGACACTGCCGCTCTGAGCTTGCCAGCCACCTCAGGGTGCCGACGTTGTTGCCTTGCTCGCTCTCAGCAGTGCCAGAGCCCAGCTCCCAAAAGGAAAACGTCCAGCGCCTGCTCCCACACCAAAGGGGCCAGGACTGCAAGCTGTTGCTGGCCCTCACCTTCCCTTGGCAGCCCTTCCACAGCCCCAAAGACACTGCCGCTCTGAGCTTGCCAGCCACCTCAGGGTGCCGACGTTGTTGCCTTGCTCGCTCTCAGTCCTGCGAAAGCCCAGCTCCCAAATGGAAAACGTCCAGCGCCTGCTCCCACACCAAAGGGGCCAGGACTGCAAGCTGTTGCTGGCCCTCACCTTCCCTTGGCAGCCCTTCCACAGCCCCACAGACACTGCCGCTCTGAGCTTGCCAGCCACCTCAGGGTGCCGACGTTGTTGCCTTGCTCGCTCTCAGCACTGCCAGAGCCCAGCTCCCAAATGGAAAACGTCCAGCGCCTGCTCCCACACCAAAGGGGCCAGGACTGCAAGCTGTTGCTGGCCCTCACCTTCCCTTGGCAGCCCTTCCACAGCCCCACAGACACTGCCGCTCTGAGCTTGCCAGCCACCTCAGGGTGCCGACGTTGTTGCCTTGCTCGCTCTCAGTCCTGCGAAAGCCCAGCTCCCAAATGGAAAACGTCCAGCGCCTGCTCCCACACCAAAGGGGCCAGGACTGCAAGCTGTTGCTGGCCCTCCCCTTCCCTTGGCAGCCCTTCCACAGCCCCACAGACACTGCCGCTCTGAGCTTGCCAGCCACCTCAGGGTGCCGACGTTGTTGCCTTGCTCGCTCTCAGGCCTGCGAAAGCCCAGCTCCCAAATGGAAAACGTCCAGCGCCTGCTCCCACACCAAAGGGGCCAGGACTGCAAGCTGTTGCTGGCCCTCACCTTCCCTTGGCAGCCCTTCCACAGCCCCAAAGACACTGCCGCTCTGAGCTTGCCAGCCACCTCAGGGTGCCGACATTGTTGCCTTGCTCGCTCTCAGCACTGCCAGAGCCCAGCTCCCAAATGGAAAACGTCCAGCGCCTGCTCCCACACCAAAGGGGCCAGGACTGCAAGCTGTTGCTGGCCCTCACCTTCCCTTGGCAGCCCTTCCACAGCCCCACAGAACCTGGCGCGCTGAGCTTGCCAGCCACCTCAGGGTGCCGACGTTGTTGCCTTGCTCGCTCTCAGTCCTGCGAAAGCCCAGCTCCCAAATGGAAAACGTCCAGCGCCTGCTCCCACACCAAAGGGGCCAGGACTGCAAGCTGTTGCTGGCCCTCACCTTCCCTTGGCAGCCCTTCCACAGCCCCACAGACACTGCTGCTCTGAGCTTGCCAGCCACCTCAGGGTGCCGACGTTGTTGCCTTGCTCGCTCTCAGTCTTGCGAAAGGCCAGCTTCCAAATGGAAAACGTCCAGCGCCTGCTCCCACACCAAAGGGGCCAGGACTGCAAGCTGTTGCTGGCCCTCACCTTCCCTTGGCAGCCCTTCCACAGCCCCACAGACACTGCCGCTCTGAGCTTGCCAGCCACCTCAGGGTGCCGACGTTGTTGCCTTGCTCGCTCTCAGCAGTGCCAGAGCCCAGCTCCCAAAAGGAAAACGTCCAGCGCCTGCTCCCACACCAAAGGGGCCAGGACTGCAAGCTGTTGCTGGCCCTCACCTTCCCTTGGCAGCCCTTCCACAGCCCCACAGACACTGCCGCTCTGAGCTTGCCAGCCACCTCAGGGTGCCGACGTTGTTGCCTTGCTCGCTCTCAGGCCTGCGAAAGCCCAGCTCCCAAATGGAAAACGTCCAGCGCCTGCTCCCACACCAAAGGGGCCAGGACTGCAAGCTGTTGCTGGCCCTCACCTTCCCTTGGCAGCCCTTCCACAGCCCCACAGACACTGCCGCTCTGAGCTTGCCAGCCACCTCAGGGTGCCGACGTTGTTGCCTTGCTCGCTCTCAGGCCTGCGAAAGCCCAGCTCCCAAATGGAAAACGTCCAGCGCCTGCTCCCACACCAAAGGGGCCAGGACTGCAAGCTGTTGCTGGCCCTCACCTTCCCTTGGCAGCCCTTCCACAGCCCCACAGACACTGCCGCTCTGAGCTTGCCAGCCACCTCAGGGTGCCGGCGTTGTTGCCTTGCTCGCTCTCAGCACTGCCAGAGCCCAGCTCCCAAATGGAAAACATCCAGCGCCTGCTCCCACACCAAAGGGGCCAGGACTGCAAGCTGTTGCTGGCCCTCACCTTCCCTTGGCAGCCCTTCCACAGCCCCAAAGACACTGCCGCTCTGAGCTTGCCAGCCACCTCAGGGTGCCGACGTTGTTGCCTTGCTCGCTCTCAGTCCTGCGAAAGCCCAGCTCCCAAATGGAAAACGTCCAGCGCCTGCTCCCACACCAAAGGGGCCAGGACTGCAAGCTGTTGCTGGCCCTCACCTTCCCTTGGCAGCCCTTCCACAGCCCCACAGACACTGCCGCTCTGAGCTTGCCAGCCACCTCAGGGTGCCGACGTTGTTGCCTTGCTCGCTCTCAGCACTGCCAGAGCCCAGCTCCCAAATGGAAAACGTCCAGCGCCTGCTCCCACACCAAAGGGGCCAGGACTGCAAGCTGTTGCTGGCCCTCACCTTCCCTTGGCAGCCCTTCCACAGCCCCACAGACACTGCCGCTCTGAGCTTGCCAGCCACCTCAGGGTGCCGACGTTGTTGCCTTGCTCGCTCTCAGGCCTGCGAAAGCCCAGCTCCCAAATGGAAAACGTCCAGCGCCTGCTCCCACACCAAAGGGGCCAGGACTGCAAGCTGTTGCTGGCCCTCCCCTTCCCTTGGCAGCCCTTCCACAGCCCCACAGACACTGCCGCTCTGAGCTTGCCAGCCACCTCAGGGTGCCGGCGTTGTTGCCTTGCTCGCTCTCAGGCCTGCGAAAGCCCAGCTCCCAAATGGAAAACGTCCAGCGCCTGCTCCCACACCAAAGGGGCCAGGACTGCAAGCTGTTGCTGGCCCTCACCTTCCCTTGGCAGCCCTTCCACAGCCCCACAGAACCTGGCGCGCTGAGCTTGCCAGCCACCTCAGGGTGCCGACGTTGTTGCCTTGCTCGCTCTCAGTCCTGCGAAAGCCCAGCTCCCAAATGGAAAACGTCCAGCGCCTGCTCCCACACCAAAGGGGCCAGGACTGCAAGCTGTTGCTGGCCCTCACCTTCCCTTGGCAGCCCTTCCACAGCCCCACAGACACTGCTGCTCTGAGCTTGCCAGCCACCTCAGGGTGCCGACGTTGTTGCCTTGCTCGCTCTCAGTCCTGCGAAAGGCCAGGTTCCAAATGGAAAACGTCCAGCGCCTGCTCCCACACCAAAGGGGCCAGGACTGCAAGCTGTTGCTGGCCCTCACCTTCCCTTGGCAGCCCTTCCACAGCCCCACAGACACTGCCGCTCTGAGCTTGCCAGCCACCTCAGGGTGCCGACGTTGTTGCCTTGCTCGCTCTCAGCACTGCCAGAGCCCAGCTCCCAAATGGAAAACGTCCAGCGCCTGCTCCCACACCAAAGGGGCCAGGACTGCAAGCTGTTGCTGGCCCTCACCTTCCCTTGGCAGCCCTTCCACAGCCCCACAGACACTGCCGCTCTGAGCTTGCCAGCCACCTCAGGGTGCCGGCGTTGTTGCCTTGCTCGCTCTCAGCACTGCCAGAGCCCAGCTCCCAAATGGAAAACGTCCAGCGCCTGCTCCCACACCAAAGGGGCCAGGACTGCAAGCTGTTGCTGGCCCTCACCTTCCCTTGGCAGCCCTTCCACAGCCCCACAGACACTGCCGCTCTGAGCTTGCCAGCCACCTCAGGGTGCCGACGTTGTTGCCTTGCTCGCTCTCAGGCCTGCGAAAGCCCAGCTCCCAAATGGAAAACGTCCAGCGCCTGCTCCCACACCAAAGGGGCCAGGACTGCAAGCTGTTGCTGGCCCTCACCTTCCCTTGGCAGCCCTTCCACAGCCCCACAGACACTGCCGCTCTGAGCTTGCCAGCCACCTCAGGGTGCCGACGTTGTTGCCTTGCTCGCTCTCAGCACTGCCAGAGCCCAGCTCCCAAATGGAAAACGTCCAGCGCCTGCTCCCACACCAAAGGGGCCAGGACTGCAAGCTGTTGCTGGCCCTCACCTTCCCTTGGCAGCCCTTCCACAGCCCCACAGACACTGCCGCTCTGAGCTTGCCAGCCACCTCAGGGTGCCGACGTTGTTGCCTTGCTCGCTCTCAGGCCTGCGAAAGCCCAGCTCCCAAATGGAAAACGTCCAGCGCCTGCTCCCACACCAAAGGGGCCAGGACTGCAAGCTGTTGCTGGCCCTCACCTTCCCTTGGCAGCCCTTCCACAGCCCCACAGACACTGCCGCTCTGAGCTTGCCAGCCACCTCAGGGTGCCGGCGTTGTTGCCTTGCTCGCTCTCAGGCCTGCGAAAGCCCAGCTCCCAAATGGAAAACGTCCAGCGCCTGCTCCCACACCAAAGGGGCCAGGACTGCAAGCTGTTGCTGGCCCTCCCCTTCCCTTGGCAGCCCTTCCACAGCCCCACAGACACTGCCGCTCTGAGCTTGCCAGCCACCTCAGGGTGCCGACGTTGTTGCCTTGCTCGCTCTCAGCACTGCCAGAGCCCAGCTCCCAAATGGAAAACGTCCAGCGCCTGCTCCCACACCAAAGGGGCCAGGACTGCAAGCTGTTGCTGGCCCTCACCTTCCCTTGGCAGCCCTTCCACAGCCCCACAGACACTGCCGCTCTGAGCTTGCCAGCCACCTCAGGGTGCCGGCGTTGTTGCCTTGCTCGCTCTCAGCACTGCCAGAGCCCAGCTCCCAAATGGAAAACGTCCAGCGCCTGCTCCCACACCAAAGGGGCCAGGATTGCAAGCTGTTGCTGGCCCTCACCTTCCCTTGGCAGCCCTTCCACAGCCCCAAAGACACTGCCGCTCTGAGCTTGCCAGCCACCTCAGGGTGCCGACGTTGTTGCCTTGCTCGCTCTCAGCACTGCCAGAGCCCAGCTCCCAAATGGAAAACGTCCAGCGCCTGCTCCCACACCAAAGGGGCCAGGACTGCAAGCTGTTGCTGGCCCTCACCTTCCCTTGGCAGCCCTTCCACAGCCCCACAGACACTGCCGCTCTGAGCTTGCCAGCCACCTCAGGGTGCCGACGTTGTTGCCTTGCTCGCTCTCAGGCCTGCGAAAGCCCAGCTCCCAAATGGAAAACGTCCAGCGCCTGCTCCCACACCAAAGGGGCCAGGACTGCAAGCTGTTGCTGGCCCTCACCTTCCCTTGGCAGCCCTTCCACAGCCCCACAGACACTGCTGCTCTGAGCTTGCCAGCCACCTCAGGGTGCCGACGTTGTTGCCTTGCTCGCTCTCAGCACTGCCAGAGCCCAGCTCCCAAAAGGAAAACGTCCAGCGCCTGCTCCCACACCAAAGGGGCCAGGACTGCAAGCTGTTGCTGGCCCTCACCTTCCCTTGGCAGCCCTTCCACAGCCCCACAGACACTGCCGCTCTGAGCTTGCCAGCCACCTCAGGGTGCCAACGTTGTTGCCTTGCTCGCTCTCAGGCCTGCGAAAGCCCAGCTCCCAAATTTAAAACGTCCAGCGCCTGCTCCCACACCAAAGGGGCCAGGACTGCAAGCTGTTGCTGGCCCTCACCTTCCCTTGGCAGCCCTTCCATAGCCCCAAAGACACTGCCGCTCTGAGCTTGCCAGCCACCTCAGGGTGCCGACGTTGTTGCCTTGCTCGCTCTCAGTCCTGCGAAAGCCCAGCTCCCAAATGGAAAACGTCCAGCGCCTGCTCCCACACCAAAGGGGCCAGGACTGCAAGCTGTTGCTGGCCCTCCCCTTCCCTTGGCAGCCCTTCCACAGCCCCACAGACACTGCCGCTCTGAGCTTGCCAGCCACCTCAGGGTGCCGACGTTGTTGCCTTGCTCGCTCTCAGGCCTGCGAAAGCCCAGCTCCCAAATGGAAAACGTCCAGCGCCTGCTCCCACACCAAAGGGGCCAGGACTGCAAGCTGTTGCTGGCCCTCACCTTCCCTTGGCAGCCCTTCCACAGCCCCACAGACACTGCCGCTCTGAGCTTGCCAGCCACCTCAGGGTGCCGACGTTGTTGCCTTGCTCGCTCTCAGCACTGCCAGAGCCCAGCTCCCAAATGGAAAAGGTCCAGCGCCTGCTCCCACACCAAAGGGGCCAGGACTGCAAGCTGTTGCTGGCCCTCACCTTCCCTTGGCAGCCCTTCCACAGCCCCACAGACACTGCCGCTCTGAGCTTGCCAGCCACCTCAGGGTGCCGGCGTTGTTGCCTTGCTCGCTCTCAGCACTGCCAGAGCCCAGCTCCCAAATGGAAAACGTCCAGCGCCTGCTCCCACACCAAAGGGGCCAGGACTGCAAGCTGTTGCTGGCCCTCACCTTCCCTTGGCAGCCCTTCCACAGCCCCACAGACACTGCCGCTCTGAGCTTGCCAGCCACCTCAGGGTGCCGACGTTGTTGCCTTGCTCGCTCTCAGGCCTGCGAAAGCCCAGCTCCCAAATGGAAAACGTCCAGCGCCTGCTCCCACACCAAAGGGGCCAGGACTGCAAGCTGTTGCTGGCCCTCACCTTCCCTTGGCAGCCCTTCCACAGCCCCACAGACACTGCCGCTCTGAGCTTGCCAGCCACCTCAGGGTGCCGACGTTGTTGCCTTGCTCGCTCTCAGGCCTGCGAAAGCCCAGCTCCCAAATGGAAAACGTCCAGCGCCTGCTCCCACACCAAAGGGGCCAGGACTGCAAGCTGTTGCTGGCCCTCACCTTCCCTTGGCAGCCCTTCCACAGCCCCACAGACACTGCCGCTCTGAGCTTGCCAGCCACCTCAGGGTGCCGACGTTGTTGCCTTGCTCGCTCTCAGCAGTGCCAGAGCCCAGCTCCCAAAAGGAAAACGTCCAGCGCCTGCTCCCACACCAAAGGGGCCAGGACTGCAAGCTGTTGCTGGCCCTCACCTTCCCTTGGCAGCCCTTCCACAGCCCCACAGACACTGCCGCTCTGAGCTTGCCAGCCACCTCAGGGTGCCGACGTTGTTGCCTTGCTCGCTCTCAGGCCTGCGAAAGCCCAGCTCCCAAATGGAAAACGTCCAGCGCCTGCTCCCACACCAAAGGGGCCAGGACTGCAAGCTGTTGCTGGCCCTCACCTTCCCTTGGCAGCCCTTCCACAGCCCCACAGACACTGCCGCTCTGAGCTTGCCAGCCACCTCAGGGTGCCGACGTTGTTGCCTTGCTCGCTCTCAGTCCTGCGAAAGCCCAGCTCCCAAATGGAAAACGTCCAGCGCCTGCTCCCACACCAAAGGGGCCAGGACTGCAAGCTGTTGCTGGCCCTCCCCTTCCCTTGGCAGCCCTTCCACAGCCCCACAGACACTGCCGCTCTGAGCTTGCCAGCCACCTCAGGGTGCCGACGTTGTTGCCTTGCTCGCTCTCAGGCCTGCGAAAGCCCAGCTCCCAAATGGAAAACGTCCAGCGCCTGCTCCCACACCAAAGGGGCCAGGACTGCAAGCTGTTGCTGGCCCTCACCTTCCCTTGGCAGCCCTTCCGCAGCCCCACAGACACTGCCGCTCTGAGCTTGCCAGCCACCTCAGGGTGCCGACGTTGTTGCCTTGCTCGCTCTCAGCACTGCCAGAGCCCAGCTCCCAAATGGAAAACGTCCAGCGCCTGCTCCCACACCAAAGGGGCCAGGACTGCAAGCTGTTGCTGGCCCTCACCTTCCCTTGGCAGCCCTTCCGCAGCCCCACAGAACCTGGCGCGCTGAGCTTGCCAGCCACCTCAGGGTGCCGACGTTGTTGCCTTGCTCGCTCTCAGCACTGCCAGAGCCCAGCTCCCAAATGGAAAACGTCCAGCGCCTGCTCCCACACCAAAGGGGCCAGGACTGCAAGCTGTTGCTGGCCCTCACCTTCCCTTGGCAGCCCTTCCACAGCCCCACAGACACTGCCGCTCTGAGCTTGCCAGCCACCTCAGGGTGCCGACGTTGTTGCCTTGCTCGCTCTCAGCACTGCCAGAGCCCAGCTCCCAAATGGAAAACGTCCAGCGCCTGCTCCTACACCAAAGGGGCCAGGACTGCAAGCTGTTGCTGGCCCTCACCTTCCCTTGGCAGCCCTTCCACAGCCCCACAGACACTGCCGCTCTGAGCTTGCCAGCCACCTCAGGGTGCCGACGTTGTTGCCTTGCTCGCTCTCAGCACTGCCAGAGCCCAGCTCCCAAATGGAAAACGTCCAGCGCCTGCTCCCACACCAAAGGGGCCAGGACTGCAAGCTGTTGCTGGCCCTCACCTTCCCTTGGCAGCCCTTCCACAGCCCCACAGACACTGCCGCTCTGAGCTTGCCAGCCACCTCAGGGTGCCGACGTTGTTGCCTTGCTCGCTCTCAGCACTGCCAGAGCCCAGCTCCCAAATGGAAAACGTTCCAGCGCCTGCTCCCACACCAAAGGGGCCAGGACTGCAAGCTGTTGCTGGCCCTCACCTTCCCTTGGCAGCCCTTCCACAGCCCCACAGACACTGCCGCTCTCAGCTTGCCAGCCACCTCAGGGTGCCGACGTTGTTGCCTTGCTCGCTCTCAGTCCTGCGAAAGCCCAGCTCCCAAATGGAAAACGTCCAGCGCCTGCTCCCACACCAAAGGGGCCAGGACTGCAAGCTGTTGCTGGCCCTCACCTTCCCTTGGCAGCCCTTCCGCAGCCCCACAGACACTGCCGCTCTGAGCTTGCCAGCCACCTCAGGGTGCCGAAGGTTGTTGGCCCTTGCTCGCTCTCAGTCCTCCGAAAGCCCAGCTCCCAAATGGAAAACGTCCAGCGCCTGCTCCCACACCAAAGGGGCCAGGACTGCAAGCTGGTGCTGGCCCTCACCTTCCCTTGGCAGCCCTTCCACAGCCCCACAGACACTGCCGCTCTGAGCTTGCCAGCCACCTCAGGGTGCCGACGTTGTTGCCTTGCTCGCTCTCAGCACTGCCAGAGCCCAGCTCCCAAATGGAAAACGTCCAGCGCCTGCTCCTACACCAAAGGGGCCAGGACTGCAAGCTGTTGCTGGCCCTCACCTTCCCTTGGCAGCCCTTCCACAGCCCCACAGACACTGCCGCTCTGAGCTTGCCAGCCACCTCAGGGTGCCGACGTTGTTGCCTTGCTCGCTCTCAGCACTGCCAGAGCCCAGCTCCCAAATGGAAAACGTCCAGCGCCTGCTCCCACACCAAAGGGGCCAGGACTGCAAGCTGTTGCTGGCCCTCACCTTCCCTTGGCAGCCCTTCCACAGCCCCACAGACACTGCCGCTCTGAGCTTGCCAGCCACCTCAGGGTGCCGACGTTGTTGCCTTGCTCGCTCTCAGCAGTGCCAGAGCCCAGCTCCCAAAAGGAAAACGTCCAGCGCCTGCTCCCACACCAAAGGGGCCAGGACTGCAAGCTGTTGCTGGCCCTCACCTTCCCTTGGCAGCCCTTCCACAGCCCCACAGACACTGCCGCTCTGAGCTTGCCAGCCACCTCAGGGTGCCGACGTTGTTGCCTTGCTCGCTCTCAGGCCTGCGAAAGCCCAGCTCCCAAATGGAAAACGTCCAGCGCCTGCTCCCACACCAAAGGGGCCAGGACTGCAAGCTGTTGCTGGCCCTCCCCTTCCCTTGGCAGCCCTTCCACAGCCCCACAGACACTGCCGCTCTGAGCTTGCCAGCCACCTCAGGGTGCCGACGTTGTTGCCTTGCTCGCTCTCAGCACTGCCAGAGCCCAGCTCCCAAATGGAAAACGTCCAGCGCCTGCTCCCACACCAAAGGGGCCAGGACTGCAAGCTGTTGCTGGCCCTCACCTTCCCTTGGCAGCCCTTCCACAGCCCCACAGACACTGCCGCTCTGAGCTTGCCAGCCACCTCAGGGTGCCGACGTTGTTGCCTTGCTCGCTCTCAGCACTGCCAGAGCCCAGCTCCCAAATGGAAAACGTCCAGCGCCTGCTCCCACACCAAAGGGGCCAGGACTGCAAGCTGTTGCTGGCCCTCACCTTCCCTTGGCAGCCCTTCCACAGCCCCACAGACACTGCCGCTCTGAGCTTGCCAGCCACCTCAGGGTGCCGACGTTGTTGCCTTGCTCGCTCTCAGCACTGCCAGAGCCCAGCTCCCAAATGGAAAACGTCCAGCGCCTGCTCCCACACCAAAGGGGCCAGGACTGCAAGCTGTTGCTGGCCCTCACCTTCCCTTGGCAGCCCTTCCGCAGCCCCACAGAACCTGGCGCGCTGAGCTTGCCAGCCACCTCAGGGTGCCGACGTTGTTGCCTTGCTCGCTCTCAGCACTGCCAGAGCCCAGCTCCCAAATGGAAAACGTCCAGCGCCTGCTCCCACACCAAAGGGGCCAGGACTGCAAGCTGTTGCTGGCCCTCACCTTCCCTTGGCAGCCCTTCCACAGCCCCACAGACACTGCCGCTCTGAGCTTGCCAGCCACCTCAGGGTGCCGACGTTGTTGCCTTGCTCGCTCTCAGCACTGCCAGAGCCCAGCTCCCAAATGGAAAACGTCCAGCGCCTGCTCCTACACCAAAGGGGCCAGGACTGCAAGCTGTTGCTGGCCCTCACCTTCCCTTGGCAGCCCTTCCACAGCCCCACAGACACTGCCGCTCTGAGCTTGCCAGCCACCTCAGGGTGCCGACGTTGTTGCCTTGCTCGCTCTCAGGCCTGCGAAAGCCCAGCTCCCAAATGGAAAACGTCCAGCGCCTGCTCCCACACCAAAGGGGCCAGGACTGCAAGCTGTTGCTGGCCCTCACCTTCCCTTGGCAGCCCTTCCGCAGCCCCACAGACACTGCCGCTCTGAGCTTGCCAGCCACCTCAGGGTGCCGACGTCTTTCCCTTGCTCGCTCTCAGTCCTCCGAAAGCCCAGCTCCCAAATGGAAAACGTCCAGCGCCTGCTCCCACACCAAAGGGGCCAGGACTGCAAGCTGGTGCTGGCCCTCACCTTCCCTTGGCAGCCCTTCCACAGCCCCACAGACACTGCCGCTCTGAGCTTGCCAGCCACCTCAGGGTGCCGACGTTGTTGCCTTGCTCGCTCTCAGCACTGCCAGAGCCCAGCTCCCAAATGGAAAACGTCCAGCGCCTGCTCCCACACCAAAGGGGCCAGGACTGCAAGCTGTTGCTGGCCCTCACCTTCCCTTGGCAGCCCTTCCACAGCCCCACAGACACTGCCGCTCTGAGCTTGCCAGCCACCTCAGGGTGCCGACGTTGTTGCCTTGCTCGCTCTCAGCACTGCCAGAGCCCAGCTCCCAAATGGAAAACGTCCAGCGCCTGCTCCTACACCAAAGGGGCCAGGACTGCAAGCTGTTGCTGGCCCTCACCTTCCCTTGGCAGCCCTTCCACAGCCCCACAGACACTGCCGCTCTGAGCTTGCCAGCCACCTCAGGGTGCCGATGTTGTTGCCTTGCTCGCTCTCAGCACTGCCAGAGCCCAGCTCCCAAATGGAAAACGTCCAGCGCCTGCTCCCACACCAAAGGGGCCAGGACTGCAAGCTGTTGCTGGCCCTCACCTTCCCTTGGCAGCCCTTCCACAGCCCCACAGACACTGCCGCTCTGAGCTTGCCAGCCACCTCAGGGTGCCGACGTTGTTGCCTTGCTCGCTCTCAGGCCTGCGAAAGCCCAGCTCCCAAATGGAAAACGTCCAGCGCCTGCTCCCACACCAAAGGGGCCAGGACTGCAAGCTGTTGCTGGCCCTCACCTTCCCTTGGCAGCCCTTCCACAGCCCCACAGACACTGCCGCTCTGAGCTTGCCAGCCACCTCAGGGTGCCGACGTCTTTCCCTTGCGCGATCTCAGTCCTGCGAAAGCCCAGCTCCCAAATGGAAAACGTCCAGCGCCTGCTCCCACACCAAAGGGGCCAGGACTGCAAGCTGTTGCTGGCCCTCACCTTCCCTTGGCAGCCCTTCCACAGCCCCACAGACACTGCCGCTCTGAGCTTGCCAGCCACCTCAGGGTGCCGACGTTGTTGCCTTGCTCGCTCTCAGCACTGCCAGAGCCCAGCTCCCAAATGGAAAACGTCCAGCGCCTGCTCCCACACCAAAGGGGCCAGGACTGCAAGCTGTTGCTGGCCCTCACCTTCCCTTGGCAGCCCTTCCACAGCCCCACAGACACTGCCGCTCTGAGCTTGCCAGCCACCTCAGGGTGCCGACGTTGTTGCCTTGCTCGCTCTCAGGCCTGCGAAAGCCCAGCTCCCAAATGGAAAACGTCCAGCGCCTGCTCCCACACCAAAGGGGCCAGGACTGCAAGCTGTTGCTGGCCCTCACCTTCCCTTGGCAGCCCTTCCACAGCCCCACAGACACTGCCGCTCTGAGCTTGCCAGCCACCTCAGGGTGCCGACGTTGTTGCCTTGCTCGCTCTCAGCACTGCCAGAGCCCAGCTCCCAAGTGGAAAACGTCCAGCGCCTGCTCCCACACCAAAGGGGCCAGGACTGCAAGCTGTTGCTGGCCCTCACCTTCCCTTGGCAGCCCTTCCACAGCCCCACAGACACTGCCGCTCTGAGCTTGCCAGCCACCTCAGGGTGCCGACGTCTTTCCCTTGCTCGCTCTCAGTCCTCCGAAAGCCCAGCTCCCAAATGGAAAACGTCCAGCGCCTGCTCCCACACCAAAGGGGCCAGGACTGCAAGCTGTTGCTGGCCCTCACCTTCCCTTGGCAGCCCTTCCACAGCCCCACAGACACTGCCGCTCTGAGCTTGCCAGCCACCTCAGGGTGCCGACGTTGTTGCCTTGCTCGCTCTCAGCACTGCCAGAGCCCAGCTCCCAAATGGAAAACGTCCAGCGCCTGCTCCCACACCAAAGGGGCCAGGACTGCAAGCTGTTGCTGGCCCTCACCTTCCCTTGGCAGCCCTTCCACAGCCCCACAGACACTGCCGCTCTGAGCTTGCCAGCCACCTCAGGGTGCCGACGTTGTTGCCTTGCTCGCTCTCAGCACTGCCAGAGCCCAGCTCCCAAATGGAAAACGTCCAGCGCCTGCTCCCACACCAAAGGGGCCAGGACTGCAAGCTGTTGCTGGCCCTCACCTTCCCTTGGCAGCCCTTCCACAGCCCCACAGACACTGCCGCTCTGAGCTTGCCAGCCACCTCAGGGTGCCGACGTTGTTGCCTTGCTCGCTCTCAGCACTGCCAGAGCCCAGCTCCCAAATGGAAAACGTCCAGCGCCTGCTCCCACACCAAAGGGGCCAGGACTGCAAGCTGTTGCTGGCCCTCACCTTCCCTTGGCAGCCCTTCCACAGCCCCACAGACACTGCCGCTCTGAGCTTGCCAGCCACCTCAGGGTGCCGACGTCGTTCCCTTGCTCGCTCTCAGACCTGCGAAAGCCCAGCTCCCAAATGGAAAACGTCCAGCGCCTGCTCCCACACCAAAGGGGCCAGGACTGCAAGCTGTTGCTGGCCCTCACCTTCCCTTGGCAGCCCTTCCACAGCCCCACAGACACTGCCGCTCTGAGCTTGCCAGCCACCTCAGGGTGCCGACGTTGTTGCCTTGCTCGCTCTCAGCACTGCCAGAGCCCAGCTCCCAAATGGAAAACGTCCAGCGCCTGCTCCCACACCAAAGGGGCCAGGACTGCAAGCTGTTGCTGGCCCTCACCTTCCCTTGGCAGCCCTTCCACAGCCCCACAGACACTGCCGCTCTGAGCTTGCCAGCCACCTCAGGGTGCCGACGTTGTTGCCTTGCTCGCTCTCAGCACTGCCAGAGCCCAGCTCCCAAATGGAAAACGTCCAGCGCCTGCTCCCACACCAAAGGGGCCAGGACTGCAAGCTGTTGCTGGCCCTCACCTTCCCTTGGCAGCCCTTCCACAGCCCCACAGACACTGCCGCTCTGAGCTTGCCAGCCACCTCAGGGTGCCGACGTTGTTGCCTTGCTCGCTCTCAGTCCTGCGAAAGCCCAGCTCCCAAATGGAAAACGTCCAGCGCCTGCTCCCACACCAAAGGGGCCAGGACTGCAAGCTGTTGCTGGCCCTCACCTTCCCTTGGCAGCCCTTCCACAGCCCCACAGACACTGCCGCTCTGAGCTTGCCAGCCACCTCAGGGTGCCGACGTTGTTGCCTTGCTCGCTCTCAGGCCTGCGAAAGTCCAGCTCCGAAATGGAAAACGTCCAGCACCTGCTCCCACACCAAAGGGGCCAGGACTGCAAGCTGTTGCTGGCCCTCACCTTCCCTTGGCAGCCCTTCCGCAGCCCCACAGAACCTGGCGCGCTGAGCTTGCCAGCCACCTCAGGGTGCCGACGTTGTTGCCTTGCTCGCTCTCAGCACTGCCAGAGCCCAGCTCCCAAATGGAAAACGTCCAGCGCCTGCTCCCACACCAAAGGGGCCAGGACTGCAAGCTGTTGCTGGCCCTCACCTTCCCTTGGCAGCCCTTCCACAGCCCCACAGACACTGCCGCTCTGAGCTTGCCAGCCACCTCAGGGTGCCGACGTTGTTGCCTTGCTCGCTCTCAGCACTGCCAGAGCCCAGCTCCCAAATGGAAAACGTCCAGCGCCTGCTCCCACACCAAAGGGGCCAGGACTGCAAGCTGTTGCTGGCCCTCACCTTCCCTTGGCAGCCCTTCCACAGCCCCACAGACACTGCTGCTCTGAGCTTGCCAGCCACCTCAGGGTGCCGACATTGTTGCCTTGCTCGCTCTCAGCACTGCCAGAGCCCAGCTCCCAAATGGAAAACGTCCAGCGCCTGCTCCCACACCAAAGGGGCCAGGACTGCAAGCTGTTGCTGGCCCTCACCTTCCCTTGGCAGCCCTTCCACAGCCCCACAGACACTGCCGCTCTGAGCTTGCCAGCCACCTCAGGGTGCCGACGTTGTTGCCTTGCTCGCTCTCAGCACTGCCAGAGCCCAGCTCCCAAATGGAAAACGTCCAGCGCCTGCTCCTACACCAAAGGGGCCAGGACTGCAAGCTGTTGCTGGCCCTCACCTTCCCTTGGCAGCCCTTCCACAGCCCCACAGACACTGCCGCTCTGAGCTTGCCAGCCACCTCAGGGTGCCGACGTTGTTGCCTTGCTCGCTCTCAGCACTGCCAGAGCCCAGCTCCCAAATGGAAAACGTCCAGCGCCTGCTCCCACACCAAAGGGGCCAGGACTGCAAGCTGTTGCTGGCCCTCACCTTCCCTTGGCAGCCCTTCCACAGCCCCACAGACACTGCTGCTCTGAGCTTGCCAGCCACCTCAGGGTGCCGACATTGTTGCCTTGCTCGCTCTCAGCACTGCCAGAGCCCAGCTCCCAAATGGAAAACGTCCAGCGCCTGCTCCCACACCAAAGGGGCCAGGACTGCAAGCTGTTGCTGGCCCTCACCTTCCCTTGGCAGCCCTTCCACAGCCCCACAGACACTGCCGCTCTGAGCTTGCCAGCCACCTCAGGGTGCCGACGTTGTTGCCTTGCTCGCTCTCAGCACTGCCAGAGCCCAGCTCCCAAATGGAAAACGTCCAGCGCCTGCTCCCACACCAAAGGGGCCAGGACTGCAAGCTGTTGCTGGCCCTCACCTTCCCTTGGCAGCCCTTCCACAGCCCCAAAGACACTGCCGCTCTGAGCTTGCCAGCCACCTCAGGGTGCCGACGTTGTTGCCTTGCTCGCTCTCAGCACTGCCAGAGCCCAGCTCCCAAATGGAAAACGTCCAGCGCCTGCTCCCACACCAAAGGGGCCAGGACTGCAAGCTGTTGCTGGCCCTCACCTTCCCTTGGCAGCCCTTCCACAGCCCCACAGACACTGCCGCTCTGAGCTTGCCAGCCACCTCAGGGTGCCGACGTTGTTGCCTTGCTCGCTCTCAGGCCTGCGAAAGCCCAGCTCCCAAATGGAAAACGTCCAGCGCCTGCTCCCACACCAAAGGGGCCAGGACTGCAAGCTGTTGCTGGCCCTCACCTTCCCTTGGCAGCCCTTCCACAGCCCCACAGACACTGCCGCTCTGAGCTTGCCAGCCACCTCAGGGTGCCGACGTCTTTCCCTTGCGCGATCTCAGTCCTGCGAAAGCCCAGCTCCCAAATGGAAAACGTCCAGCGCCTGCTCCCACACCAAAGGGGCCAGGACTGCAAGCTGTTGCTGGCCCTCACCTTCCCTTGGCAGCCCTTCCACAGCCCCACAGACACTGCCGCTCTGAGCTTGCCAGCCACCTCAGGGTGCCGACGTTGTTGCCTTGCTCGCTCTCAGCACTGCCAGAGCCCAGCTCCCAAAAGGAAAACGTCCAGCGCCTGCTCCCACACCAAAGGGGCCAGGACTGCAAGCTGTTGCTGGCCCTCACCTTCCCTTGGCAGCCCTTCCACAGCCCCACAGACACTGCCGCTCTGAGCTTGCCAGCCACCTCAGGGTGCCGACGTTGTTGCCTTGCTCGCTCTCAGCACTGCCAGAGCCCAGCTCCCAAATGGAAAACGTCCAGCGCCTGCTCCCACACCAAAGGGGCCAGGACTGCAAGCTGTTGCTGGCCCTCACCTTCCCTTGCCAGCCCTTCCACAGCCCCACAGACACTGCTGCTCTGAGCTTGCCAGCCACCTCAGGGTGCCGACGTTGTTGCCTTGCTCGCTCTCAGCACTGCCAGAGCCCAGCTCCCAAATGGAAAACGTCCAGCGCCTGCTCCCACACCAAAGGGGCCAGGACTGCAAGCTGTTGCTGGCCCTCACCTTCCCTTGGTAGCCCTTCCACAGCCCCACAGACACTGCCGCTCTGAGCTTGCCAGCCACCTCAGGGTGCCGACGTTGTTGCCTTGCTCGCTCTCAGCACTGCCAGAGCCCAGCTCCCAAATGGAAAACGTCCAGCGCCTGCTCCCACACCAAAGGGGCCAGGACTGCAAGCTGTTGCTGGCCCTCACCTTCCCTTGGCAGCCCTTCCACAGCCCCACAGACACTGCCGCTCTGAGCTTGCCAGCCACCTCAGGGTGCCGACGTTGTTGCCTTGCTCGCTCTCAGGCCTGCGAAAGCCCAGCTCCCAAATGGAAAACGTCCAGCGCCTGCTCCCACACCAAAGGGGCCAGGACTGCAAGCTGTTGCTGGCCCTCACCTTCCCTTGGCAGCCCTTCCACAGCCCCACAGACACTGCCGCTCTGAGCTTGCCAGCCACCTCAGGGTGCCGACGTTGTTGCCTTGCTCGCTCTCAGCACTGCCAGAGCCCAGCTCCCAAGTGGAAAACGTCCAGCGCCTGCTCCCACACCAAAGGGGCCAGGACTGCAAGCTGTTGCTGGCCCTCACCTTCCCTTGGCAGCCCTTCCACAGCCCCACAGACACTGCCGCTCTGAGCTTGCCAGCCACCTCAGGGTGCCGACGTCTTTCCCTTGCTCGCTCTCAGTCCTCCGAAAGCCCAGCTCCCAAATGGAAAACGTCCAGCGCCTGCTCCCACACCAAAGGGGCCAGGACTGCAAGCTGTTGCTGGCCCTCACCTTCCCTTGGCAGCCCTTCCACAGCCCCACAGACACTGCCGCTCTGAGCTTGCCAGCCACCTCAGGGTGCCGACGTTGTTGCCTTGCTCGCTCTCAGCACTGCCAGAGCCCAGCTCCCAAATGGAAAACGTCCAGCGCCTGCTCCCACACCAAAGGGGCCAGGACTGCAAGCTGTTGCTGGCCCTCACCTTCCCTTGGCAGCCCTTCCACAGCCCCACAGACACTGCCGCTCTGAGCTTGCCAGCCACCTCAGGGTGCCGACGTTGTTGCCTTGCTCGCTCTCAGCACTGCCAGAGCCCAGCTCCCAAATGGAAAACGTCCAGCGCCTGCTCCCACACCAAAGGGGCCAGGACTGCAAGCTGTTGCTGGCCCTCACCTTCCCTTGGCAGCCCTTCCACAGCCCCACAGACACTGCCGCTCTGAGCTTGCCAGCCACCTCAGGGTGCCGACGTTGTTGCCTTGCTCGCTCTCAGCACTGCCAGAGCCCAGCTCCCAAATGGAAAACGTCCAGCGCCTGCTCCCACACCAAAGGGGCCAGGACTGCAAGCTGTTGCTGGCCCTCACCTTCCCTTGGCAGCCCTTCCACAGCCCCACAGACACTGCCGCTCTGAGCTTGCCAGCCACCTCAGGGTGCCGACGTCGTTCCCTTGCTCGCTCTCAGACCTGCGAAAGCCCAGCTCCCAAATGGAAAACGTCCAGCGCCTGCTCCCACACCAAAGGGGCCAGGACTGCAAGCTGTTGCTGGCCCTCACCTTCCCTTGGCAGCCCTTCCACAGCCCCACAGACACTGCCGCTCTGAGCTTGCCAGCCACCTCAGGGTGCCGACGTCTTTCCCTTGCTCGCTCTCAGTCCTCCGAAAGCCCAGCTCCCAAATGGAAAACGTCCAGCGCCTGCTCCCACACCAAAGGGGCCAGGACTGCAAGCTGTTGCTGGCCCTCACCTTCCCTTGGCAGCCCTTCCACAGCCCCACAGACACTGCCGCTCTGAGCTTGCCAGCCACCTCAGGGTGCCGACGTTGTTGCCTTGCTCGCTCTCAGCACTGCCAGAGCCCAGCTCCCAAATGGAAAACGTCCAGCGCCTGCTCCCACACCAAAGGGGCCAGGACTGCAAGCTGTTGCTGGCCCTCACCTTCCCTTGGCAGCCCTTCCACAGCCCCACAGACACTGCCGCTCTGAGCTTGCCAGCCACCTCAGGGTGCCGACGTTGTTGCCTTGCTCGCTCTCAGTCCTGCGAAAGCCCAGCTCCCAAATGGAAAACGTCCAGCGCCTGCTCCCACACCAAAGGGGCCAGGACTGCAAGCTGTTGCTGGCCCTCACCTTCCCTTGGCAGCCCTTCCACAGCCCCACAGACACTGCCGCTCTGAGCTTGCCAGCCACCTCAGGGTGCCGACGTTGTTGCCTTGCTCGCTCTCAGGCCTGCGAAAGTCCAGCTCCGAAATGGAAAACGTCCAGCACCTGCTCCCACACCAAAGGGGCCAGGACTGCAAGCTGTTGCTGGCCCTCACCTTCCCTTGGCAGCCCTTCCGCAGCCCCACAGAACCTGGCGCGCTGAGCTTGCCAGCCACCTCAGGGTGCCGACGTTGTTGCCTTGCTCGCTCTCAGCACTGCCAGAGCCCAGCTCCCAAATGGAAAACGTCCAGCGCCTGCTCCCACACCAAAGGGGCCAGGACTGCAAGCTGTTGCTGGCCCTCACCTTCCCTTGGCAGCCCTTCCACAGCCCCACAGACACTGCCGCTCTGAGCTTGCCAGCCACCTCAGGGTGCCGACGTTGTTGCCTTGCTCGCTCTCAGCACTGCCAGAGCCCAGCTCCCAAATGGAAAACGTCCAGCGCCTGCTCCCACACCAAAGGGGCCAGGACTGCAAGCTGTTGCTGGCCCTCACCTTCCCTTGGCAGCCCTTCCACAGCCCCACAGACACTGCTGCTCTGAGCTTGCCAGCCACCTCAGGGTGCCGACATTGTTGCCTTGCTCGCTCTCAGCACTGCCAGAGCCCAGCTCCCAAATGGAAAACGTCCAGCGCCTGCTCCCACACCAAAGGGGCCAGGACTGCAAGCTGTTGCTGGCCCTCACCTTCCCTTGGCAGCCCTTCCACAGCCCCACAGACACTGCCGCTCTGAGCTTGCCAGCCACCTCAGGGTGCCGACGTTGTTGCCTTGCTCGCTCTCAGCACTGCCAGAGCCCAGCTCCCAAATGGAAAACGTCCAGCGCCTGCTCCTACACCAAAGGGGCCAGGACTGCAAGCTGTTGCTGGCCCTCACCTTCCCTTGGCAGCCCTTCCACAGCCCCACAGACACTGCCGCTCTGAGCTTGCCAGCCACCTCAGGGTGCCGACGTTGTTGCCTTGCTCGCTCTCAGCACTGCCAGAGCCCAGCTCCCAAATGGAAAACGTCCAGCGCCTGCTCCCACACCAAAGGGGCCAGGACTGCAAGCTGTTGCTGGCCCTCACCTTCCCTTGGCAGCCCTTCCACAGCCCCACAGACACTGCCGCTCTGAGCTTGCCAGCCACCTCAGGGTGCCGACGTTGTTGCCTTGCTCGCTCTCAGTCCTGCGAAAGCCCAGCTCCCAAAAGGAAAACGTCCAGCGCCTGCTCCCACACCAAAGGGGCCAGGACTGCAAGCTGTTGCTGGCCCTCACCTTCCCTTGGCAGCCCTTCCACAGCCCCACAGACACTGCCGCTCTGAGCTTGCCAGCCACCTCAGGGTGCCGACGTTGTTGCCTTGCTCGCTCTCAGCACTGCCAGAGCCCAGCTCCCAAGTGGAAAACGTCCAGCGCCTGCTCCCACACCAAAGGGGCCAGGACTGCAAGCTGTTGCTGGCCCTCACCTTCCCTTGGCAGCCCTTCCACAGCCCCACAGACACTGCCGCTCTGAGCTTGCCAGCCACCTCAGGGTGCCGACGTCTTTCCCTTGCTCGCTCTCAGTCCTCCGAAAGCCCAGCTCCCAAATGGAAAACGTCCAGCGCCTGCTCCCACACCAAAGGGGCCAGGACTGCAAGCTGTTGCTGGCCCTCACCTTCCCTTGGCAGCCCTTCCACAGCCCCACAGACACTGCCGCTCTGAGCTTGCCAGCCACCTCAGGGTGCCGACGTTGTTGCCTTGCTCGCTCTCAGCACTGCCAGAGCCCAGCTCCCAAATGGAAAACGTCCAGCGCCTGCTCCCACACCAAAGGGGCCAGGACTGCAAGCTGTTGCTGGCCCTCACCTTCCCTTGGCAGCCCTTCCACAGCCCCACAGACACTGCCGCTCTGAGCTTGCCAGCCACCTCAGGGTGCCGACGTTGTTGCCTTGCTCGCTCTCAGCACTGCCAGAGCCCAGCTCCCAAATGGAAAACGTCCAGCGCCTGCTCCCACACCAAAGGGGCCAGGACTGCAAGCTGTTGCTGGCCCTCACCTTCCCTTGGCAGCCCTTCCACAGCCCCACAGACACTGCCGCTCTGAGCTTGCCAGCCACCTCAGGGTGCCGACGTCTTTCCCTTGCGCGATCTCAGTCCTCCGAAAGCCCAGCTCCCAAATGGAAAACGTCCAGCGCCTGCTCCCGCACCAAAGGGGCCAGGACTGCAAGCTGTTGCTGGCCCTCACCTTCCCTTGGCAGCCCTTCCGCAGCCCCACAGACACTGCCGCTCTGAGCTTGCCAGCCACCTCAGGGTGCCGACGTTGTTGCCTTGCTCGCTCTCAGCACTGCCAGAGCCCAGCTCCCAAAAGGAAAACGTCCAGCGCCTGCTCCCACACCAAAGGGGCCAGGACTGCAAGCTGTTGCTGGCCCTCACCTTCCCTTGGCAGCCCTTCCACAGCCCCACAGACACTGCCGCTCTGAGCTTGCCAGCCACGTCAGGGTGCCGACGTTGTTGCCTTGCTCGCTCTCAGCACTGCCAGAGCCCAGCTCCCAAATGGAAAACGTCCAGCGCCTGCTCCCACACCAAAGGGGCCAGGACTGCAAGCTGTTGCTGGCCCTCACCTTCCCTTGGCAGCCCTTCCACAGCCCCACAGACACTGCTGCTCTGAGCTTGCCAGCCACCTCAGGGTGCCGACGTTGTTGCCTTGCTCGCTCTCAGCACTGCCAGAGCCCAGCTCCCAAATGGAAAACGTCCAGCGCCTGCTCCCACACCAAAGGGGCCAGGACTGCAAGCTGTTGCTGGCCCTCACCTTCCCTTGGCAGCCCTTCCACAGCCCCACAGACACTGCCGCTCTGAGCTTGCCAGCCACCTCAGGGTGCCGACGTCTTTCCCTTGCTCGCTCTCAGTCCTCCGAAAGCCCAGCTCCCAAATGGAAAACGTCCAGCGCCTGCTCCTACACCAAAGGGGCCAGGACTGCAAGCTGTTGCTGGCCCTCACCTTCCCTTGGCAGCCCTTCCACAGCCCCACAGACACTGCCGCTCTGAGCTTGCCAGCCACCTCAGGGTGCCGACGTTGTTGCCTTGCTCGCTCTCAGCACTGCCAGAGCCCAGCTCCCAAATGGAAAACGTCCAGCGCCTGCTCCCACACCAAAGGGGCCAGGACTGCAAGCTGTTGCTGGCCCTCACCTTCCCTTGGCAGCCCTTCCACAGCCCCACAGACACTGCCGCTCTGAGCTTGCCAGCCACCTCAGGGTGCCGACGTCGTTCCCTTGCTCGCTCTCAGACCTGCGAAAGCCCAGCTCCCAAATGGAAAACGTCCAGCGCCTGCTCCCACACCAAAGGGGCCAGGACTGCAAGCTGTTGCTGGCCCTCACCTTCCCTTGGCAGCCCTTCCACAGCCCCACAGACACTGCCGCTCTGAGCTTGCCAGCCACCTCAGGGTGCCGACGTCTTTCCCTTGCTCGCTCTCAGTCCTCCGAAAGCCCAGCTCCCAAATGGAAAACGTCCAGCGCCTGCTCCCACACCAAAGGGGCCAGGACTGCAAGCTGTTGCTGGCCCTCACCTTCCCTTGGCAGCCCTTCCACAGCCCCACAGACACTGCCGCTCTGAGCTTGCCAGCCACCTCAGGGTGCCGACGTTGTTGCCTTGCTCGCTCTCAGCACTGCCAGAGCCCAGCTCCCAAATGGAAAACGTCCAGCGCCTGCTCCCACACCAAAGGGGCCAGGACTGCAAGCTGTTGCTGGCCCTCACCTTCCCTTGGCAGCCCTTCCACAGCCCCACAGACACTGCCGCTCTGAGCTTGCCAGCCACCTCAGGGTGCCGACGTTGTTGCCTTGCTCGCTCTCAGCACTGCCAGAGCCCAGCTCCCAAATGGAAAACGTCCAGCGCCTGCTCCCACACCAAAGGGGCCAGGACTGCAAGCTGTTGCTGGCCCTCACCTTCCCTTGGCAGCCCTTCCACAGCCCCACAGACACTGCCGCTCTGAGCTTGCCAGCCACCTCAGGGTGCCGACGTTGTTGCCTTGCTCGCTCTCAGGCCTGCGAAAGCCCAGCTCCCAAATGGAAAACGTCCAGCGCCTGCTCCCACACCAAAGGGGCCAGGACTGCAAGCTGTTGCTGGCCCTCACCTTCCCTTGGCAGCCCTTCCGCAGCCCCACAGAACCTGGCGCGCTGAGCTTGCCAGCCACCTCAGGGTGCCGACGTTGTTGCCTTGCTCGCTCTCAGCACTGCCAGAGCCCAGCTCCCAAATGGAAAACGTCCAGCGCCTGCTCCCACACCAAAGGGGCCAGGACTGCAAGCTGTTGCTGGCCCTCACCTTCCCTTGGCAGCCCTTCCGCAGCCCCACAGACACTGCCGCTCTGAGCTTGCCAGCCACCTCAGGGTGCCGACGTTGTTGCCTTGCTCGCTCTCAGCACTGCCAGAGCCCAGCTCCCAAATGGAAAACGTCCAGCGCCTGCTCCCACACCAAAGGGGCCAGGACTGCAAGCTGTTGCTGGCCCTCACCTTCCCTTGGCAGCCCTTCCACAGCCCCACAGACACTGCCGCTCTGAGCTTGCCAGCCACCTCAGGGTGCCGACGTTGTTGCCTTGCTCGCTCTCAGCACTGCCAGAGCCCAGCTCCCAAATGGAAAACGTCCAGCGCCTGCTCCCACACCAAAGGGGCCAGGACTGCAAGCTGTTGCTGGCCCTCACCTTCCCTTGGCAGCCCTTCCGCAGCCCCACAGACACTGCCGCTCTGAGCTTGCCAGCCACCTCAGGGTGCCGACGTTGTTGCCTTGCTCGCTCTCAGTCCTGCGAAAGCCCAGCTCCCAAATGGAAAACGTCCAGCGCCTGCTCCCACACCAAAGGGGCCAGGACTGCAAGCTGTTGCTGGCCCTCACCTTCCCTTGGCAGCCCTTCCACAGCCCCACAGACACTGCCGCTCTGAGCTTGCCAGCCACCTCAGGGTGCCGACGTTGTTGCCTTGCTCGCTCTCAGCACTGCCAGAGCCCAGCTCCCAAATGGAAAACGTCCAGCGCCTGCTCCCACACCAAAGGGGCCAGGACTGCAAGCTGTTGCTGGCCCTCACCTTCCCTTGGCAGCCCTTCCACAGCCCCACAGACACTGCCGCTCTGAGCTTGCCAGCCACCTCAGGGTGCCGACGTTGTTGCCTTGCTCGCTCTCAGCACTGCCAGAGCCCAGCTCCCAAATGGAAAACGTCCAGCGCCTGCTCCCACACCAAAGGGGCCAGGACTGCAAGCTGTTGCTGGCCCTCACCTTCCCTTGGCAGCCCTTCCGCAGCCCCACAGACACTGCCGCTCTGAGCTTGCCAGCCACCTCAGGGTGCCGACATTGTTGCCTTGCTCGCTCTCAGGCCTGCGAAAGCCCAGCTCCCAAATGGAAAACGTCCAGCGCCTGCTCCCACACCAAAGGGGCCAGGACTGCAAGCTGTTGCTGGCCCTCACCTTCCCTTGGCAGCCCTTCCACAGCCCCACAGACACTGCCGCTCTGAGCTTGCCAGCCACCTCAGGGTGCCGACGTTGTTGCCTTGCTCGCTCTCAGCACTGCCAGAGCCCAGCTCCCAAATGGAAAACGTCCAGCGCCTGCTCCCACACCAAAGGGGCCAGGACTGCAAGCTGTTGCTGGCCCTCACCTTCCCTTGGCAGCCCTTCCACAGCCCCACAGACACTGCTGCTCTGAGCTTGCCAGCCACCTCAGGGTGCCGACGTTGTTGCCTTGCTCGCTCTCAGCACTGCCAGAGCCCAGCTCCCAAATGGAAAAGGTCCAGCGCCTGCTCCCACACCAAAGGGGCCAGGACTGCAAGCTGTTGCTGGCCCTCACCTTCCCTTGGCAGCCCTTCCACAGCCCCACAGACACTGCCGCTCTGAGCTTGCCAGCCACCTCAGGGTGCCGACGTTGTTGCCTTGCTCGCTCTCAGTCCTGCGAAAGCCCAGCTCCCAAATGGAAAACGTCCAGCGCCTGCTCCCACACCAAAGGGGCCAGGACTGCAAGCTGTTGCTGGCCCTCACCTTCCCTTGGCAGCCCTTCCACAGCCCCACAGACACTGCCGCTCTGAGCTTGCCAGCCACCTCAGGGTGCCGACGTTGTTGCCTTGCTCGCTCTCAGGCCTGCGAAAGTCCAGCTCCGAAATGGAAAACGTCCAGCACCTGCTCCCACACCAAAGGGGCCAGGACTGCAAGCTGTTGCTGGCCCTCACCTTCCCTTGGCAGCCCTTCCGCAGCCCCACAGAACCTGGCGCGCTGAGCTTGCCAGCCACCTCAGGGTGCCGACGTTGTTGCCTTGCTCGCTCTCAGCACTGCCAGAGCCCAGCTCCCAAATGGAAAACGTCCAGCGCCTGCTCCCACACCAAAGGGGCCAGGACTGCAAGCTGTTGCTGGCCCTCACCTTCCCTTGGCAGCCCTTCCACAGCCCCACAGACACTGCCGCTCTGAGCTTGCCAGCCACCTCAGGGTGCCGACGTTGTTGCCTTGCTCGCTCTCAGCACTGCCAGAGCCCAGCTCCCAAATGGAAAACGTCCAGCGCCTGCTCCCACACCAAAGGGGCCAGGACTGCAAGCTGTTGCTGGCCCTCACCTTCCCTTGGCAGCCCTTCCACAGCCCCACAGACACTGCCGCTCTCAGCTTGCCAGCCACCTCAGGGTGCCGACGTTGTTGCCTTGCTCGCTCTCAGCACTGCCAGAGCCCAGCTCCCAAATGGAAAACGTCCAGCGCCTGCTCCCACACCAAAGGGGCCAGGACTGCAAGCTGTTGCTGGCCCTCACCTTCCCTTGGCAGCCCTTCCACAGCCCCACAGACACTGCCGCTCTGAGCTTGCCAGCCACCTCAGGGTGCCGACGTTGTTGCCTTGCTCGCTCTCAGCACTGCCAGAGCCCAGCTCCCAAATGGAAAACGTCCAGCGCCTGCTCCCACACCAAAGGGGCCAGGACTGCAAGCTGTTGCTGGCCCTCACCTTCCCTTGGCAGCCCTTCCACAGCCCCACAGACACTGCCGCTCTGAGCTTGCCAGCCACCTCAGGGTGCCGACGTTGTTGCCTTGCTCGCTCTCAGCACTGCCAGAGCCCAGCTCCCAAATGGAAAACGTCCAGCGCCTGCTCCCACACCAAAGGGGCCAGGACTGCAAGCTGTTGCTGGCCCTCACCTTCCCTTGGCAGCCCTTCCACAGCCCCACAGACACTGCCGCTCTGAGCTTGCCAGCCACCTCAGGGTGCCGACGTTGTTGCCTTGCTCGCTCTCAGCACTGCCAGAGCCCAGCTCCCAAATGGAAAACGTCCAGCGCCTGCTCCCACACCAAAGGGGCCAGGACTGCAAGCTGTTGCTGGCCCTCACCTTCCCTTGGCAGCCCTTCCGCAGCCCCACAGACACTGCCGCTCTGAGCTTGCCAGCCACCTCAGGGTGCCGACATTGTTGCCTTGCTCGCTCTCAGGCCTGCGAAAGCCCAGCTCCCAAATGGAAAACGTCCAGCGCCTGCTCCCACACCAAAGGGGCCAGGACTGCAAGCTGTTGCTGGCCCTCACCTTCCCTTGGCAGCCCTTCCACAGCCCCACAGACACTGCTGCTCTGAGCTTGCCAGCCACCTCAGGGTGCCGACGTTGTTGCCTTGCTCGCTCTCAGCACTGCCAGAGCCCAGCTCCCAAATGGAAAAGGTCCAGCGCCTGCTCCCACACCAAAGGGGCCAGGACTGCAAGCTGTTGCTGGCCCTCACCTTCCCTTGGCAGCCCTTCCACAGCCCCACAGACACTGCCGCTCTGAGCTTGCCAGCCACCTCAGGGTGCCGACGTCGTTGCCTTGCTCGCTCTCAGTCCTGCGAAAGCCCAGCTCCCAAATGGAAAACGTCCAGCGCCTGCTCCCACACCAAAGGGGCCAGGACTGCAAGCTGTTGCTGGCCCTCACCTTCCCTTGGCAGCCCTTCCACAGCCCCACAGACACTGCCGCTCTGAGCTTGCCAGCCACCTCAGGGTGCCGACGTTGTTGCCTTGCTCGCTCTCAGGCCTGCGAAAGTCCAGCTCCGAAATGGAAAACGTCCAGCACCTGCTCCCACACCAAAGGGGCCAGGACTGCAAGCTGTTGCTGGCCCTCACCTTCCCTTGGCAGCCCTTCCGCAGCCCCACAGAACCTGGCGCTCTGAGCTTGCCAGCCACCTCAGGGTGCCGACGTTGTTGCCTTGCTCGCTCTCAGCACTGCCAGAGCCCAGCTCCCAAATGGAAAACGTCCAGCGCCTGCTCCCACACCAAAGGGGCCAGGACTGCAAGCTGTTGCTGGCCCTCACCTTCCCTTGGCAGCCCTTCCACAGCCCCACAGACACTGCCGCTCTGAGCTTGCCAGCCACCTCAGGGTGCCGACGTTGTTGCCTTGCTCGCTCTCAGTCCTGCGAAAGACCAGCTCCCAAATGGAAAACGTCCAGCGCCTGCTCCCACACCAAAGGGGCCAGGACTGCAAGCTGTTGCTGGCCCTCACCTTCCCTTGGCAGCCCTTCCGCAGCCCCACAGACACTGCCGCTCTGAGCTTGCCAGCCACCTCAGGGTGCCGACGTTGTTGCCTTGCTCGCTCTCAGCACTGCCAGAGCCCAGCTCCCAAATGGAAAACGTCCAGCGCCTGCTCCCACACCAAAGGGGCCAGGACTGCAAGCTGTTGCTGGCCCTCACCTTCCCTTGGCAGCCCTTCCACAGCCCCACAGAATCTAGCGCGCTGAGCTTGCCAGCCACCTCAGGGTGCCGACGTTGTTGCCTTGCTCGCTCTCAGCACTGCCAGAGCCCAGCTCCCAAATGGAAAAGGTCCAGCGCCTGCTCCCACACCAAAGGGGCCAGGACTGCAAGCTGTTGCTGGCCCTCACCTTCCCTTGGCAGCCCTTCCACAGCCCCACAGACACTGCCGCTCTGAGCTTGCCAGCCACCTCAGGGTGCCGACGTCGTTGCCTTGCTCGCTCTCAGTCCTGCGAAAGCCCAGCTCCCAAATGGAAAACGTCCAGCGCCTGCTCCCACACCAAAGGGGCCAGGACTGCAAGCTGTTGCTGGCCCTCACCTTCCCTTGGCAGCCCTTCCACAGCCCCACAGACACTGCCGCTCTGAGCTTGCCAGCCACCTCAGGGTGCCGACGTTGTTGCCTTGCTCGCTCTCAGGCCTGCGAAAGTCCAGCTCCGAAATGGAAAACGTCCAGCACCTGCTCCCACACCAAAGGGGCCAGGACTGCAAGCTGTTGCTGGCCCTCACCTTCCCTTGGCAGCCCTTCCGCAGCCCCACAGAACCTGGCGCTCTGAGCTTGCCAGCCACCTCAGGGTGCCGACGTTGTTGCCTTGCTCGCTCTCAGCACTGCCAGAGCCCAGCTCCCAAATGGAAAACGTCCAGCGCCTGCTCCCACACCAAAGGGGCCAGGACTGCAAGCTGTTGCTGGCCCTCACCTTCCCTTGGCAGCCCTTCCACAGCCCCACAGACACTGCCGCTCTGAGCTTGCCAGCCACCTCAGGGTGCCGACGTTGTTGCCTTGCTCGCTCTCAGTCCTGCGAAAGACCAGCTCCCAAATGGAAAACGTCCAGCGCCTGCTCCCACACCAAAGGGGCCAGGACTGCAAGCTGTTGCTGGCCCTCACCTTCCCTTGGCAGCCCTTCCACAGCCCCACAGACACTGCCGCTCTGAGCTTGCCAGCCACCTCAGGGTGCCGACGTTGTTGCCTTGCTCGCTCTCAGCACTGCCAGAGCCCAGCTCCCAAATGGAAAACGTCCAGCGCCTGCTCCCACACCAAAGGGGCCAGGACTGCAAGCTGTTGCTGGCCCTCACCTTCCCTTGGCAGCCCTTCCACAGCCCCACAGAATCTGGCGCGCTGAGCTTGCCAGCCACCTCAGGGTGCCGACGTTGTTGCCTTGCTCGCTCTCAGCACTGCCAGAGCCCAGCTCCCAAATGGAAAAGGTCCAGCGCCTGCTCCCACACCAAAGGGGCCAGGACTGCAAGCTGTTGCTGGCCCTCACCTTCCCTTGGCAGCCCTTCCACAGCCCCACAGACACTGCTGCTCTGAGCTTGCCAGCCACCTCAGGGTGCCGACGTTGTTGCCTTGCTCGCTCTCAGGCCTGCGAAAGCCCAGCTCCCAAATGGAAAACGTCCAGCGCCTGCTCCCACACCAAAGGGGCCAGGACTGCAAGCTGTTGCTGGCCCTCACCTTCCCTTGGCAGCCCTTCCACAGCCCCACAGACACTGCCGCTCTGAGCTTGCCAGCCACCTCAGGGTGCCGACGTTGTTGCCTTGCTCGCTCTCAGTCCTGCGAAAGCCCAGCTCCCAAATGGAAAACGTCCAGCGCCTGCTCCCACACCAAAGGGGCCAGGACTGCAAGCTGTTGCTGGCCCTCACCTTCCCTTGGCAGCCCTTCCACAGCCCCACAGACACTGCCGCTCTGAGCTTGCCAGCCACCTCAGGGTGCCGACGTTGTTGCCTTGCTCGCTCTCAGCACTGCCAGAGCCCAGCTCCCAAATGGAAAACGTCCAGCGCCTGCTCCCACACCAAAGGGGCCAGGACTGCAAGCTGTTGCTGGCCCTCACCTTCCCTTGGCAGCCCTTCCACAGCCCCACAGACACTGCCGCTCTGAGCTTGCCAGCCACCTCAGGGTGCCGACGTCGTTCCCTTGCTCGCTCTCAGTCCTCCGAAAGCCCAGCTCCCAAATGGAAAACGTCCAGCGCCTGCTCCCACACCAAAGGGGCCAGGACTGCAAGCTGTTGCTGGCCCTCACCTTCCCTTGGCAGCCCTTCCACAGCCCCACAGACACTGCCGCTCTGAGCTTGCCAGCCACCTCAGGGTGCCGACGTTGTTGCCTTGCTCGCTCTCAGTCCTGCGAAAGCCCAGCTCCCAAATGGAAAACGTCCAGCGCCTGCTCCCACACCAAAGGGGCCAGGACTGCAAGCTGTTGCTGGCCCTCACCTTCCCTTGGCAGCCCTTCCACAGCCCCACAGACACTGCCGCTCTGAGCTTGCCAGCCACCTCAGGGTGCCGACGTTGTTGCCTTGCTCGCTCTCAGCACTGCCAGAGCCCAGCTCCCAAATGGAAAACGTCCAGCGCCTGCTCCCACACCAAAGGGGCCAGGACTGCAAGCTGTTGCTGGCCCTCACCTTCCCTTGGCAGCCCTTCCACAGCCCCACAGACACTGCCGCTCTGAGCTTGCCAGCCACCTCAGGGTGCCGACGTTGTTGCCTTGCTCGCTCTCAGTCCTGCGAAAGCCCAGCTCCCAAATGGAAAACGTCCAGCGCCTGCTCCCACACCAAAGGGGCCAGGACTGCAAGCTGTTGCTGGCCCTCACCTTCCCTTGGCAGCCCTTCCACAGCCCCACAGACACTGCCGCTCTGAGCTTGCCAGCCACGTCAGGGTGCCGACGTTGTTGCCTTGCTCGCTCTCAGCACTGCCAGAGCCCAGCTCCCAAATGGAAAACGTCCAGCGCCTGCTCCCACACCAAAGGGGCCAGGACTGCAAGCTGTTGCTGGCCCTCACCTTCCCTTGGCAGCCCTTCCACAGCCCCACAGACACTGCCGCTCTGAGCTTGCCAGCCACCTCAGGGTGCCGACGTTGTTGCCTTGCTCGCTCTCAGCACTGCCAGAGCCCAGCTCCCAAAAGGAAAACGTCCAGCGCCTGCTCCCACACCAAAGGGGCCAGGACTGCAAGCTGTTGCTGGCCCTCACCTTCCCTTGGCAGCCCTTCCACAGCCCCACAGACACTGCCGCTCTGAGCTTGCCAGCCACCTCAGGGTGCCGACGTTGTTGCCTTGCTCGCTCTCAGGCCTGCGAAAGCCCAGCTCCCAAATGGAAAACGTCCAGCGCCTGCTCCCACACCAAAGGGGCCAGGACTGCAAGCTGTTGCTGGCCCTCACCTTCCCTTGGCAGCCCTTCCGCAGCCCCACAGACACTGCCGCTCTGAGCTTGCCAGCCACCTCAGGGTGCCGACGTTGTTGCCTTGCTCGCTCTCAGCACTGCCAGAGCCCAGCTCCCAAATGGAAAACGTCCAGCGCCTGCTCCCACACCAAAGGGGCCAGGACTGCAAGCTGTTGCTGGCCCTCACCTTCCCTTGGCAGCCCTTCCACAGCCCCACAGAATCTGGCGCGCTGAGCTTGCCAGCCACCTCAGGGTGCCGACGTTGTTGCCTTGCTCGCTCTCAGCACTGCCAGAGCCCAGCTCCCAAATGGAAAAGGTCCAGCGCCTGCTCCCACACCAAAGGGGCCAGGACTGCAAGCTGTTGCTGGCCCTCACCTTCCCTTGGCAGTCCTTCCACAGCCCCACAGACACTGCTGCTCTGAGCTTGCCAGCCACCTCAGGGTGCCGACGTTGTTGCCTTGCTCGCTCTCAGGCCTGCGAAAGCCCAGCTCCCAAATGGAAAACGTCCAGCGCCTGCTCCCACACCAAAGGGGCCAGGACTGCAAGCTGTTGCTGGCCCTCACCTTCCCTTGGCAGCCCTTCCACAGCCCCACAGACACTGCCGCTCTGAGCTTGCCAGCCACCTCAGGGTGCCGACGTTGTTGCCTTGCTCGCTCTCAGCACTGCCAGAGCCCAGCTCCCAAATGGAAAACGTCCAGCGCCTGCTCCCACACCAAAGGGGCCAGGACTGCAAGCTGTTGCTGGCCCTCACCTTCCCTTGGCAGCCCTTCCGCAGCCCCACAGACACTGCCGCTCTGAGCTTGCCAGCCACCTCAGGGTGCCGACGTTGTTGCCTTGCTCGCTCTCAGCACTGCCAGAGCCCAGCTCCCAAATGGAAAACGTCCAGCGCCTGCTCCCACACCAAAGGGGCCAGGACTGCAAGCTGTTGCTGGCCCTCACCTTCCCTTGGCAGCCCTTCCACAGCCCCACAGACACTGCCGCTCTGAGCTTGCCAGCCACCTCAGGGTGCCGACGTCGTTCCCTTGCTCGCTCTCAGACCTGCGAAAGCCCAGCTCCCAAATGGAAAACGTCCAGCGCCTGCTCCCACACCAAAGGGGCCAGGACTGCAAGCTGTTGCTGGCCCTCACCTTCCCTTGGCAGCCCTTCCACAGCCCCACAGACACTGCCGCTCTGAGCTTGCCAGCCACCTCAGGGTGCCGACGTCTTTCCCTTGCTCGCTCTCAGGCCTGCGAAAGCCCAGCTCCCAAATGGAAAACGTCCAGCGCCTGCTCCCACACCAAAGGGGCCAGGACTGCAAGCTGTTGCTGGCCCTCACCTTCCCTTGGCAGCCCTTCCACAGCCCCACAGACACTGCCGCTCTGAGCTTGCCAGCCACCTCAGGGTTCCGACGTTGTTGCCTTGCTCGCTCTCAGCACTGCCAGAGCCCAGCTCCCAAATGGAAAACGTCCAGCGCCTGCTCCCACACCAAAGGGGCCAGGACTGCAAGCTGTTGCTGGCCCTCACCTTCCCTTGGCAGCCCTTCCACAGCCCCACAGACACTGCCGCTCTGAGCTTGCCAGCCACCTCAGGGTGCCGACGTCTTTCCCTTGCTCGCTCTCAGTCCTCCGAAAGCCCAGCTCCCAAATGGAAAACGTCCAGCGCCTGCTCCCACACCAAAGGGGCCAGGACTGCAAGCTGTTGCTGGCCCTCACCTTCCCTTGGCAGCCCTTCCACAGCCCCACAGACACTGCCGCTCTGAGCTTGCCAGCCACCTCAGGGTGCCGACGTTGTTGCCTTGCTCGCTCTCAGCACTGCCAGAGCCCAGCTCCCAAATGGAAAACGTCCAGCGCCTGCTCCCACACCAAAGGGGCCAGGACTGCAAGCTGTTGCTGGCCCTCACCTTCCCTTGGCAGCCCTTCCGCAGCCCCACAGACACTGCCGCTCTGAGCTTGCCAGCCACCTCAGGGTGCCGACGTTGTTGCCTTGCTCGCTCTCAGTCCTGCGAAAGCCCAGCTCCCAAATGGAAAACGTCCAGCGCCTGCTCCCACACCAAAGGGGCCAGGACTGCAAGCTGTTGCTGGCCCTCACCTTCCCTTGGCAGCCCTTCCACAGCCCCACAGACACTGCCGCTCTGAGCTTGCCAGCCACCTCAGGGTGCCGACGTTGTTGCCTTGCTCGCTCTCAGCACTGCCAGAGCCCAGCTCCCAAATGGAAAACGTCCAGCGCCTGCTCCCACACCAAAGGGGCCAGGACTGCAAGCTGTTGCTGGCCCTCACCTTCCCTTGGCAGCCCTTCCGCAGCCCCACAGACACTGCCGCTCTGAGCTTGCCAGCCACCTCAGGGTGCCGACGTTGTTGCCTTGCTCGCTCTCAGCACTGCCAGAGCCCAGCTCCCAAATGGAAAACGTCCAGCGCCTGCTCCCACACCAAAGGGGCCAGGACTGCAAGCTGTTGCTGGCCCTCACCTTCCCTTGGCAGCCCTTCCGCAGCCCCACAGACACTGCCGCTCTGAGCTTGCCAGCCACCTCAGGGTGCCGACATTGTTGCCTTGCTCGCTCTCAGGCCTGCGAAAGCCCAGCTCCCAAATGGAAAACGTCCAGCGCCTGCTCCCACACCAAAGGGGCCAGGACTGCAAGCTGTTGCTGGCCCTCACCTTCCCTTGGCAGCCCTTCCACAGCCCCACAGACACTGCCGCTCTGAGCTTGCCAGCCACCTCAGGGTGCCGACGTTGTTGCCTTGCTCGCTCTCAGCACTGCCAGAGCCCAGCTCCCAAATGGAAAACGTCCAGCGCCTGCTCCCACACCAAAGGGGCCAGGACTGCAAGCTGTTGCTGGCCCTCACCTTCCCTTGGCAGCCCTTCCACAGCCCCACAGACACTGCTGCTCTGAGCTTGCCAGCCACGTCAGGGTGCCGACGTTGTTGCCTTGCTCGCTCTCAGCACTGCCAGAGCCCAGCTCCCAAATGGAAAACGTCCAGCGCCTGCTCCCACACCAAAGGGGCCAGGACTGCAAGCTGTTGCTGGCCCTCACCTTCCCTTGGCAGCCCTTCCACAGCCCCACAGACACTGCCGCTCTGAGCTTGCCAGCCACCTCAGGGTGCCGACGTTGTTGCCTTGCTCGCTCTCAGGCCTGCGAAAGCCCAGCTCCCAAATGGAAAACGTCCAGCGCCTGCTCCCACACCAAAGGGGCCAGGACTGCAAGCTGTTGCTGGCCCTCACCTTCCCTTGGCAGCCCTTCCACAGCCCCACAGACACTGCCGCTCTGAGCTTGCCAGCCACCTCAGGGTGCCGGCGTTGTTGCCTTGCTCGCTCTCAGGCCTGCGAAAGTCCAGCTCCCAAATGGAAAACGTCCAGCACCTGCTCCCACACCAAAGGGGCCAGGACTGCAAGCTGTTGCTGGCCCTCACCTTCCCTTGGCAGCCCTTCCGCAGCCCCACAGAACCTGGCGCGCTGAGCTTGCCAGCCACCTCAGGGTGCCGACGTTGTTGCCTTGCTCGCTCTCAGCACTGCCAGAGCCCAGCTCCCAAATGGAAAACGTCCAGCGCCTGCTCCCACACCAAAGGGGCCAGGACTGCAAGCTGTTGCTGGCCCTCACCTTCCCTTGGCAGCCCTTCCACAGCCCCACAGACACTGCCGCTCTGAGCTTGCCAGCCACCTCAGGGTGCCGACGTTGTTGCCTTGCTCGCTCTCAGCACTGCCAGAGCCCAGCTCCCAAATGGAAAACGTCCAGCGCCTGCTCCCACACCAAAGGGGCCAGGACTGCAAGCTGTTGCTGGCCCTCACCTTCCCTTGGCAGCCCTTCCACAGCCCCACAGACACTGCCGCTCTGAGCTTGCCAGCCACCTCAGGGTGCCGACGTTGTTGCCTTGCTCGCTCTCAGGCCTGCGAAAGCCCAGCTCCCAAATGGAAAACGTCCAGCGCCTGCTCCCACACCAAAGGGGCCAGGACTGCAAGCTGTTGCTGGCCCTCACCTTCCCTTGGCAGCCCTTCCACAGCCCCACAGACACTGCCGCTCTGAGCTTGCCAGCCACCTCAGGGTGCCGACGTTGTTGCCTTGCTCGCTCTCAGCACTGCCAGAGCCCAGCTCCCAAAAGGAAAACGTCCAGCGCCTGCTCCCACACCAAAGGGGCCAGGACTGCAAGCTGTTGCTGGCCCTCACCTTCCCTTGGCAGCCCTTCCACAGCCCCACAGACACTGCCGCTCTGAGCTTGCCAGCCACCTCAGGGTGCCGACGTTGTTGCCTTGCTCGCTCTCAGTCCTGCGAAAGCCCAGCTCCCAAATGGAAAACGTCCAGCACCTGCTCCCACACCAAAGGGGCCAGGACTGCAAGCTGTTGCTGGCCCTCACCTTCCCTTGGCAGCCCTTCCGCAGCCCCACAGAACCTGGCGCGCTGAGCTTGCCAGCCACCTCAGGGTGCCGACGTTGTTGCCTTGCTCGCTCTCAGCACTGCCAGAGCCCAGCTCCCAAATGGAAAACGTCCAGCGCCTGCTCCCACACCAAAGGGGCCAGGACTGCAAGCTGTTGCTGGCCCTCACCTTCCCTTGGCAGCCCTTCCACAGCCCCACAGACACTGCCGCTCTGAGCTTGCCAGCCACGTCAGGGTGCCGACGTTGTTGCCTTGCTCGCTCTCAGCACTGCCAGAGCCCAGCTCCCAAATGGAAAACGTCCAGCGCCTGCTCCCACACCAAAGGGGCCAGGACTGCAAGCTGTTGCTGGCCCTCACCTTCCCTTGGCAGCCCTTCCACAGCCCCACAGACACTGCCGCTCTGAGCTTGCCAGCCACCTCAGGGTGCCGACGTTGTTGCCTTGCTCGCTCTCAGCACTGCCAGAGCCCAGCTCCCAAATGGAAAACGTCCAGCGCCTGCTCCCACACCAAAGGGGCCAGGACTGCAAGCTGTTGCTGGCCCTCACCTTCCCTTGGCAGCCCTTCCGCAGCCCCACAGAACCTGGCGCGCTGAGCTTGCCAGCCACCTCAGGGTGCCGACGTTGTTGCCTTGCTCGCTCTCAGCACTGCCAGAGCCCAGCTCCCAAATGGAAAACGTCCAGCGCCTGCTCCCACACCAAAGGGGCCAGGACTGCAAGCTGTTGCTGGCCCTCACCTTCCCTTGGCAGCCCTTCCACAGCCCCACAGACACTGCCGCTCTGAGCTTGCCAGCCACCTCAGGGTGCCGACGTTGTTGCCTTGCTCGCTCTCAGCACTGCCAGAGCCCAGCTCCCAAATGGAAAACGTCCAGCGCCTGCTCCTACACCAAAGGGGCCAGGACTGCAAGCTGTTGCTGGCCCTCACCTTCCCTTGGCAGCCCTTCCACAGCCC